>NC_085032.1:9462463-10062463 GCF_963692335.1 Osmerus eperlanus | reverse complement strand
TCTTCTGTCGTGGACGTTTTTGAGAGAATCAATCGTTTAAGCTGAAGTCGGGTGAAGTACAGAGTTAATGTTTATTTGACGTAGATTTGAACATAATAACGTTATCAACATAACATCATCGACACACAAACATAAGACAATAAAACAAAGACAATTCTATACAGCTCCATCTAGCATTCTAGAATGGAACCAGGAGAATCCAGCCCACCAGCACTACCCAGCTGATGGCCCTGAACCACCCAGAACATTCTTCAACAGACCATTTTATAGATACTACAGTTCTCAAAAGTCATTGGTCCATCCTACAGACATGCAGCTATACCAAATCTCTTCTGTCATTGGTTAAATCCTTAGAACAATACAGTTGAATCCACATTGTCTTCAGACCAACTGTCTCTTCCCCCCAGGTGACAAGAACTCTCTCAGGTCACCCAGACTTCCTGTCTCTTAGACTTCACGTCTCCTAGTTAGGTGTCATAAAACTACAGGTGGCATCTCTACCAAATGGAGTTTAATCAACATACATTGTATCAAGCTTCTTAACCAACTGTAAACTTATCCTAAAACACATTCATTGTACATAGGCCCAAAATTTCTTTCACACTTCACTCAGTAGTTTTCCTTCTCAACGTTTTTGGAAAGGAAAGAAAAAGGTGCTGTGGTCACTACATTTTTTCCTGAGTTGTATGTATCAAAATGCAATATCTGAAACAAACTGGAAAATAGTTCCATTGTTTGTGCTTGCTAGTAAACAAAAAATGTAGCTTACATTTGTTTACTACCTGCCTAGCAGAAAGGTGGCCAACCCGGCCTTCTCACACTTTTCACACAGCTCTTTTGGCAACTTCAGCTGTCTGCATCATGCTAATCCCTGCTGCTGGCTCGCACTCCCTACATTTTCCCTTATTCCTATATTTATATTCCTTCCTCTGCTACTAGCTTTGTCGGCTATCGCTTCGGAGTAAAATCAGGGTGGGCTTGGAGCGCTCATGCAGTTTTTTTCCCCCAATGTCTTATTGGCCTGCAGGTCACACACCCACAGTAATAGATATATAACTATAATTCCAGGAATCTCTGTCTGAACATTTTATTGTTCACATCGGAATGAAAGGAGGGCAACGTGGGGGGGGGGGGGGTTAAGAGTTAAGGATAGGTTTCCTGTTCGAGGTCATAGAGAGGGAAAAGTGTGGGTCAGCTTTATATCCATCATTACCACAGCATAATCTACCTAGTGATTTTAGCAGCTAACGGTGATTCACCTGTTATTTACTGTCTAACTGAACTAGAAACCAGTCACAGCCTGAAATTTACACCATGGGCATTGCACTTGTAGGCTACTTTGAAATGGCAAGTAGTGGTACTGCCACATAAGCCTACTCAGATTGTTTTATTGCATTGTCTTTTCCAGACATTTCAGTGGAACATTGCAACTTCTTTAATATTACAATGGCTGAATTGTAATGTTATTAAGGGAATGCAGAACATTTTATTTTGTCATCATGCATTGGACTAGATTTGCTCAAATATAAATAGTTGAGTAGAAATCCATTTCTGAAGTGTGTCATGCACAAAGAGCATTTATCACTACTGATTTAAACTAAGACACTCTTTGTACCATCAATGCTGTAAATTTGATTTCAATCGTCTTAAAAAGTGATAGCTATTAAAACTAGCGTGGCAACTCATTACGAATAGCTTTAAAGGCTTGAAGCTTCTTGCTCCTGTTGTTCAACATTCGAAAGCTTAGCTTGAGGCAATACCTAATGTGCCCAGTCTACGTAACTACTGAATTAGCCAAGTGCGTTTTAAGGCAAATATGCTTGTTGCTGTAAAAATGCATTGAATTTCCCTGCTGTGTTTATTCTACTCAGACATATGAGACTTGCAGAAGTCCACATAGGTTTTCCCAGCTGTGGTTTTGGGACTGGCAAGCGAAAGGAGACTGAATGATATGCTCTGTTAATACATCCCAGAGAGCGTCTATAACAGACAGATATCCTGTCTGTGCACCGGGGGTTACGACCCTGGGGGTTACGACCCTGCAGGATATAGGTTATCCTGGGTGTGAATGCCACATATCTGCGAGCATGACCACCTGACTGTGAAATAGAAAAAACAATGGTTGCGACACGGAATACTGAGGTACTCCTCACTTTGTCCACCACTGGTGACAACACGAAACAATGTATTCCAAAGGTTTTATGGAATCGTGAACTGTGCTGAATGTTACATAAACAGAGACCATGGTCAGTCAGAACAAATATTCCAGCTGCTGCACTATAATCACAACCTTTAAATAGCTTTTCAATGCCAGACACCCTGCCATTCTGAGTCCTTTTTAAAAAGCAATTTAATCAGGGTATTTCATCTTGAGCAAAAGATTTTCCCTTCTAATTGGATTGTAATTGGATGATACCAGCGTGCAGTGTATTATTGCACCTTAAAAGATTAGAAATATAGATTCCCTAATTCCCAACAGTGTCAGTCTCAATCCCTCTTATTTGATCCCAAAATGAAAGAGAAGGGGAATTTACATTTAGTCATTTAGCAGCATCCAGGAATTTGTTTAAATGGGATAACCTTCCTAGAGGAACAAAAAATAGTCCAAATCCCATTAATCTACGATAACAGCCATTATCATAACTTACATCTATATTCAACATCAATAGTTTGGATTTCGTTTGATATTCCATTCTGGGGACCAGATTTATGATGTATTTGTGAAAAGATACACTTTTATGTTTTTGACCAACCTAAAAAACTGACAGAATACCAGGAAGCTTTTGACTCTCCAAATTGTACTGTCAGATTACCTACCTCCAGCTCTGTCAACAGCAGTATCTGTTGCTTTAGAGCCTTTAAACGTTTCTCATATTCAGTTTTCCCTACTGCATGATCGATGCAATGTCCTTATTATAATGTATTTTAAACAAACCCTGTCATTTTACACAAGGGTTTCCTAATTGTCCACAGGTGCAAAGCATGCAGTGGTTATCAGACAACTGAACCCTAAAAAATTGGGGAATTAATTAACTACAATGGCTTGATGGTTGTTGTAATGTGAGGCTGCTACTGTATTAAAAGCCAACTTTTAACCATAATGAAAAAATGTAATACTTTAATATTCTGGACAGTAATTTTCACTACATTACCTGGCTTTAGTGGACACATATTACATTGTTAGCCCAATACGGAAACAACCTAGTGAAGCGTACAGCTTAATCTCATTTTACTATTAATTACCCAGCACTTCAGAAGTTTGGCACTTGACTCCCAAACGGTGGGATATTTGGAGAAACCTGCACCAAAAATACCTCAGCATTATGTACTATTCTCTAGAGGGAAGGACTAGACAGAATGATTGCTCATACTCTTTACATGCACAGACACATACAGTACACACACAGCATTAGCATATCTGGCTGACTGTGGAGACCGTGAGCGCAGGTGAAACACACTGAGGATGTATCACATTTGTTCATCACACAAAGGGAAGCAGGCATGCTCTCCACTCGACTCAACACATAGTGACAAAAACAGCAGGTCGCATGCCTTGTGTTTCCTCTTGCTTTAATTGCATTCGCTGATGGATTCCAAACCATAATTTATGTTTGCGACGACAGCTTGTTAGCTGAGTCTTTGTCTTGCCTCCTTTATTTAGGCTGTGTTATATGAATTATTTTGTTCATTATGTCTGCACTGGCAGTGGTTAGGCACAGCAAGTCTTAATGCTGGTACATTTCAGTAAAATGGTTTGACTGGTGGATTATGGTGTGGCTCATGTGAACTGTCCTATTCAAGCAATTTCTATGTCTCATGTAGGTTCACAGGTTAGTTGAACCACCATGTTGTCGACAATCACTCTAGACTATAGTCATATAGTCACATGAGACCGATGGAACGAGTGTGTTTAAAGGAGTGAATTTAAACAAAAACAGTCATTAACATTGGAAGGTAGGTGAGAAGGCCCGTGGGTGAGCACCTTGTATGAGTCTCAGTGTGTGACAGAATGTAGCATATGTAGGCTGCTGTAATACCTCACCTTCCCCTCTCTGTTTGCATCTTAGGTAACATCCCCCACCCTCCGCCAAGGAAAGAACGCTCAATTTAAATATTAACTTAAAGTTGGGAAAATCACCTTCATTCACAACAAAGAAGCCTTGGCAGGGGATTCAATTGAGACATAATTATACTTCTCTTATGAGACAACCAGTTACTTCAGCCTGGCAAAGTTCAACCAACTATTTTAAAGAATATGTTCTCAATCTTCTTGTACTATGGCACCCTCTCCAAACACACATTGAAATCTAAACCAAACAACTCCTGAAACAGAAAACCACTTACTAAGACTTTGTCTGCAAATCCCAGTGTACATAGGAAGTGATGAGGCTATTTACAATGTGCAACAGTCACACTCAGATTATTCCCCAACTACTGGAGACGGCAACAGCTAATTAGCGGTGACATGTCTAAATACACAAGCAGTCGGATCTTTTTTCTTTTGATTTTTTTTTTTCTATCTTAAGGATTAATTTGTGCAGTTTGACCACCCGATCAACTAGGCGTATACCAGAGGTTAATGCATGGTACTTCAGATTACTGTGGTCGCCATTTTAGTGATGTTTAGAAACAGAGACGCTAACTGTAACCTTTGTTTTGTCCCTCTTCTCTCTTGCTCTCTCTCTCCTGCTCACTCTGCACATGCTCTCTTCGACCTCATTAATCAAGCTGCACTTCCACCCTGGTGTTGTAAAAACGTTAAAGTATGCAAAGTTTATCAATTAAAGCTCAGGTAGGTATCTAGTCGGGGGCGGCTTGGGGCCTTCCATGCACCGACATTAACAATGTAATTATGTTTTAGATGGATAATGGCTTATTTACAAAACCCAGTCGTTGGTGAGGTCACGTTCACTCCAGATAAGGTAATTTGCTTTGATAGACCCTCAGAAACCGCTTGTGCATGCAAATAACAGCATTCATTAATATGTGACTGCTCTCTCTCCGTGGCAGAGAGAGGCTATTACCGCCAAAGTCTGGCTGCCTTTACGACCCACTGAAAAGGAGATGGAGCGAACCTCTCTCTCTCTATGCTACACACATAATCATTCCAATCCTCCATTGTGAGAATGGTACTTGTTAGCTTTCAAATCCCACCTAGTTCGTAATTGACATCTGTTTTAGGTCTGTGGTGTTTCGATGGCCAGATATTACAAGTTGTGATTATCTGCTGCGATTACGTTGTGTAAGGAGTGTGTACATACACACAGAAGAGGGTGTTCCAGTGTGTGTACTGTACGACAATACACATTGCACAGCACACACGGTCACAAAGAGCGAAAGTGACATTAGCAAAGAAGTTTCTGGTCTCAGTGACTCATTAATCATTAGGGTACAGACAAGAAGGATGGCTGATAAGTCTGAGAAGAGTGTACACACAGAATCCACCACATTATGACACTTAGCCAGGTGGCACTGCAAACTGGTGAACAATGAACTCAGAGGTTAAACAATATTCTATGAATTGAATTAACCTGAAAATCAATGATGAGGTTGTGACATGCTGTGTCACGGACTAGGAGGCTAGAGTTCTGTGTGCATCTCCTTACCTTGTTTGGGTGTGAGTGTGCAACTTTCCCAAAGGCAAGGTCAGGAGCTGTGCAACATATTGTCATTCAGTAGATTCAGATGTGATGTTTAGGCATCTCAGAAATGCACTAAACAACAGGAAAACCAATTGGTCCAGAGACTGTCTTTGAATTCTGATTGTTTGTGTTGCACCAGAACACCTACTAAAATATCGACACACCTTTCAAGGACTGATTGCAATCATTTCTTATTATTTTAATCCTTAAAACTTTTCTTGATAGCACAGATGCATGTCTGTTAAATATAGCATTTCTATTCAAAACGTTATGGCATTAAATGTCATTTTCCATACCATAGATCTCAGCGAAACAGTCACTCAGAGTCGTTACAGTCAGTATGTTCAATCTATTTCTGTAAAATGCATGTAAATGCATTGCACATCCCATTTGCTTAAATATGTAACAGTTAAAGTTATAGTTAAGGTTAAATGTTAATTAGGAAGTGGTCATAGTTAGCTTTGGTTAGGGTCCCTGTTTAAAAGTGAGTTGGCTCTGTCCTACTCCCTGCACTCCCTAGCCCTGCATGTCAAGCAGTGCTTCACATGACAGGGTTGGGGTGGGGTACTCAAAGCAAGAAAAATGATAATACATTATGATCTGGCGTTTCAAGTGATGTTGCATCAGTATTGTTGCTGACAAGCAGCATATGTCTGATGTTGTTACTGCCCTTCTATGCTCCTCCCTGCTGGAGGCAGAGCCAGAATGTAAGACAGCATTCTCCAAGGACCGTGCAGGTGTTGGACCAGACAGCTCCAGCACTGCGGGAGGCAGGGAGGGAGAGACAAAGAGAGTGAGAGAACAGGAGAGAAACATAGAGTGAGTTGAGGTAGGGAGAGAGCTAGGGAGACAGAGATGTGGGTAAAAGAGGGAAAGAGAGAGGAAAAGGACAAGGGAGGCAACTCGACAGTGTGGGGAGGGGAGGGGGGTGCGAGAGAGATACCGTGTGTGAGAGGGTCAGCATGGCCGCATGTTCGATATGTGAGGGAGAAATTGTGCGTGAGAAAGAGTCAGAAGATGCTTAGGCGAGTAGGAAACACACAATCACAAAGAGGCCAAGAGGAAGACTAATATAGTGTAGAGGATGAGAACCAGGAAAATGGGAGCCTGGGTGGGTGGGTGGGCAGAGAGACACAGGTAGGTGTGGGCAAGACAAAACAGAGCTGAGCCCTGTCTAACTCTATAAAACACACAACGAAAACAGGGGTGAACGAAAACGAACGATGGAGAGGACCCGTGAACAAATTGGAGCAAAGGAGAGATAGAAAATAGGAAATCAAGACAAGTGGGAGGGTAGAGGAGGGGGGAAGCGGGTAGCAGGAAGTGTAGAGAGAGGGAAATACCTTATCACTGAGAGCCATTGTGCAGGAGTGACCATGTACAAAGGTCCCAGATGGCCATGATCACAAACAGCTTGAGTATAGCTGTCAAGCCCCTCTGTGGATTGGTCAGGGGGACCCACCACTGATATAATAAGCCAGACTATTGTGTTTGGAGAGGTACTATTGGGAACCAGGGCAGGAGAGGTCTAATGAAGCACCCTGTTCACACAATCACACATAAATACAGGCCAGCCGCATGGCCACCCCACAGAAATTGAATAGCCACCGGAGATAATGGAGTGTAAGTGACCTTTGCCCTTATGATATAAATAATGCTAATGCAAAGTCAACACCGATGTATGACGGGACAAACTTATGGCTGTTTGTGTGTTTTTTCACACCTTTCTTTAATATATACATATATACAGTATATATACACTTGATAGGTGATACTATGGATTACAAGGGTCTCATTTAATATGCAGTACTGTATATATACTGTTTTATGTTGGGTTCCACTAACATTGTGTTGTATTTGTGTCCTGTAGGAAACAGGCTAGGTTTACATAACATTGCATAAACCTCTTTACACTTTGGCACCGTATGTTGCATCGTACATCATGATGTAAGTTCAGTTAGACACCAACCCCAGACACCCACAGGTCTATAAACTGATGCCTGCTCAGTGGAGAAGTTCTCTTTTCTCGCTGTCCACATAATAATCTACTGTTCCCAATCTCTTTCTCCAAACTCGTGAATAAAACAAAATGAAGTGCCAACAGCAAAGAGAATTGTTGGTTTTCTATTTGCGTTCAGCCCATGTGAAAAAAGCTCTACAAGAACCTTGAATGATGTGTGCGCATAGCATGTGCTGTTTTGTATGTACTCTACTTCATTCAAGATCTTCATAAAAGTGACCACTTTCCTGCACACACTGTGCAAGTCTAAAGTATGTGAAATTGGATATAACATGTAGGGTAGGTAAAATGCTCAGGACCTCCTCACTTATGACCTCACTATGAGGTATATGTGTATGATTGTATGTATAAATATATATATATATACATCCATATACTAGTTAATGTATCATACATACAAGTTAAATAAATGCAGGAAAAAAACATGTAATAAAAATGTTTTGAACAGAATACTCAATTTTATAATTACTAAACATTTTTAATATTTTACTTGTTGTTATGTAATTGTTTTTGTGTGGACAGATGAATGTAAGTATTTATTTTCAACAACAATGAAAAATGTGGATCTCTGAGCATGTTGTTGTCACCTAACAGGCGGCATTTTCACGTCAGTGTCCAAACAAACACTATATAATTTAAGATGCATTCGGTGCCCTGATGATTGGAGAGTACTGAGGAGATTGGAGTACTGCCTTTTCTAGCTTGTGAAGCCAATCAGTGGTGATTGCACTATAAACAATGAATGGAAAATGAAGGTACAGATTTTTTGGAGTGTAGATTGATCAGTTACCAGGAAAAAAAATGAGAAGATAAGCCTTGAATACACTCGCTGTCTCTGTGACAATCATGTTTTCTGGACATGGATCCTTTCTAGACCTCTACACATTTGTGTTTCAATATTTTGGTACTGTATCTTGTCTCCTTGTCTGAATCTACTGATACTGTAACAGTAGTAAAAACAGCAGCAAAGTATCCAGACTGTCCTGACTAGAAACTTCTGCAGTGGTCTGTGGCTTCAACAAGCTTGCTTTATATCCAAACAAGCAGTACTCTTGGCACACAACAAAGTGATTTCAAGAGTAAAAGGGTGGAATTGTTCCCTTTAGTCCATGCTATTATAGTAATCAAACATTCTGTAGTTGGATTGTCAGGCATCATACCATAGCTACTCAGTTTGCCTCATGAACTATATAAGAATAAAATCATGTGTTCATTCATATATAAGGCTGGTTGGTAGAAACAGGGCTGTAAATAGATGGCTCTCCCATTCCGTACATTTCATCCCTGCAGTTGCATCTCTCAAAGTGTGACTGTAGGGCTTTTGATATTAAAGCACCAAGGAGTCCCTAGTTTTTAATAATCCACTGACAAGGGCCCTCGGTGTTTTTGAGTACATCACTACCACTCACATGTTTGTCGGATCCCTTGTGTGAAAATTTGGCTCAAGTGATATTTGTCTCTTAAGTTGTCATCAAATCCATTTCCTGCCATGGTAATAATTCGGTGAATATTGTAATGGGATGACTGTAGTGGGGGGAGGGGGAAGAGCAGTTTGAATTGAATATGATGGGGTATAGGGTTCATGTGGCAGCGATAAATCTTGGACTTAAAGACTTATAAATGCCCCCTACAGCCATTTTACTAATGTCTTCAAAGCGCTGTGGTACTTTATATCAGTTTCTCATGCATTCACAAACTCAATCCACACTAAAGCCATGAGCCTACAGTTAGTTCTTGCAGATTCATTTTACAGGGCAAAAACCTTTTATATTTATATATTTTTCTGTAACGGAGCCCATCTCAATCTATCAAGATCTGCAAGAGTAGCTTTTCACATCTACTATAAAAAATGATATTCCAGTGAAAGTTTTGGGAAGTAAAGCTTGATTTTAAATCATTCCTAAAACACGTTTTAATTTCCCCTTGAAAGTCCGATAACGGATCGAGACCAAATTGAGATGAGGTTGTCTTTAATATGCCTCACTTTGGTAAAGGAGCTCTAGTCAGCAGAAAAGGAAAAAAGTTCGCCTCACACTCACTCAAGCCGAGAAGGGGACTAGATGAGCAAATGGAAGCTGACATCCCACAGTGATGCCGATGGTTTTCGTTAATAACACACATAAATATAAATCCCCTCTGCATCTGAGTCAGCAGATCAGTCACCATGTGTTCATAAAAAGTAAAGCCAATGTTAGACCATTCTTTTCATGTTGTGGCACTGTGTAATTTAGTGGAATCTCTCAGAGTACAATGTTTTACAAAAGTACTGTACAGTCCAAAGTACAAAAAGGAGCAGAAATTAGGATTAATGTATGGTCATACTCCCTGTGTGAATAGGTTATGTATATACAGTTTAATCTTAGACCCAAAAGACACTCTTGTTTTATCTGTAAGCAACATATACATTTTACTCTCAGTCGAGCTGCATTTTTTATAGAGCTTGGTTCCAGATTGTTTCTGTATTCAAAACTTTATCTATTTTATTTTTTGAATGTATTCCACAGCTAGCTGGAGAGTTGCTGTTGCTCTGATTGAAATAACTATATCCTTCTGCCACGTGTGGAACCTAGTTTTTTTTAATGAGGTAATCAACATGGGGAAGATCATTATCAACCAGGCAATCAGCAAAATGTTGAAATTCAGGAAAAGATTACAGTGAGGCAAAAATATTTGAAAAGAGGACAATAATAACATATAGACGAGGTGTACTTTTAAAATATAGTTTTTTTGCTTAACCAGTACAGGAATATATCAATATTAGCATATTCATATATCAATATTAGCATATTCATTTCAAAGATGTTGACTGAAAGATCTTGATGATGTGTTTGTCTTGAAAATGTAGGCTGTATTTTCCATTAATCGTGATAATTATTCATTTGTTTCCTTTCATATGTCTCTGCTGATCATTGGGTGTGCTCAAGCCTTCGGCGAGAGCACAACCTTTGTTCTCTCACATATATATTATTGGGTGTGCTCAAGCCTTCGGCGAGAGCACACCCAATAGTCTACTATTTCACTGAAGTATTAGCATCATGACGTTAGCCTGTGTTGCCCGGGCAACACATACTACAGTGGTCTATGATGTATCTGTTTTCAATCGTTAAAATAAACATTCCTCACATATACATTTTCGTTGTAGGATTTATTATGACATTAGATTACAAGTAAACGATTTGTGGGTGAAATTATCATTACCTGTTGTTTCAATCCAGTGTATCACTGCAACGCTGTAGCCTACGCGAGACACTACAAAAACATCTACACAGCTGTAGGAAGTCAAACGGCGACAGAACATGTTCGGCACTCCCCTTACTTAAATCAAAAGTCTATCTAACTACTAACCTGAACTTCATTGCCACAGCCTAAACGTTGTCAATCTGTTCATGAAAATAATTAATTTCAGCTTAAACCGTACAACGGAACGTTAAATCCAATTCAACCAACGCAATCACTACCAAGACGAACACAGCAGTAGTCTAGTACTGTGCCGTAGTAGTACAATTTACCGGGGCAGCTTCTCCACACAGGGCTATATCGCATTTTGCGTTGTTACTGACAATAATCGCTACCAGTGATATTTTTATGAATGAGCGATTTTCCACTAAATAAATGTCAAGCTTATTTACGTTTTGGGGGGCATATTTTCTGGTAGCAAATGGTACTGTTTGAATCGCGATTCCATCTTCTACTGCCGGGCAACGTCGTAGAATAATCTTCAAAGGGGGTTCTTTATTAATGAATGAATGCAATGAGTAGGCTAAATGCCTGAAAATATCATGAGACGTTTAATGACGTTTAAGTCATAGAGATTAGGTCAATTTTTACACCGGTCTGCCCAATTTATTCGTTTTGTTTCAACGATGAGGCTGCCTCTTGCAGGGGAAATGAGAAGACATCTATTTCATTCTACACTTCACTCGTATTTTCAGTTGTAAATGAGCAGCAAAAAAAAAATGCTTTTAAATCTATGTCATCTTTATAAATAATAAGTATGCATTTTTATATAAAATATACAGAAATATCAGTTGTAAAAATGTCATTCAAAAACGGACCCCTGTGCAACCGACGCAAGCAAGCACACCCTACAATTTCCCCATAAATTGTACCCTCTCTAGTTTATCTTGAGATACTTGACAGTGGGAGCAAAAAATATATTTTTGCTTCTGTTGGATGTGCTGCAATGTAGTCATCCCTCCATTCACAGTTTCAAATTGACATTTTTATACAACCATTGTCTTAACTGTGTTAAGACTTGGTTCTGGGTTTTGATCTCAAATGGAGACAAGGTTGGGTTGACATAGAAGTGTTCAAAGCATTCTTAACAGAATTTACAACAGTAGCATTTGTCAGAAAAATACTGTCTCAAAGGTAAAAGAGGGTGAAAGTTATAATAAAGTGATCTCCAATTACATGTTTATTATAAATATTATATATATAATATCATGTTATTAAGAGATTTTCTTAAAGAAATTATCCTCTGAGATTCAAATACCCAGCTGGGACTAGATCGTACTACCAGGCGATAGAGTAAGAAATGTGCTTCTGTAGGGAAGTGGGGCAAGATTTTCCAGCGCAGTATAGTTTTAATATGTTGCTCACATACACAAAGTAGAGTTAACCATTCCCCTGAGAACGTGTATTGAACGAGAAGTCGGTTTGAGAACCCTGCAGAAGCATAGTGTTAGTAAAAAATGTCAGTTAAATCGCCTTCCCTCCTTGGAGAAATATTTTGCGGCTTAAGAGGTTTCATCCATCTCAATTTGCGTATGTGCAACATTGCTGTTTACTGAGGGTTTCATAAAAACACATTCCATCAATGATCAAATAGATAACCATGTGTAAACACTGGTGAAGAAGCCTTTTCAATATTTTTGGATATAATCATGCTGTACCATAACATGTATTCTATATTTAAACCAAAACACTCATTTATACAACTATGGGAGTCATGACTGTATGTTGGAGAATACAAATGATTTTCTACATTATCAGATTTTACTATCCTAGTATAAATATGTGGGGCTGGCCCTAATTTTTGCGCAGTAACTGCTGGTAGCACATTCTGATGGGTTGCAAAAGCAGTCACCTTCACATCGCTGCTCAATTTCAGACAATTGGCCTCTGAAGCTCTGTATGTGAGACTTTGATGTTATAGGACTTTGACATGCTGATAAGGAATGCAGAGTGGTGGGGCTCAGGGTAGAGATAGCCACACTTCTCTCCTAACCACATAGACGCCACAGGAACTGTGGACAGCACTGGCAGGGAACATCCCTCAAGGCCCCTACTGTCTTTTCATCTCCCTGTCGGAGAGATGTAATAAATCCCAGAGTGCCACACAAATCTACATAAGAACAGCAAACATTGATGATCACTCTTTGCATTTGCCTTTAGCATTTGTTTGTTTCTCTTGGCAATGTGTCCTCTGCTGGTCAGCAGAGAAGAAATATGTTTTTAAATTTTAAATTTTAAATTAATCCTATTCAACAATTAGGACATGCACTACACCACACTACTGCCCTAAAAAGTTCAGAGCACTAAATGGAAACATAACCTACCACGTAGCACCACATTAACCTACAAAGAAATACTAATCAAATCAAACTGTATTTGTATAGCCCTTTTTACACGCAAGCATGTCACAGAGGGCTAATGTATGCTATGTTGAATGTTAGAAACATGATATCTAATAGCCAGCTTTCGTGTCTCTAGGTCAGAAGTCTTGTTCTGGGTCTTTTGTGTATCCCAGCTGAGTAACTGTAATGATAGCCTACATACTTAGCAAATTTGGATTCTATCACAGGCTCATGCGTGTCATGGAGCCAAATCAATCAAAAGTGCTTTATATTCTGTCCCCCTGTCTGATGGTGTTTCAGTAAAAAAAAACAGTTCCCAATGTCTCACCAGTGTCTCCCTAAAGAGCTCATTATCTTCTTAATTTCCAATTATTTCGAAGACAAATTAGCGCACCTGTCATGGCCAACAGGGTTGTCAGTAAGGAACAGAGGAGAGAATGCATCATCATTCTCTCAACGGGTAGAAACGGACAGGTGATCAAACGTTTTCTCTCAAATACCAAACGGGATGGACATTTTCTAAAAACCTAGAAACTTTGAAGGGTTGATGATGCATTTCAGAAAGGAGACAAGGGAATTTGTTTGGATGTTTCTGTGGTCTCTTCAGTATGGCAGTAGCTAACTTGTGCTGTTTCTTTGCTAGAGGTGCATTTACAGTGAAGGGTTTAGCCATAGGAAAGAAAGTGCACAATAAAGAATGAAAATTAAAAGAACAATACAAAAAGGAGATATGAGAAAAAGGGAAGATAAGATTTGTTACTAAATGGAGTCCTGCAACATCAATGAATCATGTCACTTGGACTTGTCCTTCGGCTATAAACCCAGCAGAAAGTGAACACAACCAGAGGGACATCGGAAATACAATACTTCCCTTCTTGTGGTGATATGTTTTGATTCAATATGAAATAAACAACGTTTATTTTATTTTCAAGATTACAATGATTCCATATTATTGAGTTATTGTCTTGAAAATTAAATAACCTTTGTAGTTCATTTTACACTGAATTATTTAAACATGCATAATTTGGGCATGAAAACAAATATGAAGTTGGGATTACCAATAGGCTCATATAAATTATACATTTTCCTCATGTCCATCTTATTTGGTTATTTATTTTCACTTGGTTATGAGAGCAACATACTGTATATTCATGAAATTCAGAATGACTGTTTCAAATTAAAGCAGGCATACTTGTACTATTACTCACAAGTTGGAGTGATTCAAGATGTTATGACAACATAATATCATTTTTACTACCATCTCTCCTGTAATGTTCATCCCTTGTGATGATGAGAGAAGGGGATTTTCTACAGCATTCTGGCAAGAAATGAATAGTCTTAGTTATTTATGTAACTCACTTGATCAGGGGTGTATTCACTGGAACATTATATTAACATTCCCTCATTGGCTTTTTCATTTTGAACCTCATGATGTCTAGCATGAATAAATGAATTTCTAGACTGTGGATCTCATATTGATGGCCGTTTTCCAGAAAATGGTGGGGTGGCTGAAATTAGTCACCCGTTGCTGAAGTGTACAACCGACGAGAGCAAGTTTACTGGGCTCTTTCAGGTCATCAATCTTTCTGACACATGCATTCTGAACCTTAATTTGAAATTTTCCCAGTCGTATATTATCATTGTCCTCCATTTTGTGGGCGATTGTTGTCAATGTAGTATTAGGAGAGCATGTTCTAAATGGTACCACGTGATATGTTGCTGCCTTTGTGCCTGATGGTCAGAATTATTTGCTACATGTAATGCAGTGGCTCAAGAAAACACAAGTACAACCCTTCATGAAGTAGAAGGTCAGAGTTAACGTTAATGTTTTTATGGTAACTTGGCAACAAAAATAAATAAATCTTACATCTTTTTCATGTTTAGTGTAGGGATGTAGTTTACTGTGTAACCCATCCATTTAACCAACCTCCATTCTTTCTTTTGAAAGCACTATTTACAATTTTGGCTCGATTTGTACACTACAACCAAATCTTAACTGCTTTAGCTGCTTGAAAGATTAAATCAACCAACTGAAGTTTAAGTTAATGCCTTCATTATTCATTAGGAAACCCAAACTATACTGCAACACACACATCCGTTGTTTCAAACACAGCTGAACAGCAACAACAATGGCACAACATCACAACTGAAACCTGTCCAGGGGCTGAAATGAGTGACATCCCCACATCTCTTTATTTATCAAATGCCCCTACTGGAACCAGTTTTGGTACTGGAGGTATTAGGTTGCAAATCCTAGGATAACGTTGGTTTTAAGAGAAAGAGAGAGACCTGGCAACACTTTCCATTAAGAACATTAGGGTTACATTAACTGCCATGCAACTACATAGCAATATACCTATGGTAACAACAAGGTCCATAGGAATTGAGTGTTAGCTGCATATGTTATCTTTAGATAAGGTTGTTTTAATATATAGGATCTAGAAAATGTACAACAAATTGTACGACGACAAAATCAAAATTATTGTTGTATCCAGTGCTGTGGCATATAGGGCCTTGCCTTGCAAGCAGCACTGATCTCCTCAGAAAACCTTACCACATATTTCTTCAAGAATGCATCCTTGCAGTGCTTGAAAAATATTGTGCCGCCTTATCTCAACAACATATGGAATCTGTTCTGACAGATTAGGCATCAATACTTCTTTATTCAGTGAGCAACATATCAATTCAGATGTAGACCTCTTCACTCTGGTTTCCTTTACCATGGTTATTTCTGCTAGCTCAACCCCCTTTCCCAACCCCACAACACACTGTATTAATTAATGACATGGAACTCATATTTTAGGAGGTTGTTTGTGTACGCTCAATTAACGAACATGTAACTAATTGCTCGTAGATTAATTTGGCAGGTCAGGTATGAAATATTTGTTAACCTTCCTTCCAATAATATTTTTTTCAAAAGAATGAGTGAGACTTCATTATGAAGGCCATCTACTGTACTGTGTACAGTGCAGTGGAATGAGAAAAAGATTGTTGGTTGATGATATTTTAGAACAGGCACTGGAGGCTGTGGAGCTCAATGCCTGACCAACACAAACTTGGAGGTCAAAATGATTACCTCCTATTTAAATGAGATTCTTAATTACACTTGATGAAATGTGTTAATTGTAGCTATATCAAAGAGAGCTGGCAAAGGATTTTGTATTTCAGGCAGATTTGGACACACACACACACACACACACACACATTACACACTAATGCATGTGCACACACACCACTTACATTTGCTCATAGAAGAAAGTGTGCAGGAAAGCTACTCCCTCTATTATATCAATGGCTGCTTCACTCGCTTCTTTCCAAATTCTTCTCCCATCACCCATAACTTAGGACTGTACCCCTGTTTCAATGTCTTGACACGAATGTGAAAAGTCATGGGGGCCTTACCTCCCCCCTGGTCTTTCATCCGAAGGGGTAAGAGGGAGAGAGAAAGAAAGACAATGAGACAGAGAGTAAGAGACAGAGAAAGAGAGAGAGTGAGGAGAAAAGTGCAAGAGAGAGTGAGGTAGAGGGACAGAGATAGAGAGCAGCTAGCATAGGGTCTTTGAAATATTCATCAACCTCTCATCCCTTTATCCAGGCCCCCACCAGCGCAAGACCCAAGGGCCCGGGGGAGCTTGACAGGCCATAGGAGAGGAAGGGGAGCCAGGCCGGGCGTCAGGCCTGCACTGTATAGCTAAAAACATACCACCAAAAACTGATGCAATTCCACCTCAATCTGATGTTTGCTTATAAGTACAGTTTTTTGTTACTGCAGTTTTGTTATGTAGAGTTACCTCAGGTTGTACAGGGTGAAATGGTCCTTTTCTCATTTGTTACAATGATATATCAGGAACAAAATAATGATGTGCTATTTTTTACATTTCGCCTGACATCCTTCAAGTACTTGAGTTGTTCCATGCCCTGGAACCGACTGTGTGCTTCAAATGATCAGAAAATTTATATTATGTTCTCCCCTGAAATAAAATGTAATGTGTGTATCCTCTCCAAGAAACTGAAGTAGACGTTGCATCACATACATTCCACTCATGTGGAATTCAGGACTTTATTGAGCAATAAAAAATATACACCAGGGAAAATATTATTTTCCTTTATCCGTTATTCTTGTATGTCCCCCACACAAAATCTGATCATTTAATTCCTCGGTGTGGACGACCCATGATCCAAAAGGACAGAAAGAAAAAAACAGGGCAGTCAAATGGAAACAGTAGAAGTTTGGAGCAACCGTAACAGTTTGAAAGCATCTCGGTTCTGTTTATATCGTTCATGAAACCAGGAAAAGAGATAGAGAAGAGAGCCATTCTGGTTCCACCCCCACTACCCCCCCCCCACTCACCCAACCCCAAACAGCAAAATAACACGCAAGTTTAGGCTAGGTCACCACCTCCAACTCTTCCTCTCCATAGAGTTCTGCTAGTTTCTGGAACTGCGGCCCCCAATCGTCTAGGTAAGTGTAGTCCTGTTCTGAGTGTGCTTCGGGGGAATCCAGTGAGCTGATGGAGCCAGTGGGTGAGCCCTGGCCCTCATACGCGTACGTCTGGAGGGAGTCATACGGCGGCACGCTGCTGTCCACGTCGGCTTCCACCAGTCTGTGTTTGATGAACTCCTGCACGTCCACCTGGTTCAGTTCCAGGGAGGACGAGGGGCTGGGACGTCCACGTGACGGCCCTCCCCTGCCGCCGCCGCGCCGCCTGGCGTCCGGACGCACGTCCCGTCGGAACTTGAGCTCCTCCGCGGCGGCGGGGTTGCGCAGGGCGATGATGTCAAAGGCCTCCGTGTCCTCCTCGCCGCCGCCCTCGTCGTCGTACGTGACCACGTTCTCGCGCACGTCCTCCTCCGAGATGATGAGAGGCTCCTTCTTGCTCCGCCTTAACGTGATGAACAGGACCACGATGGCTGGAAGAGAAAGAAAGGAGTCGTGATGGGGGGAGATCAGTTAGTGAGGGAAGTATGTGTCTGCGTGGGGCTGGGACACAACTGGTAAACCAACAATAATGAGAGGGACGTCAATGAAGCGCTTAGTTAGACAACATTCCTTCATTAGAGAGGACTTCAACATGGTTAAGACGTGTCATATCCTGATTGCACGCTGATGCCGTTCTCCATGTGCTGCTGTGTTGGTAGCAAATTTGTCCCTCAAAATGGATTAACAAGTTGTAGTTTGTCAATAACCAACAAAATAAAAGTAAAAAATTAAATAAAAAGAAAACCTATTTTATGTGCATATTTATCCGTTTTTCCATTAGGGCAACAAAGCTATTCAGCCGTTGAAGAGCTGTAAATCAATAATACACATTAGCCATCATTAGCATCGGCTGAGATGATGATTCTCTGAACGCAAGCTGATAGGGTGATGAGAGTCTCCCCATTATCATCTCTAGAGCAGATACAACATTGATTTGGGCCAAATATATTGTGTCTGTGACACAATATATTTGTGTATAGTTTTGTACGTGTACTGTACTGTTACTCACAGATGAATGAAATTTGGGTAAGGAATTTCAATTGAGAAAGTTAGACAGAACATTGAGCTCTTTTCTTCTGTAATATACAATATTGATGTGTACATTGATGTGTACCATCAATAGTAGCACCGTCAACATTCAATCAAATTAAATAAAAGGCAAAATCTTAATTTCTTTATAGTATACTGTATGGATGGTGCCTTGGAAATCACACTGTTTTGAGAAAGACGTACTGCAGGTGGTAGACATCCTGCTCTTAATAACCTTTGCATGTCATTTACAGTAACGCCAAACTATATTTAGATGAGAAATAGACATCTTAGACAGGCCGCCAAACAATGAAACAAGTTTTAATAAACGCAAGGTGAGAGCTGTCTCATTTCTGGAGAGGCCGCACCTTTGTCATCTGACTCACTTAAGAGAGAGAGAGAGAAAGAGTGAGACAGAGGAAGGAGAGGAAATGCAGGCCACAAGGCAGCACAATAACTTTTTACAAGGTCATTTCCCAGTAAAAAGTTGTCTTTTCCAGCTCCTTTTCAGCAGCAAGTCATATTCTTACATTTACACCTTATAGAGAAATGTCAGGACATTGCAAAAGAGAAAAATCATGAACATATTGACAAAATTAAAATGTTGAATGTATTTCAGAAGAAGAATCTATTTGTGACAGTTGGGGGGTTTAAAACCTTTGTGTTTGCTTTTTTAACCCTTTTATGGTGCGGTACTATGGAACACTACAGCAGTCTGGATACCATAACTACAGAGCACTCTCTCTCTCTCTCTCTCTCTCTCTCTCTCTCTCTCTCTCTCTCTCTCTCTCTCTCTCTCTCTCTCTCTCTCTCTCTCTCTCTCTCTCTCTCTCTCTCTCTCTCTCTCTCTCTCCCTCCCTCCCTCCCTCCCTCCCTCTCTCTCTCTCTCTCTCTCTCTCTCTCTCTCCCTCTCTCTCTCTCCCTATCACTCTATCTCTGTCCCTATATCTCTCTGTCTCTCTTTCTCTCTCTCAGCTGGAAAGGCTTTGTTTCTTTCACACTCCATTCATCACCTTATCTCCATCTTTCTCACCAGCCTCAATAGCTCACCACACCCTGTAATAAGGTCCAGATGCTTCTCTCTTTCTATCTCTCCCCCCTCCCTACCAATCCTCTCTTTCTATCTCTCCGCCCTCCCTACCAATCCTCTCTTTCTATCTCTCCCCCCTCCCTACCAGTTCTCTCGAACTCTCCTGCTCTGTCGGTCTCAGTCTCATGTCGAAGGCGATTAGTCATGCAGGGGCTGTCTCTCACTCATGTGTTGACTTCCAAACAGTGATGATGGCCTTTTGTTCTCCTCCCTGGTTAGCCGGCACAACCCTTGCGTGGAATGGGGCTGCTGCCGATATGAATATGCATCACCTTCACGCACCGGTGTCCGCGGATAAACGCTGAGGACGATTGTGTGTGTGCTTAAGTGTGTGTGTTGGTGTGAGCGCGCCAGTGTTAATTATGCACGCTCTTGCTCCGACCCTGTGTCCTACCGCTGTTCTGTTTGCACACAGGAGGACTATTTGCTTGCGTTTGGCTGGTGCACCAACACCCTCCCCCCCTCCCCCCGCCCCCCCTACCATCGACACTGCGACTGATGTTGCTGTTGTCTGTGCCAGGTTTGATGAATGCTCTTTGATCTCAGACGATTAACGGTTTATATAAGCTGAGCAGGTACAGGTGATGACGGCCACACGTCCTGATGGTAGACTATTATGACGCTGTGCATATTTAACGTTCTACTGCACATTTGCAGCTTCATAGCTAGCTTGTTTCTTAAACCTAATTGATACGAACATTATCTAACCAAACTAGTGTTCTTTTAGATTACCCCTAGTAGGTAGCAATAGATTCACAATTAGTAAAAAAATAAATAAAATACTCTGTTAGCCCCCCCATGAATTTTTTTCGTAGATTTCCATATGATATCCAAGTGTTCTTCATCTCCCTCCCTCTCTTTCTCTCTCTCTTTAACCCTGTAATTCTCATGCTTTAACAACGCACTGACAGCTACTCTACACTTTGAAAATATGCATTGTTCTCACTTTCACTTTCCATCTCAACTTCCCCCCTTTCTCCCTCTCTTTATCCTCCAGACCCTCCCCCATTCTCATTCTGAATTCCAGTTGTGTCCTCACCCCTCCATTCATCCCTCTCCTACACTGCCCTTGTCCTGTCATCTCTCTGTTCCTCTCCACTCTTTTCCTCTCCTCTTCTCTTACACTATCCCCCAACCAATTCTCCTACCCCCACAGACCCCCCCCCCCCCCCCCCCCCCCCACAGGCATCTCTCCTCTGGTTGTCTCATTTCCTCCATCTCTCCTGCCTCACCTCAACCCCCGCCCGACAGACCTACCCAGCAGGATGACGATGCACAGCAGGATGGCGATGAGAGCCCCCGTGCTGAGTCCTGCCGAGGACAGGAAGGCCTCGCCCTGGCAGGTACGCAGCCTCCCGCTCCGTTGGCACGGGCACACGCGCAGGGTGAGCGTGCCGGTTCCACTCAGTGAGGGCTCGCCGCCATCCCACACCACGATGGGTAGCTCATACAGCTCCTGGGACAAGCGGTTGAAGCGCCGCCGTCTGGCTATGATGCTGGCCGTGCTGTCTGCAAATATGACAGAACGGTAAATTAGATGTTTTGATGGGAAACGGCTGAATATGAGCCATGACATTCTGGAGCGGCTGTGTCTCCTCTGCCTGCATTCTATCCACAGTGGAGGACCATGCTTTAATAGATGGACCATTACTGAAAGAATAAAGGAAATGATATACTTTGATGAGAATGAAAAAAATATCCAAATCACACTCTTTCTTTCTTTTCAGTCCTTTCCTAGGCATTTTGTCTGTTTTGTTTGCCTTCCCCTTGATATTTTGTATAACATGCCTGCCAATATAGCAGGCCACCTTGAACATCCAGTGTCATTCTACCCATAGCAAAAAGGTTCAAGATGAGATTTTGTAAAATAGAGAATGAGAGAAAACGTAGGTTGAGAGAAAATTACACACAGGAGATGGAAGGAATAAAGACCTACAGCTAAATCTGGTCTGGCTCTCACCCAGGTAGACCATTCACTTAACCTTCCAGTACATAGACATGGCCAACCACCTCACGCATCATGGAGCAAAACTGAACCACCCGGGAAATAAACATACCCATGAATGAAGGACATATAGACCTGTATACGGCTGTTAGTCATTTAACGCCACATATTATTCAATATTAAGGCTTAAAAAAAAAAAAAAATGAAAACTGACAGAATTGAAGACAGAGCCTATGAATTCATAATGTTGTCAATATGATAGAGAGGTAACTTCAGCCTTGGGATTTTTTTCCCACCATTTAGTTACCTCAAATATTGTGCAGTGTAGGGTGTTAATTATTTATTCTGAAAATGCATTTCAAACTGTAAACAGTATTTAGATTTGAGTAACGGAGAGTGTGACTGTAAACGTTTTTTTGTGCCACAGTAAAGTGTCAAGCTGCACTGAGACCTCACCTCCCACTCTAAACTTTATTCCATCTCCGAATGATGACAGACAGCTGGAATGACAACACGTTCTTCCAGCTTTATTAACTGTGATTCACAGCGTTACCACATCTGTAAACAGATGGGAGCAGGAAGAGCAGTGCAAGAGAGAATCTGTTTGCCTGTGTTATTTCCTAGTTCTCGTTATGCCAAGTGGCCCAAAGACCCATGACTTCTTAAATAGTTAAAAAAGTAGTCTAAATGTTGACATTTCCTAAAAAAGACTTCCTTTCTATAATGTAGCTAATTTCAACCTGGATGTATGCCTAGGTTCATGCATTGTCCACGGCTTCATTTTCCATGTGCCAAGTTTGGTTATGCAACCGAGCCCCTGCTGTGTGCAATGGTTGCAGTGTGGAGAACCAATGGGTATTCCCTCAGTATTGGGTTCGTTAAGCAGAAGTATGAGCCACTCAACGGCAACTGGCTTAATTTCTCCATTGCCATATCCATTCGCTGGTGCATTCCTGCACTGAGTGAGACATCTTTTACGCAACGCGTATGCATCCGTGTACGAAATTGATGTGTGAGAGGATAAAGGAGGAACGGATATAATTTTGGCAGGACCAAATGTTGTGTCAGTGGTAAGAAAAACACAGAGATTGCCTTTAATCTATTCTGTCGTGAATCTTATGAAACGTGCTCTTCAGAGCTTCACAGTCATCACTTACAAATGAGCCATTGGCAGTTTACAGCTTGTTCATTGGATTTTTCATTTGTTCCTGTTTGTAATTTGATAATGATACAGTAGTTGTCATTGTTTCAGGTTCAGCATATTTTCAAATTCTTCTGAAGAACAGGCTAAGGTCCTATCTATCAAACAGCCAAGATAATGTCATGTGTGAACAAAGATAACAAGTGCAAAACATATCTAATGACATTTTACTTGGTTGACAAATCAATAATGAATGTTTAATGAATGCCAACATATGCATAGCGTTCAAATGTCATGTATTGTTTTGTTTTTTATGGCTCATGCAATTCTGTAAGTATGTAATTAGTTTGATGTCAGCATAAGAAAGCATGTCAGAAAGAAATCTACATGACATTTTACTCGTAGCATACATTTAGTAGGACTATGAGGTTGGTTTCCGTCCGGACTAACAATAGTTACCCTTATTTTAATTAGATGTAGGAATGAAGTCTAGGAAAATCAGTCGTATCCAACACTGTCACACAAAGTAAACTGATACCAGCAAGAATAAACAGTTTCTAAGCTTGGCAATGCTTTGATTATAGAACACTCGTCATTTAGAACATCTCGAATACATTAGCACATTTTTGGTAATTGTGATTTGTTAGTTTCAGATTAATTCGATGTATTTTGATGTTGAAACAGTGCCTGCTTATCAGTAACATGTTAAAATAGCATAGGGAAATGAAGACAGATTGTAGATTCTAGATACAGTGTGTTCTGGAGAGCACTGACCTTAGACAATAAGGTCTGAAATGATAGAAAAAGAACTGAGGTGTCTGGATGACTTATTAAGCTCATAAAAAAAATATCAACAACCTGACAGATCTGCCTTCAACTGAGTGGATTAGTGTAGATCTTAAAAGGTTCTCTATATGCAAACACAAGAAATATGCCATAAAAATCAGCTGATCTGTTTAAGAATTTGAGCTGTTTAGAGATCACACACCCCAATTATCTACATAATAAAAAACAAATGCCACCAACGACAAGATGGAACAGAATATGGAAATAAAAGTCAAATTTAGCATAGAATAACAATAGTGCAACAAACACAGAGTGGGTATTTTTGCATTGTTTTTTGCAAGAGCTTTATGGACAAAGAATGCTTGTAAGATTCTCAAAGAACACTCTTGTCTCCAGCTTTCTGTACATGAACTGGAAACATGACTATTTAACAATGTTCAATTCTTAAATTTGGCCTTTTCCTTTGAGCACTTATCCTTCCACAATGGTGAGTGTGGACTTGAAATTAAGACAGATAATTATGATTCCTCCACACCAAACGAGGAGACAAAGTGAGAGAGACTCAAGTCAAGCAGCTCATGTCCTGTTGTTAAAAGCAAAACACCAGTTGTTGCTATAATAAACGCCTGCTTTTTGATTCGATCGTTTGAAAGGGAGCTGCAACTACTCTTCACCAGACTCCCATGGAATGGCTGGCAATGGGATTAAAATGCAAGTAATAGCTTTTAGGGATTCAGGTGCAGTTATGAGCAGACAGCAAAATTGGCTCCTGAAGTAGCTGTAATGCTTTAGTTAATGGCTGTTTTAAAACTCGCAAATGTTAAGTCAGCCAAACCAAGGCTGCCAGAGATTCAGAGCACACTGGAGCGTCTCTCAGAGCGGGAGACAGACAGACAAAGAGTGTAAAACCTCCAGTGCAAAAGGCCAATCACAATCAATTCACAGTTTAAATTCACACAGCATTTCATTCTTTCTTTCGTTCTAAAAAAAGAGCACACTGCAGCAACAAATCATAGATGCAGTTAGTCTGGGGGGGGGGGGGAGGGGTGGATGCAGGTAGTCTCGGGGGGGGGAGGGATGCAGGTAGTCTGGGGATGCAGTTAGTCTCGGGGGGGGGGAGGGATGCAGTTTGTCTGGGGATGCAGTTAGTCTGGGGGGTGGGGGAGGGATGCAGTTAGTCTGGGGATGCAGTTAGTCTGGGTGGGGGGGGGGGATGCAGTTAGTCTGGGGTCTGCCAGGAAGGGGGTGGGAATGGGGAGCAGTAGTTTCATGGTCTTTTCATCGTCATCTCCACAACACAGATAATGATATTAGAGGACTGGCATGAATTCTCCAAAGACTGTCCGACTGTGGAGCAGCGTATCAGGGTTGAAAGGGACACACACAGTACCTCGTCAGGAGAATTTCTAACCCTATCAAACAACGGTGCCAACATCATAGTATCTTCCCACTGCTTACCTCACAGAGCTAAATATGAGCGCTAAATATGATACTGCGAGCGAGAGAAGACTGTTTCAAGAACAAAAACACTGCCAGAGCTTGCAACTATGGTGATGCAACTTTCAATGATGGTGTGAGTGAGTCTGCAAATTGAGCAGCCGGATGTGAAAAATCAGCATAGGTTCCAATGTGTGTGTGTGTTAGAGTTAACTCATTTGAGGTAGAATCACACAATCTGACTCTCTCTTTTTCTGTCACACATTCAACCACACTCTACAACTTTCCACTGGGACATTTCCTTAAATTGCCACCACTTTCTCAGGTAATGTAGTGTTTGATTTACAAATTCAAAGCCTATATTTTTGTAATACTCAGAACAACAGGATTTTAAGTTTGAAATAACAGATTTTTAAGCTGCAAAAGAGTATTAAAATAATGATGATGTACTGCATGCTGATAATTAATGTCAAAAAACAGATTCAAACAGAATCAAAAACAGTTGGGTGCAATGTCATTTTTTTTTCTCTTTACTTTTGTCGTGTGTTTCCATTTGACTTGCTTTCGGCTTTCACCACTAAACCTGGGTGGTTAAGCAATCAACATTCAGTTGGCAATCGCTGTTGAACCAGTCGCGTCTTGATAAGCAGGGTGTAGAGAAGGTGATGCAGCCCAGTGAGTGCCACTTAAATAAAAAATTTAAAAATACAATAAAACCAAGCTGTGCACCAGCACTAAGGGCGTAGCACGCTAGCAGAGGTTGGTGGTGGGAAGCTGCTGGACTTAGGGTTCAACTTATCTCCTTTTATCACATTGATGTTCTATCTTTTCCTCTCTTTCTTTGCTCTCTCACTCTCTCTCTCTTTCTCTCTCTCTGGCAGTTCATCCAAGGAGGAGCGTTGGAGAGATTCGTCTCCCTGGGCTACCCCGGCTACGTCTGGCTGAGAGCTTTAAAAGCCTTGTGATTGCAGACTGAGACCAACCTGGGGGCTAGGTATCCACCTGAGACCTGGCCAGTTGCTATGGTTACCCTCATCACTGGCCTTTGCCGCCACACAATAAGGTGAGTAAGGAAGAGGGGAGGAAGAAGAGGAACTGAGCAGGTAATCCTTTTGACAACACAACGGCCCAACATGCCAACCCTACCGAGGCTCCAGTGTTTTATGAAACACTCCCCCCCAGAAGAATATCCTGTGGATATGAGGGGCCCCACACATGTCAACATGGGATAGAGGAATTGACAGTCCACATTAGTAATTACAGTCTTTGGAAAATATTGTGTGGTGTTGAATGTTGGAATGTAAATGCTTTGGTGGGGATTTATGCCCCAACGACAGAGCAGAAAAAAAAAAAAAAACAGAAGGAAACTCCTAGGAAATGCCGGAAACATATTGAACTTGGTAATTACCTTCATTGTCCTTCAGGGTGAAGTTGGGATTAACCGGTATTTCGCTAGGCAAAGCGAAGGAGAATCGCTTTCCATTTGCAAAATCGTCCTTATCCAATGCAGTGATAGTTTGGATTATCTGTTGTTCAAATTGAGACATAAAAAGATACATAAAAACCTCTAACACCTACATACAGCAATAAATACCAATTATTACATGATTACCATTCTAATCAACCTAAACCCTGCTTAGGTTGCAGCCCCCGCGACCCGACCCCCGGACAAGCGGCAGATAACGAACGAACGAACAAACCATTCTAATCAATACCATCATACAGAACATTGCCATCGAAGGCATAACCACACCTCAACACTTCCCAAAGAAGAAAACTACAGAGAAACACAAGAGCGAAAATTCAAGACTGTCAAAACAATCATATGTGGGTAGGGTTTGAACATTTATATCAGCATCAATTCATTGGAGAAAATATTATTATTTTTTACTGTGGACCAGCCTTCTATTTCTTACATGATAGGGGGGGGGGGGGAGAATAGTAGGAGACTACAGGACTTGGGAATGCTATGTAGCCAGAGGGAGCTAGCATCAAAGACGTGACAGAGGTGCCTCTCACATTGACCCCTTTACCATTTGTGTCATCTTGTTACCCTTAATTGGTAAGAGGCTGAGATCCAGTGCAGGGAGAGTCACCCTGGGAGAGAAGCCACCTGCCAGACCTTGCCACCACAGGTGGGGGTGGGATGGGGGGGTCGGGGGGTGTGTGCCACCCCCATTATATACGAGAGGAGAGCTATATAGGGACCCTCATAGTTTAACCTTGTGGTCAACTGCACTTGTGACATTTGGCATCTGTGATAATTGATTGTCCAGTGGATTGTACAGTCCAACAAAAGAATGCATTCATGTGTAGGTACCGACAGCCTGGACACATGGATCTTTTCATATGACCTTGACAAATAGTTATTTTAATTGAGAAGCAGACTTTCTGATCTTACCACATTCTAACTTGGCTCTGATTGTGCCATCAAAAGCATCCCTAGGCTTAATTGGACAGTGACTCGCCCGATCCACAACCTCACGTTAACCCTCTCCTCTCCCCTCCTGAACCCCTCCTCGCCCCTCTTTCCCTGATTGCCCTACGTCTTGGCTGCCTTCATTCAAATAAATCTGAAAGTACCCAAAGCAAATTGAGAGAAACTGTGAGTCAGAGTGGTTATGCTTTGCTGCTTGGATTTGTATTAAGAAGGAGTGATGACAAATTCTCTCTCTCTCTCTCTCTCTCTCTCTCTCTCTCTCTCTCTCTCTCTCTCTCTCTCTCTCTCTCTCTCTCTCGTTCCCTCCCTCTCCCTCTCCTTACACCCCTCTCTGAGCGGGTCTACACGAGAGCGGACAAACACTGCTGGGGGAAACAACAGCAAGTCTTCTGCATAATGCATGTCGTCCAGCCAGCTGGGGAGAGGCGACTGTAGATAATCCGCGGCTCTCAGCACTTCTGTTTGAGGAATATGTGCGTGTGTGTGTGGATATATTCAATGTGTGTGCACGTGAAGGTATGTGCGTGCGTGTGTTTAGGTTCGTGCACAAGTTGGTACTTATGGGTTTGTGAATACAGTTGGCGTGTATGTGCGTGTCAAGAATCACACTCGATGCTCACCTGTCCTGGCCTTGAGCTTTCACAAACAATAACCTCTTCATCAGTGGCTATTTCAGGTGGATTATCATTGACGTCGAGGACCTGAACTGTAACGGTAACATGACTAAGGAGGCTTGGGTTATCTGGAGGAAAACATATCCACACACACACAAACAGACACAAAGAAGAAGAGTAATTACTGTATGCTGAAGGAGCAGCAGGATAATCAGACAAACAAAGGTAAACAAAAATAGAGGGGATGACATAAGAAACAGCATTTAGTGACTTTACTTTTTTGAAACTTGAACCACATCACACCCATGATAGGAGCATGCACTTACAAACATTCCTTGTTCCTCCATTAAATTCATTACTAAAGAAAACCTCATTGTGTAGAGCACATTTAGGCATTATTATTTTTAAGGTGGTTTATTGGGCATGGCATAGCAGTACACAGTGGTGTGCCGAGAATTTCCCAGATAGCATATTTCTTGACATTTTTGTTGTGGTTGTTCATTTGTTGTGATGGATCATTCAGGTTGAAAACTCACTTGAGCAATTATTTTACGTATCGCACAGAGAAACACACACAACACCAGGCCATGTGTGGCTGCTTATTATGGGTAAAAGTGCCACAATCTGTCTGAAAATAACCAGCTTGACACTCACTGCCCTGCGCTCACCCATGGATCATGGGAGCATTGACTGTGTTCTTGTGTCTACAGTGGTCCAGAAGGCTAAAATGTGTATATCCACATAATAGATACATGATTGCCACATATAACTCATAAATCATTAAACAGAATAATCAATATTAAAACATGCTATTATATCTCTGAATAATAACGAAGGGCAATGAGATATAGACACATTAGTATGCAATACCTTCCATCAACTGCTGAGGGACTTGTCTAATTGTGATTACAAATTAGCCAAATTACCTGATAGGAATTCTGAAAGTCATTTGGGCCTGAATAATAAAATTAATTTCCAGCATAGTATCAAGAATACAGGGCAATGAAACATTGAGATAAATTCCATTTGTTAGTTTATCATTCCTAATTATAATTGATATACATTCCCACAATTTTATCTCACCAGCTTTTATAAAAATGCAAAATAAACGAATAACCTCAGTAAATTACTCTTGTTCACCATTAATAATGTCACATTGTGTTAGCATTTCTAATGATAATGTTTGCCCAGTTGACTCACATCTCAACTACTGTCTGAAAGTCTATGAATTATTGGTATTTGTGTATGTAAGCAGTGGTGCTTGTCTTGTAATCTATGCATCCAAAGATTTAAAGCAGCCATAAGCAGTGCTTGTTCATTTTTACTACACAAACTTGGTTACATAAACTTCTGGTTAAATAGTAAAACACCAAGGCACAAGTACAATTTGTAAGAAAAGCATCCTGGATAAACTGGCAAAAATGAAAACTTCTTTGATTGTTATTTTTGTTATCTCAAATACAAATGTGTCATGTTGCCACCCATCAGACAAATCCCTCTTTCTTTGTGCTGTTTCATTACATGTTTAATGTTGTAAAACAGTCTAAGCTTTAGTGGAAGAATCATGTGATAGTATTACAGCCATTGCTATTCTGGGCAATCCAACTCCTCAGCAGCAGCTGTTTGTAAACGTCTTCACATCAACAATACTATATGTAGTAGAGTTGGTATCAATGTTGAACACGTTTTTCTCCCTGCCAAACCATAGGGAATTCATCTTTGGTCTACATGTTTTGGTTTCCATAATGTAGGTTTGCATTTTGAATCTTACTAGTTACAGTGGTAATATCCTTCCCAGAACTATCACTATCTAAAAATATAATCGCTGAACACTTTCCATGTAAACTGTAGGTTTATCTTATTTTACCACACCAAGACATATAGTTGATCAAAAAGTACCCGCAGTACCCTCATAAGTCAGTGCATTATCGTTATTAGTCTGAAAGTTAGAACAATTAGTAGATCAGGTTTTAGTAAACTGGGTAAAAAAAGGGCAATAGCTTAAAAAAAGATCTACTCAATGCAAAGCTAATTATTAAATACGTTCCCTCCAAATCCGTATTTTAAGCATTTCCTGGTTTTGCAAACCAGCAGTGCCTCATATACCTACATATTTTGTTTCACAATTCAACAACATGTTGAAACTACTATAGACTTACAGGACCATTCCCTCCCTCCCTCCCTCCCTCCCTCCCCCACCCGACCACACACACACATGTAGGTATGGTAACCTGGGTACCTACCAACCTCCGAGGCCATCACAGTGATGTTGTGCCAGGGCATGTCCTCTCTGTCCAGGGTCTGGGTCGTCTTTATGACTCCTCTCTGTTCATCTATGCTGAAGTACCTCACTCCATCCACACTGTTGTCCATGGAGTACCTGTTTTTAGATTTTGAGTTACACACACATTCGCCTTTTAGGGGCCTAATAAAAACATGTTCAAATCAGTTCAAGGAAGGGTATCACAATGAATAGCCATTTCACCAGGTACCAACTTGGGGGAACATTTACAGAAATAGTTTTTGCTGTATCGTTATAAAACCTCATTTATGCTGTGTGTCTATCAGACTTGTGAACACTGGGTGAGAAAAAAATATAAATACCGCTCAAAAATTAAATATATTGTCCATGGCCTTTTCAAAAGGAAATTGCTTACTCGGTTTTGTGTGATATTGTGTGAAGATTGTTCTAATGGCTTTTTTTCTATAAGCAAATTAATTTGTGACAGCGGAAAACGTTGAAAGTGAATTGGGTCTTGCTACATTTGTTATGACTGAATGGATGTAAGTTTGCTGTGTACCTGTTAATAGGTCTTTTAATGACATGTTTATACCTCTCATCCAGCAGTCATTTTCAACCTTGTATTGTGCCAAGTTTCAATTGACATGGTGAAAATGTGTAATTGCAAGATGAAAAGGGAATTATTGAAGCAAAAAGGATTGCATCAATCTCACTCAGCATGGCTTGCTTACAAGTCTAGCTGGGATACAAAATAATGCTGTTATGGTTCATGAAAAACTCAAACTCATGGGAGCATTTCAAACTTTTCAAATCTCAACTGAAAAAGCTAGTGTAGAGCAAGTGGTTGGGAACGCTTTGGAGAAAAGAAACATCTGTATGCTTGGTGTGTAGAGTTTGTGGCAAAATTATATATATTAAAATGCAATGCAATTGTAGTACTCTATTACACACAATTGTGAAGTTGCCAATAGAGTTGTCCTTCTCTGAGGGTTGGGAAGACTTCTCACTTAGTTTGGCTTTTCAGAGTGAGTCAATCACAGAGTCATATCTGTCTAAATGTCAGTTCAAACTGGCCTGCATCCATTGAACTCTCTCTCCATGCATGAACAGAAGATAACAGAAACATCATTGATCAAAGAGAGGAAGATATCTGTCCCTACTGCATTTCAACGCCAACACAAGGAAGAGTCTCGAGCATGAATTGTTTCATTTTTTTCTTAGTTCAAATGGATGTCATCCAAGCACTTCCTATTGTCTTCCTGTCTGTAGTGAACATTGCAGAAATGGACGAGGGGGAGGTATCCCACCAGGAAGACTCCAGGACTCTTTCATATGCAGATTTCCTTTTTGTTTACAGCAAACCCTTTCAGATATCTTAAGATTCTTACGTGAATCATGCATTCGTTTTATCCCTCCCCCCCCCCCCCAATCCCCACCCCCCAGCCCCTCTGCCAATGTATAAAACATTTGTACTGACATGATGCTGAAAGAGCCGTTTTAAAACCAAAACAAAATATGACTGAAAGATATATGGCTACAATAACAAGAAGGGAGACTGAGGCTCTGTTGAGGAAATCCCTGGGCTCCACGCATGGCAGGCATTCAACCAAACCAAGATCCTATATCATGTAATAAGACCTTAAGATTGCAAATTATTGATGTGCACTAAGGGCAGTATATCTCCAAAAGACATTAGGTGGTAGCTCCTTCCATACAGTCTGCATTGAAATGGAGAGAAAAAATAAATATATAAAAAAGAACTGAGGATGTGACAGCAAGACCAGGAAGCACAGCGAGACCGACGGTGCATGGCAGGCAAATAAGAACATTCAGATTGAACAGTGAGATAATTCTAGTGTGTAGAGCCACTTAAAATTGACCACATCGCCCCCCTCCCCCTTTCCCAGTCCACCACTGGCTTTGACAATAACTGGATGTTTTTCACAAAAAGGCGTTTGGGAGAGAGACTCTTACCTGACTGGACTGTTCCTGCTGTCGGGGTCCCTGGCTGTTACAGCCCCCACTTCTGTGCCAATCGCAGCGTTCTCATACACATCCATAATGTAATAGTCCATAGAGAAGACGGGGGGCTCATCCACATCTCCTACAGTGATTTTAAGGGTGGCGGTGTCTTTGAAAGGGCCAGAGTAGGAAAAACGGGAGTCCAGTTTTGTATTCGCCGCCTCGATGTGAAGAGTGTAAGTCTTCTTTCTCTCGTAGTTCAGTGGCTGTACATGGGAAAAGGTGCCAGCAAAGGTTAGCCATAGGAACGTACTACAGACTGAATATACCACAGGAAACATATAAGAAAATATCACAATATAGTATACTATATAAGGTCTGCCAATATCAAGGGCCTAGACTTGGTGTGAACATTAGGGGGGTTTAAGTAACATAACACAACATTAATAATACCCCCCCCCCCCCCCCCAAACACACAAACTGAGCCCTTGGCCAATATCTCATCATCTATCTCAAAAGATCAAACCCTGATGTGAGACATTCGTGCTTATTCACATAGAGATAGTGCTTTGCATATACAGCCATATGACCTTGTCAAAATGTATGGCTTTTCTATGAAGTACTTTACCTTTTTGAGGCCTACAACCCCCTCTCTGGTGTCTTTGTCGGTCGAGATGGAAAACATGGCTGCTCCCTCAGGGTTGATGATGCTGTACTTAATCTCTGCATTAACGCCAACGTCCGCGTCATTGGCTTTGATTTTGCCCACAGGTTTACCGACTTGTGCCGACTCTGGCACATAGAGCTGGTAGTTTTCTGTGAAAAGAAAGAAAAAATAAGACAACAATTGAGAAAGAGGCTTAAGGTGTTATTAGAGAAAAAGTCATAAGAAAAGGTAATGAAAATTAAAATTGAATGTAAATGTATTGCCGTACAGTATGTGTGTGATGGCACTTTAAAAGTGTAGACATGTATATCTAACATCAGTAAAATTGTCATAGAACAATGTGTTTGTCGTGTACTAATAGTTTATTGAGTGCAGCATGAGGTGAACAATATTGAGTGAACAGTGTCTTGCAAATAATTTGGTTCTTTGGACACAAAACGCTCTTCAAATCTGCAATTAAATTGGTATCATGTATTATTTAAAAAAAGACCAAATTTAGAAAAATCTAAATACATTGATTTGATTTACATAATTAAGTTCATGAATGCTTCTCTAACTCCTCTCCTAATTATCTAAAACTGAATTATTATATAAATGTAGCCTTGCAATGCTATTAGGCTGATGAATCATGTTAAAATGAGGCATAATCCATGCGTACGATATGGAGTGTCTAAATTTTACATTTACATGATATGTACATTTACATGTACATTTACTGTTTTAAATGGAGAAAATGTTATTTGAAAAAACATAAAATTATTTCATGATACCACCCATATTGCTATAATGCTTCGTATCATCTCGACAGAGGGGTTCTGTTTACAGAACAAAGATTTCACCAATAATGTGCAAGATGTCAACCATTTATTTTACTGAAGATTCAGAAATTATTGTAAAACATAATTGAAGGAAAGTAGTAGAAACAAGAGAGAAGCTGGTGGTGACTCACTTTGGGGAAAGTTGGGTGGGTTGTCATTGACATCTGACAGCGTGATGTTGATGGTGGTGGAACCGGACAATCCTCCCACCTGCCCTGCCATGTCTTTGGCTTGAATGACTACAGCATAGTGTTCTTTTGCTTCCCGGTCCATTTCGGCTAAGGCAGTCCTGATGACTCCTACAGATGCAGAGTGGGAAAATATGTGAGGAGATTTTGAATTGGTTCCGATGCAAGTAATAATACCATGGGAATCACGTTGATATTTCACCTAAGCATCCTTTTGAGTACATTTGTAGATACTCTGTGGCATCTGATGTGGTTTTCTTTTGCACTGTAACTTTAATACGGGTAGAAGTGAATGCTTCTGGTCATGTTCATTAAAAACCTTTTAATATCACAATTTTCCACCTTTACCACCTTTTATTTACAGCACGATGAACATGAACAAGGTCAGATAACTTCTTCACCAACGATGCCCTACACAGGATATAATTTAAAAGACTGTATCGTAGTGTAAATATCAAATGTAACCCTGTGAGTCAATATGAACATTAGTTACACTAGAAAAGTTGTGTTACTCAATCTGTAAGAATGCCACTTAATGGTCAAGTCACAAATAAGCTCTTCAATACATCAAAGGATAAGCTTTGGTCGACATTCAGTAGTATTACATCTAAAGAAGGCGTACAAAACAACAGAGGACAAAACAAAGGACAAGGACATCTATGTCTGCTATTCACCAGTACAAGAGAAAATGGTTCATGACGGGATAATGTTTTGGAAGTTAAACTGATATACCATTATTGTCCCCCACAAAACCCTCTTTTTTATCAAGGGCTTTGTGGAAAATAATCATAGAGTTTGACAGTTCATATAAAAGAATAATACCATAAAAATAGGCTGCTCCAGTATTCCTTCATTCTTAATTCTCTCAGTCTTTCATTGCCAAGGTTAGCCTTTTGCCACTTTTCATTATATTTCAAATAGCAATACAACCTTGGTGGGAAGGAGCATGCTGCTTTCCAAGGCACCCATTCAATCATGTTTATCACTACAATAACACAGAAAACATTGTCATGAACTTTCACCGGGGGAAAGCACAAATGGCTACACGGTGGCCATTATACACTAAGACCATGGTAATGAGGAAGCTATCAAAACAATGAAGAGAGGCCACTTATTCACTAGCAATTACTGGGTAAGAAAGTTCAAATCATCTAAATACTCCATGTCAACACTACATTCGGTTTGTGAGTGAGTGTGTACCAAGTTCTGTGTGTTTGTGGCACTGTGTGGGTCCTCCTACCATCTCACCAATGTAAACGACATACAGAAGACTGATTTAATCTGCTGTTGGTTTACTCAGTTCTTTCTCAAAATACCTCTTCCCCCCCTGAGGCAAAACCTCAAGCCACTGGTAATCTTGTGTTCTGGTGAACTTGTGAACCTTCTACTATGACAACAATACCAAGAACCGCAGGATCACTACAGTGATGGAAATGCATTATCACATGACCAAAATGGCCTTTGCTCGTGTGTCTGTGCTTTGTTTGACACCACAGCTGCCAATGATAATGTCATTTTCAGTTTGAATATGTGGACTGGAGTTTTTTTATTTTTGACTGAAAGTGCAATATCATTTTGATTTATTTTATTTATCAACGTCTCATGGTTGAGGGAAAGCCAGAACACAGTATTTGAAAATAAGTGTGTGTGTTGACTACTGGTCTCTGAGTACACATTTTATCAAATGAAAATAAGAGTAGGGTAGTTGAATGTCTACAGGTGGTTCTTATAATAGCCCTCAGAAAGGGATGTGTCCCCAAAAAAGGATCAAAAAATGCAATGTACCTCACAAATTGTATGCATAATAATACTGTTCTATGTTATTTTCTTTTACATGTTCAATAAAGAGAAATAATTCCCCATCTATTCGTTTACCCTGAAACCACTTCCAAAACAGCAGCAACAAACTATACCCATATTTCAGCCTGTGTTTCTCAAAGGTTTTGCTGTTCACAGTTCATTTAATATGAACACCATCCTGTTGCATGGCATTGTCGTTTCAAATATAGTCAACAAACAAGGCTCAAAGTTGATTATATCAAGCTCTGTCATTTCCTGTTGTGACAATAGAGGCTTTAATAATCGTTTTCATCCCAGTTTTCTCAGATTCTTCAGGACATTGTAGGCTGAAACAAATCCACAGGCCTTGGGCAGAATAATCTTTAGAAGTGGGTCAAGAAACAAGACAGCCAAAAGTATTAACATCCAGGGGAAGCAAGGTTACAAAGCATCTGCCATACAGGAACAGGAGGGGGATAAAACAGTTTAGGCGACCCCTCTGTCTCTGTTCTTTGCCAGCTGATCAACAAAACAATGGCTCCAATCAGAGAAAGAGACGACAAACACAAAATGATTTTTCAAACCTGCTTGCCATGTGTAAATGTGAAATATTCAGTACAAAAGAGAAGCATGTTCACCTATGGTACCGGCCTTTTAAAAACACCTCAGACCTGCTTTGCTCGACATGCATTTAATCTATGGTACACTGTCTGGTACATGGTACACTGTCTTGCAGGATGTTGAAGTACAGAATGTACATATATGTAACCTTTCAAAAGGCAAAACTGAGTACAAGGTAAAAAATGTAGACCACTAGCTGGCACACATGTATGATGCAACCTTTTCTGTTCATTCTTTTGAAGCATCTCATGTTCACCACCTTGTGATATTTCATACTTCCCGATGCATGTGAGAGTATGTGCAAAAAGCTCTAGGAATTTTCAAGTTATTAACAGGAGTCTTAGCCTTACTAAAGCTGTAAGTATCTTCTATAAAGAAACTGAGACCTTGGCAGACAGCCACACTTTCCATTAAAACAATAGAGAGACAGATGATATGACCTTTCCAGTCCCCTTTCTCCGTTTTGCTCACAAAGGCATATCGCCCCCGAGCAATCACTCATTGGATATTGTTTAAAAACAGGGTGCACACCACGCAAACTGAAAAGGCAGGTGTATTTTACACTTTGTCTTATCTTTTTGTATGTGGCATCTGAATTGTCAACCTGCTAGGTTGATATTCTCTCATGTCTCTTTTGTTTCTTCTACTCTGTTAATCCGTCTACTCTCTTCAGAGTTTAGCAGTATTCTTTGCTCTGAACACATTTCCATCCAGCAAATTCACTAACAACTTTTGTGGCAGGACTTTAGGATGACAAAACCGCAAATGTAAAAATGCTGAATTGTTGAAAACGTGACTATAATACAACAAACATGAATCTCAATGCAGCTCTTCAAGATGCCCATGAAGAGCTGCATCCGACATAACATTCCAAACTGCCTAACAAAAGGCATAATGTTCCAATACCTTGCACAGTAGACTCAAATGCCTTTTCTCAGTAGGCTGTGTATTCCTTTACAAATCCCTTCTAAGACATAAGCATTGGGATCCAACACAATGTTTTAAGGAGCACATCCAAACAGACCATGTGTCTGCTCTCTAACCTGTCCCTACGAGTATCTTTGTGTGGTGAATTCATGATTGTGAAAAGCATCTTGACACTTGAACAGAAATACCATCTCCCTCTCTGACTTTCACCAGCAGCGAAATGCTCTCACAATCTCAAGCTTTAGGTTTCCGCGAAGCAGGGCTGTTAATTTAGAAAATAATTGAGAAAGAACTGACTTCCTTGAACTTGGGTCCATTTGACAGAGTGAGGTGGTTAGCCTCTTCCTCAACCTCCCCAGTCTATTAGAGTTGATACCATCACCCTATCCACCTCTTTGTCTGGCTGGAAACTTCTAAAGAAGGACAATCTCCTGGGTGAACAAAAAGGATTATGGAAGATTACTAAGGCTCTCTTCCAGCGTCTGCTTTCAGGAGCTGGGAGCTAGGGTCCAGAGTCCACACAGTTCTCTAATATGGTATGCTTCTCTTAAACTACAAGGCCTGTGAAAGTGAGGGACTAATGCACTTGTAGATACTTGGACAGGTTTGTTTCCTCTGTATGATATGTGTGTGTCATGTACTTAAGAGTTTCAGTTTGTTTGCTTTGAAGTTATAATAAACAAACATAACAGAGGTGTTTTTACTATGTGAACTTGCAGAAGTCTGGACAAATATACTGTAAATGAAATCTATATTTTTCAGTCCCCCAATCATTAAGCAGTTTAAGCCACCAACGGTGTGCTGCATGCTAACAAGCTGTCCTTGCATGCATTGCAGAGTAAGGAGGGATTCAGAGTCAGACTAACAAAGTGATAGCATTTAAGTGGATCCAATTGGGGGAAGGACTTAATCCAGGCTCTGAGAAAACGCCTCGATCTGTGTCAGCTCCTTTATTGGGAGTCCAACATTTCCAAATCCCAGATCAGCAGTGAAATTAACCTACTTAAAAGGCTAAGGGATCCAGGTGAAGAGGGGTGAATGGGGAGGGGTTGGGGTCGGGTCATCAGAATTCAAGACTCAGAGGTATTTCCTCTGCTATCTCTGTGGGAGAGTGACAGATTCTGGCAGGTGATGGGTGAGATAGGAGAGTAATGACCTGGTTATGAAAGAGAGGATGTAATCATTGTCTCTTTTTCAATGTCAGAAAAAGAAAAAAAATAGCCAACTTGCAGTTTCGAGATTTTCAAAGCGTTATCAAGTCCATTTCCCTTGCTCATTAAAAGTAAAAAGTGATGCCACGTTCACTTATTGTATCATTTATATGATTCCAACACATCTTTAGTTGTTGGATTAATTTCTTCACACTTCTTCCTGTCTAACGGCTATGTTACAGCTATTGTGCAACATTATTCTTAATGGCATGGGTGGATGCATGGAGAAAAGGGGAGAGCCCAAGACAGAAAAAGAGACAAAGCAATAGAAAGAGAGAGAGTGAGAGTGAGAGAGAGAGAGGGAGAGAGAGAGGGAGAGGGAGAGGGAGAGGGAAAGGGAGGGGGAGGGGGAGGGGGAGGGGGAGGGGGAGGGGGGAGAGTGCTCTGTAGTTATGGTATCCAGACTGCTGTAGTGTTGCAGAGTACCACAACATAAGTGGGTTAAAAAAGCAATATATTAGCATTCAGGAAAATACATTCTGAACCTTCAGTTACAAACAGAGAGAGAGAAGATGACAGCCTGTTTGTTGCCTGAATAGATATTGATTGAGAGGTGACTGGATTGACTGATTGTGGATGTTTTTTTTGGTGCTTTCAACAATCTTCCTTGTCTGTGCAACAAAATTCCATCGGGGTTTGCTGACATTCTGATCAGATTCTGAATGATAATGCAAATATATTTGCCTTTGGAATTGATCTATTAGCCTAATGACCACAATCATCTTGCACCCACAGACAACATGTCGATTGTCCTACTGTGTAATTAAGAAAAAATTGGCAAGGAAGAAACAGGCGGGTAAGTAGCTCTTCCATTTCTCTGCTCTCCAGTGAATTGATTTGTGTATCTCTTCCTCAATTTCCCAAGAGCAATGAAGGAGTCTCTGATTTGAATCCCTCCCGTCCGTCCAACTTTTGTGTACTCAATGATTCTACTATTTACAACCTCCCATTTAAAAACCCATCTTATTGCTAATGGAACACATTATCTACAGTTGCTACTCGACCACACCTGTCTCAATGTCTGATTGTTTTTCAAATTATCAATACCATGGAATGCCTCTTCAAATTACTTGGTTGGAACTAACCTGTATAATGTGACATAATTATCCTTTAGTCAATTCATATAATAATTTGGCTTGCGATGCTCTAACAGCTAAAGGGTTGAGTCCCCGGCCTAGGCCAGGCCGGATCTTTGTTCTGTTTGTACGTGTTTGGAGTTTATTCCAGGCCCCGGTTTTCTGTCATCTACTCATCGCCAGTTTAGTGAATCACTGGCCTCATGTTCGTGATCTTGGCTATTTGGTATATTTTAAGTATTCCATTTAAATACATTTATAGAATGCTAAGCTAAAAAGGTGTCTTTGTATTTCTTTTAAAGGTGTGTAGTGAATGCAATGCCCGCTACTCTTCTGGCAGGCTGTTCCAGAGGCGAGGACCATTACAAACACTAAAGGTCGCCTCCCTGTAGTTCTTTGTCCTCAACCAGGGAACAACTACAGTAAAAGGCCAGCACCAGAGGACCTACGTGATCTTGAGGGAGCACACATTAAAAGCATGTCTTCAGTAAGTATTCAGTATTCAGTATGCATGTCTTTAGTAAGTATTCAGGCACCAGTCCATTGAGTGATTTGAACACTGATAAAAGGTTCTTGTAATGTATTCTAAAACTGACACACAACCAATGAAAGGACTTTAGGACAAGTGAGATGTCCTCAATTGTGATTCAATATCCAGGGGGAAAGATCTAAAAAAGCCGACTCTTGTAAAGTAACAGACTTTTAGTCAGTTGTTTTTCTTTTTCAAAAATGTTTCATGAGTAAAAAGAGAAAGACCAACTTGTAGTGGGGTCAGATGGCTGAGCGGTTAGGGAGTTGGGCTATTAATCAGAAGGTTGTTGGTTCGATTAACGGCCGTGCAAAATGACATTGTGTCCTTGGGCAAGGCACTTCACCCTACTTGCCTCGGGGAGAATGTCCCTGTACTTACTGTAAGTCGCTCTGGATAAGAGCGTCTGCTAAACGCCTATCGTTTTATTTTAATCTTCTCTGTGGATTTGGGTCAACTTTCACTATGTATGTATCGTCAGAGAGCATTGAAGTTGAATGTCCAAAAAACTAAATGCATGGTAATAGGCTCTAAATATGCTCTCAGGACAGATAAGAAATTAAGCCTCTCTTTAAAGGGTGCTGCTATGGAACAGGTTAAAGAAGTTAAACTGTTGGGTGTCACTATTGACGAAACACTGTCATGGTCCACTCAGATTAATAATACAGTGGTGAGAATGATTAATGGTATCTATGCCATTAGAAGGAGTGCTCATCTGCTAACTAACACAACAATTAGACTAGTCATACAATCTCTAGTTCTGTCAAATCTGGACTACTGTCCTGTGATTTGGTCTAGTGCATCAAAGCCAGAACTCAGTAAACTCCAGCTTGCTCAGAACAGAGTGGCAAGACTGGCACTTCACTGCTCTGTTAGGAGTAGTGTGGAGGTTATGCATGCCAGGCTGTCATGGATGAGGATGGATAAAAGACTGGCATGTAGCCTTATTCTGTTTTTAAATAATGTGTATTCCTCACAGAAACCTGTCAGTTTGTATTTACAGCTACCTGCAAATGAGAGACATGGTTATAATACTAGACAGGCAATAAGTGGTCACTTTACTTTTCCTCTACCCAGAACCAATGCACTTAAGAAAACAGTAATGTACAGAGCCATTGCATACTGGAATGTGCTCCCCTCATATGTGACTCTAACACGAAATAAATGTGATTTCAAAAGGAAACTTAAGGCAGCTATAATTAGAAAGAAAATTATAGTAGATTAGATTATTATTTTAGGTATTTAAGGGATTTCAGGTATTATTTTACTTTTAATGTAAATGTTGTTTTCTAAGTCTGTGTTTTTGTGATAATTGATCATGCTGTACAGCATTTTATGTATTTATATTAATTAAGTAATATGTTTTGCCTGGACCCCAGGAAGAATAGTCTCCACCATGGTGTAGACTAATGGGGATCCATAATAAATAAATAAATAAAAATTTCAAACAGCCTTAACCTTTTCATGTTCCTGTTAAATTTGCCTGAAAACGCCTAAACAGCATACCCAAAGTAAATTGGAAGCTGTTCTTGAACCATTTGGAGTACATGCATGTAAATGATCTCTTTTGAAAGCTGACACTCTGAAGTTATGTCCCCTGTTGTCAGGACCCCTGTCAGTCCTTCTAGTGTTGAGTAATAGAAGCTTGAACACAAGGAAAGTGAAAATTTCTATTTCCGCCTAGATTTTGTTTTGAAAACAGAGGCCTGAAGAGGCCTAGAGGTGGTAGGTATTATCTGGAAGACTAAATTGGACCACAGGTTGAAGCCTTACCCAATTCAAATCAAAAGTCAAACATAATACCACAATATATTCATATTTGACACATGTTTTTATAAGAGTACATCCAGGAATTTTCTAAAAGGGTCTTTTGGAGACTCCAAAATGACCCTTTGTAACCAAGGTCAAGGTCAAATAAAAAGGTATTATTTTTCATAATTGTTATCTCTGGCCCATCTCTGGTACTTAGAAATATCATATATAATAGCTAAATCCCTAATTAGTAATACTGAAACACAAAAACTGAAGCATGAACACATTGGAGTGCTTTATCTGATTCCAAGGATTGGCGCACAAAGAACACTGATTCTGTCAACCATATTGCGCAATCGACTGTTATTTTGAAGGCTCCACAGACGCATACAAATGAGGTATTGGCATTTTCAGCTAGCTGTCAGCTACAAGGCTAACGAGCTAATTTCAGAGCCAGTCGAAGCCAGTTCGAGAAATTTGTTTAGAACGAGTGTGGGGGGGGGGGGGCGGGGGGGGGGCTGGACGCACAGACCTAGTTGGCTTTAGAGGGCTGTCAACGGGGCATGGAAGCTCCTATTGGGTCGAACAAGGTGTCAATCAAAAGGGGAGGGTTCAACGGACATTTTGAGACCTTCATTTTGTAAATACTCCGTTGATAAATCGGAGAAAATAACACTTTTATGTGAACAAGTTGTTTCTTCCGTCGGCTAACTTGCATAATGAAACAAAGGATAATGGCTATTCATGAACGTAAAACATTGTATTTGGACGAATTACTTTACATGGTTAGATACTTTGAACCCTTGGGACTTACGCAGATCAAGTTTTGATGGCATGATTTGCACACCTGGACCTATTTGAACAACTTAGGGTGAGTACAACTTTTTTCTTTGGCATTGTTGAAGGAATGTTCACCGGAAAAAGACGTTGACTTTGCTTGCTATTGCGACTTGATCTTGAATTGGTTTATTTCAATGGAAGCACAAGAATCGTAGCTTTCCAACGATGTATAACATGTGTAGCGTCTAAAAAATATATTTTTTAGAATTTAGTGCGTAGTAACTGAGGAAGGGGGAGGCAGCATTTTTGTCTCGCGGGCGAAACAGGAGCGTAAACAGGTTAAAGACACTCTGTAAGGGATCCCAGTGAGATACGATATGAAGAACTCAGGGGGCACCATTCAACATGAGCACTGTCCCCATCTGACCTCATCTTACCCCATCTGACCTTACATGAGATCTTCTCTGATTCAGCAGGCCAACAGTGGCTATCACAAAGCATAAACATACAGCAACACACCTTTTGATCTGCTAGGCATTACGTGAAAGCCAAAGACGACCACAGTGCTACTGGAATTGTTTCTTTGGAACCAGATCCACATTGGCAAGGAAGATATCTTGGCAAGATAGCATGCTCCAGAATGGATTCAAAGAGCTTTCTGCAACCTTGTGCGTTTCTTGCACGCGGCTCTGGGCCAACAGACTTTAGGGCCTCTGTTTGAATATTACAGATTCTGTAAGGTACATATTGTGTTCATACTGTGCCCTATGACCCTAGAGTCTGAAGTTGTGGTGTATCTGCGTGTGGGCGTGTGTGGTGGAAAGCAGTGGATTCTGGCTGAAACTACAGCAGACTGGTAGAGATAGAGAAATGGAGAGTGAGAGAGAGAGGAGAGATAGAGAAACAGAGAGTAAGAGAGAAGGAAGTAAGAGATAAAGAGAGTAAGATACAAAACAGTGAGATAGAGTGAGAGACAGATTGAGAGAGAGAGAGAGAGAGAGAGAGAGAGCGAGAGAGAGAGAGAGAGAGCGAGAGAGAGAGAGAGAGAGAGAGAGAGAGAGAGAGAGAGAGAGAGAGAGAGAGAGAGATAGGGATATAACTATAGAGGGAAAGAGAAAGTGTTCAGCTGTAGCATCTGGCCAACCCTTCCATGGCATTCCTGTTCCATCTCTTCCCATGCTACCCCATGCTGAATTGCAATGCAGACAAGATGCAGCGTCAGCACAAACAAAACAACCCATGTGACATGACCACATGACCACATGTACACAGCTGCACACAGAGAGGTACACGGCCATTGCACTTGCACAGAATAAGAATGAGATGTGTACACTAAATAACGGATTTCTGATGAGATCTCAACAACCTGGGTGATAGGAATATTTGAAGTCATTACCATATGCTGTATTCCAGACGAGAGTTCATACCAACAAAGCATAAGACAGAGGAGAGTGTTGCAAAACAGTGGAATGACTTTTCTATTGAGGTGAAGCTGCAATGCTTTTCAGTTAATGTCCCTCACTTTCTCTCCAGTCTTTCTTTTGATGCTGCTTAGTCTTGTGGGGGCCAGCATAAATACCAGAACTTTATCAGTTGGTCTTTTTGCTCTACCAGAAAAACAAAACAAAACATTGGCTAGTATACCACTGCATGCACAAAGGTATAACATGTGCTTGCATGCATGCACATACAGCCACACAAGTATGCACTTCGGTTTGCTCATTAAGATTTTATAGATTCTTGTAAGACTCTCTCAAACAAAAGAGGATTTTTTGAACAGAGACTATTTTTAAGCACTTCCTCTTTTCAAAGTAGAAAGACAATGGTTCTGTAAGAGCATGTACTGTATGCTTTGGCTTTCTGCAAACCCACAGGGAAATTCTAGCCTGGACGGACATACTTGTGATTGTAAACATAACCACAGCAGCACTGCTCCCCATCGTTATTCTGTTGGTTACAGCTATTTTATATGATCACAGAGAGACCATAACCATAAAGTCCTAAAGTGCTTTGTCAGAATAAGCTTTGGTGTATAACATGACCGTAAACAAGCATAAACAATGAAAAGCAGAACTTTAGAATACCCATGGCCATCATAACAAGTCATGCTTCATAGCTCTTATTATTTTCATTGCAAGGACATCCGCATTGTTGGTTTAGAAGTTCCAGTAATGGGAAAATGTATGGTATTCTTACCAGTTTTGGGATCAACAGAGAAATATGGCTGTCCCTGAAGAATACTGTAGACAACCCTTGCACTATTTCCATAGGTGGGATCATCAGCGTCGGTTGCAGTAACTTGGAACACAGAAGTACCTGAAAGGAACACATTTAGGTCAAAACTAGACCGAAGTGTATTTTGCATGCACAGCTAAGTAATTTACAGCATATAGCACATTAAGAGATGACATTACTCATAACACTGACATGAACAACATGGATATTTACAACACTTAATGGTGACCTGTAATAAGAAATATGCAAAGTGAAGGAAACTGTTTTTTGATAAATGTAAATTAGAAAATGCATTTGTAAAGAGCCAAAGCAATATGCAATAGGAAGAAACAGGAATGGATGTTGAGAGTTTTCAGCCTTTTATCCATTGGTGATTTGTATTGGTAACAGGAAAAACATTTACTTTGTTGTTTAGCTCAGTTCTGGTAACCTTAAATAGTAGCTATACGATTTGAGTCATTTTTTCATTTCAGTTTACTCACCACCTACAATACTTCGCAATCCACAATAAAGAAAGATGTGAACTCTCAAACAGATCCCTCAGAGAACTTATATTTGAACGCTCAACAGTTCTTTAAATATCTGAAGTCAGGGCATCTTAAACATAGTAAATTTGACCCTGTACCGCACCTTGCATTGTTGCCTCACAGCGAGAAGTTTCTGTGTTATGCTTAGGTGGGGCACTGAACATTGTCTCGGGGGCCTTACTGTGTCCTCCCTGTGCTCAACAGGGTTTCAACCTCAAGAGTCTCAATAAAAACATGTCAAACAAATCAGACTCGGACTTGGCCCCCGGTTGTCTTGGCCCCAGGTCGATTTGGCTGATCCCTGCTCCTGGTTGCCCTCGGAGGAAAGACAATGGGACGGGAAAAGGCAGAGGAAAAATGTAACTGGTGGACACTGGAGCATGTGTGTGTCTGTTGGTGTTTTCGCTCCATGCCACATTTGCTCATTGTTTTTGCCTTCCACCAAGTTTTCTTAAACCTTGTGCGAGTGCATAATGTATGTTCAGAATATAAATATTAGAGGTACTTGAAGTTTTAAAGCAGCATTCCTACAATGATTGGTTAGGACAGGTTTGTGTATGCTTTCATTGACTACAACACACTTTAAAATTCAAATAATGCATTACAGTGATGCAAACTAAGTACTATCGTAATTGTAGTAGGGAGAGCTTAGGATAGGCTCTTGGGAATTCAGAATGTGCCAGAGTGTCTCGACAAAGTTTCTAATCCAAACAGAACAGGCAGGAGGAATTTGAATACCTCTATAAAAGTCACATAAATGAGTTTTCATGTAATATGGATTGAAAAATGCACATCCACTCATATACAAAATCACTTTTTCCATGCCAATGTAGTCTGGGGACACATGGATCTGTATTTTCAGACTGGTGACGATGCCGACTGGAAATTAGTCACTTTTGAGAGGTGTAGCCTGAGGACAGGAGGGGAATTGATGAGCGTTATATTTGCAATAAATGCCTTATCAACTCAACTCTCAGATCAATATTTGCAGATTGTCACAATATTGACTCAAGCCCACTGATTACCATGTCTGATTAAACAATATAGGCTTTGGGTATCCTCAGAAACCATGGAATGGTGGGATGAATAACATGTATACCATTTGGATGTTCATTGTTTTGGTGCAATTGTGGCATAAGGGGAAAATTTTCATATCCCTTTTATGTTGCACTACAAAATTGTATTCTGCAGATGAACGGGAGAGTTTAAAAACACCAATGCCAAAGCACCTGGCACATGCCCAGTGAATCAATTTAGACAGGGCAAAAAAAAAGAACATCACGGCCAATTAGCCGCCATACTCCCAGACAGCCCCTTCCTGCGCTGGAGAGCGCTGGTATTGACAAACGCAGGGGGATTAGTGCTCTGGAGTGTGAGGACAGTTGATTGTTACAGCCGATTTGACGCCCCAGACGCCATTGCTGAAGAGGAATGGCTTTAATGGACATGAGCAAAAGGAGGGGGCGGGAAAAGGGCTAATTATTTTCCCCTTCGCGGTCCCTGATTCCTTCCCCCGGGTCATCAATGTTGATTGATTCTCCCTGTACAACTGGCGGGGAAGTTTACGGCCAAACAAGGAAACTTTAAGATCTCCTGGAGAGTCAGAACTCCTTTCTTCCTACATGCACAGCACTATTCGAATCCCAGTGATCCATTGATCTTGCTAATCATGTGTTTTGTATCACACTGACTAAGAGGAGATTAATACATGCATGTTTACACTTGCTGGGTGTGGCCTGTACAAGTTCATGGACCAGGCTCAAGGTGAGGCAAGCATCTTTGTATAGAATTATGCATTAGGATGTCATGGCATGTATTGACTGTTTACAGAAGAAGCCACACAGGCCCTCTGGGGGGTTACATTATGTTAATGCTGTCAGCACAACCACCATCTCAACACTGCTGATGACACTTCAAATTAAACCCTAATCTCTCAATCACCCTGGGATCTGCGACGGTGACCCCTTCATCCTCTGCCAGGAACCTTGGGGTTACCATGGACGACGAGCTCTCCCTCACGTCCCACATTGCTGCGGTCTCCCGGTCGTGTAGATTCACCCTCTACAACATCCGGAAGATCAGGATATACCTGTCTGAGCACTCCACCCAGCTGCTAGTCCAAGCACTTGTCCTCTCCAAGTTGGACTATTGCAACTCGCTGCTCGCTGGTCTCCCAGCATGTGCAACCCGCCCTCTTCAGAGGATTCAGAACGCAGCGGCCCGCCTGGTCTACAATCTACCCAGACGCTCCCATGTTACCCCGCTCCTCATCTCTCTCCACTGGCTACCTATCATGGCCCGTATCAGATTCAAGACCCTGGTATTGACCTTCCGAGCAGTGAACGGGACTGCACCCGTCTACATCAAGTCTCTCCTGCAGCCCTACACCCCCACCCGTCACCTACGGTCTTCTTCAGACAACCGCCTGGTGGTCCCACCGCTCAAGACCGCCCGGTCCCAACACAAGCTCTTCTTCTGTCTGGCCCCCCAGTGGTGGAATCAACTCCCCACCTCCATCAGAGACACTGACTGTCTCTCCACCTTCAAGAAAAGGCTCAAGACGCACTTGTTCCGGGAGTACAACGGTACTTAGGAATGGTTCGCTTGACCCTATGTTAGTTTCCTCAAGGATCACAATGACTCTTGCTTAGAGACTTGTTGCTCTTGTGGTTAGTGGTAACTGACTTAAATTTTTGTACTCACTGTGATATATTGTTTTATTATTGTTGCTTGCTTTTTTTTTCTCCACAGGTACACTTGCACTTATAGCAGTTCATGTTGTTTAATTGTAACTTGTTTAACTACATGCTCTTATGGTTCTTCCCTTTGGCACTTATTTTGGTTGTTCACAATGTGTGCTTCATGTTTTGGCTACTCGCAATGTTTTGTGGCTATCTCGTTGTTATGATCAGTGACCTATGCACTTTGTAAAGCTCTCTCTTGGAAGTCGCTTTGGATAAAAGCGTCTGCTAAATGAATAAATGTAAATGTAAATGTATTTTAAAACAATTCTGACTATAATCAGACTAACCGGTCAGAAGGGTGGCTTTTGTTCACCCGAGATAAAAGCAAAGAGGGAGAATAAAGACATAAACAAAGCTCTTGCTACATGATGCTGGTCACATCAGGAGCAACTGTCTCAGATGGGGGGGGGGGGGTTCAAGACCAGAAAAAGTCTGCTGGCATGCACGGGCTGGACATGTTCAATGGATCAAAAACCAAACGAGGTCAAAGGAATATTGGGTGGTTTTACACTCAGTAGAACCATTTTGTGATCTTTTTTTTCTTCTTCTTTCAAATGATTGACAGCTTTCCATGGTGCCTGGATACATAGAAAAGCTTATTTTTAATGTCTACAATTATCGTGTATTATCTGTATGTCCTACATAAGTGATGTGCATAATGGGCTGCCTAACCCTCTTCCTGGAAGCCAACCATCCTGTAGGTTTTCATTTCAACCCTAATCCAGCATCATTTGCCGATCGAACAGCTGAATCATGTGTGTTGAAACTGGTTTTGAAATAACAACCTACATGATGGTAGCCCAACAGGAACAGGGTTGGGAAGCCCTTAACACAATACACAAAACCTTTCATGCCAAACTAAAATGTTAAGTCTTTCATTCTGTCAAAACTGTGAACAGTACAAGAGTTAGAAGTGAAATTGTTAGGTCACTGGTCTGTCCTTACCCAGGGCAGACATCTCAGGCACAGTAGCTGCAAAGGGTCCATCTGGAAATTTGGGGGCGTTATCATTGATATCTTGGACTTTGATGATGAATTCTGACTTTGGTTCCAGAGCCTCTTCGGTGTTGCGATCGAGAGCTTGTGCATGCAGGACATAGTGTGACTTCCTTTCTCGATCCAGACTTTTGGTGGCGTGAATGTCTCCCGTCACTTCATCAATGATGAATATAGTTCCAGCGCCTTCTCCACTCAAAATGTACCTGACTGATCCATCCCCTTTATCCGAGTTTGAGTGAAGCTGGAAGAGAAACCAGATATAGAACATGAGTTCTCAGAAGACATGGATGTAATCTACTCCAATCCTCATTCCTCATTTACACAAAAACAAAGTTGTGTGTAAAGCTGATCATAGGGATGACCTCAGAGTTTATACAGCCTTCACGTCCAACAGTCATCTGAACACCTTAGCAGAGTTATGATAATATGAGACAATTCACTTCAGATTGATTGAGGTAATAACATAATAATATAATTTCATTTTTAAATGCATCTGATCCGTAGAATATCAAAACAAGCATAGAATATTTTGAGACAAAGGTTTAATGTTTCGTGAAATCTATAAAACTCTTAAAGATGTATTTTCTACAACTTATTTTATCCAAAGAGTAAGGCACAGGAATAAATCTAAATATGTATGTCATAATTATTCTCAACACGATCGTTTGTTCATGCTAGTTACTCTACAGATTTTAGTTAAAACTTCATTACAAACATAGATTATTAAAAAAAAGTGTCCTTTGCAGTTTTAAACCAGGGCACTACACAATCATAATCTTATGAATTTACATTATCCTCAAGTTCAATAGAGATACAGTATGAACAGTAGGAGTAAAGCAAAGACCGATTCCAACAAAATACCTTTATACTAATTCTACATTTTTCCTTTGTGTTGAACATTAAATGCTTTATTTTCAGGTCCACAACTTCTCAACTAAAATAACTTTGTCAGTATCTAGCTTTTGAGCACACACATCCCTGACAGCCTTCCGATTGGAAATGTTTTAAATCACATTACATATGTCAACTTATTTGCAATGGCAATAGCAGATCCCTGTATAATGGATAGTCACAAATTAGCAAAATAAGATCAGCGTATGGGTCACATCTGGTTTTAATTGCAGTTGTGCATTTCTAGAACCACAGCCCCTACCTACCTCTTTATCGCCCAGTGTTAAGTTGAACAAGGGAAGGTTCTGTGGCCAGATCTAATCAAACGTGTGACTAAGAAATGAATCACTAATTAATAACCTGTTCACTGATTACGAACTTACTTCTCAATTGTGTTTTCTATAGTAAACATCAAGCCTGTAATTAGATGGGGAGTCAAAATTCCCATTGAATTTTGCTTTTAATCAGTGGCAGGATTAAGGCGTTATGAACCACCACCATGAGGAAAAAGCACAATCAACTCTGTTTACTTATCCAATGGTTGTGCGTTTAGACCTGGATCAATAATGAGATTTAGCTCCACCCGCTTCATAGGACAGGAAAACATGGTGGAAAGGGCACTTTTAATCAGGCGGGGCTGAACCTCCTCCTATCACAAAACTGTGATTTCTTTTTAAAAGGACAATACACTGACAATCATTATTACCTAAGAATGACTGTATTCATCCCCCTTTTACAAGTACCTGACATTGGCAACATCAGGAAGTGTGTTATATCGTAGGAGCTTTCCATTTTTAACAAATTATTCTTCATTTCTTTCTGAAAATAAGCATACAGACTGTATCTTTGTAAGATAGGAAATACAGTTTTTACTTTGGAGGTAGTACACCACCACGAACTAGCACTTACAGTACAATCGTGTCCAAAGGAACACCCCTCGACACAAGCACATAAATTTCATTTAGCCTGCAGTCAGAGTGCTAATTTAGCCATTGACTTCTTTGGCAGGAGCTAATACATCACGCTTGGTGGTGTACCACTGATGCACATGGTGGCTATGGCTTGCTTTCCCAAAGCTAGAGGAGATAAAACTGTCAACAGGTTGCGGGTCATTACACAGACAGGAAACACAGAGGTAAGGCTTGGCAAGATTTCACAAGGGACGCCCCCCACCCCTGATACATTGCTATTTCGCTTCAAAATCACTTTTATTTGGCCTAAATTTGACTTTTAAATGTCGTTGCTGAAATTTGTAGGAAAGTGACCCTTTGAATTGTGCGTTTTTCCTTTTGAACACACACTCTTTTGAAAGTTCATAGGTATTCATGACTTTAAGAACCACAACTATTGTTTTTTTTACCGAAGCTTCAAAAAGAATTGAGGGCAAAACAGGTCAGACGACAAATAATCCAAACATCAAAACAGCATTGTGACACTGTGCATGAAAACAATAAAGACATATGGCTAAAAGGAAGTAGGTAGATCAGTGTAAAAGGTTTAAAGTGTTTAACTGAACTCAGATCAGTCTCCAAGGGTTTATTTGACCTTATTTGGAAATCTGTAAGTGCGCTGTCACAGAATGCTTCAGTCAGGCCTTCACTTCTGAATGCAGTGAAATTCGAACGCGTTTGACTTCAGCACAGGGATCTTTTATTTATAGTTCATTAATGATGATCATACAGAAAATTTCATGACTTCCCGCCTTTTGAATGTAATTAACGTCAATTTTGTTAATCCACGGAACGGGGCCGAGAACAGCTCAACACACCACAGTGTGTGGGAAACACAGAGGCTAAAGAGTAAAACCACTGCACCACCCCAACAGGAGGTCTGTGTGGGCCAGCTCTCATACAAACCAAAAGGAAAGAAGAAAATCCCCTTAAATTCACAGCGCTTCTTGAAGGCCAGAATAAAATCATCTGATGAAGCATGTCATGATTGGCCGCTGAGGCAGTGTGGGTGGCCTATGTGACCTTGTTTTTTTCTTCTGCAACCCATAAAAGCACAGAAGAGCCTCTTTGCCTTTGTAGGGCGCTGGAAAGTTTTTTTTGTTTATCTCTCGTTCCCTCTTTAGTCCTCCCCCTTTTTCTCTCTGCACAATTAGTTTATTTAGTACGAGACGAGTGGATGACTGGCATTTGGCTGTTGGCAGTTTGCAGCCAGTGCATTACTCCAAAGTTTAAAGAATCTGGATCTCTGAAGTCAGTGGTGTGAAGAGCCCGATCCCCAGGCAAGCTCCAGACAGATTTAATAAGAGAACACAGCACGCCTGTCTGTCAATCTTCTATATCGCTAGGAGCTCCACTCATTGGGTTGTGATGATCTGGACTCATCAGTTTTTCTTAATATGTGTGTCAATACATTGTACCCGTCACTTGGGTGATATATCCTTCCGGAAATGGACTCAATAATTTGGGTGGGTGAAAAACCTTTTACAGAACTTTTACAGATGAAAGTTTCAACTTGCCAGCGATATGGTTACAAGTGTGTGTGTGTCCTGAAATGTCGGGTCTACTTATTTAACCAAAAGAAGGGATTAAACTAGGGCGGGGTGATATGAGGGAAGGTGAATAGAAGAAAGAAGAAAAGGAGAGAGGCGGAGAACCTAGGGGAGGGACAGAAGTAAAGGGTAAGGAGAAGGTGTGTGTGTGTGTGTGTGTGTGTGTGTGGGGGGGGGGGGGGGGGGGGTGAGGGGGGCTGAGCCTCAGTGCTAAGGCCTCATACTTGCAATTAGTGAGGGGGGCTCATTTTTGATTAAATCTCAGCTCTTATTCTTCGCTCAAGAGGACTTAATCACTTTTTATGTGGGTGTGCTTGATTGTCTGATTATCGTTGTGCTTTGGCCAGGCTCCCCCCCTCCAACCCCCACCCCCAATCAAATCCTCCCGAGCGCTCTCTACGCAATTGATTCGCAACAGTCACAGTCAGCGGCACCTTGATGATGGAGTACAAGGCTAATGACCGAGCCGTTTGGAGATTGGGCGATGGCAAGGGCGTGATAAAGACGTGCCGTTGATGCACATCTCCGTGATCCGCCCTAATGGTTGTCCTCTATTTTGACTTCTGCAGCAACCGGCAAGGGAGAGACAGAAGGAGGGGGGAGGAGGAAGTCAAATGAAACGTCTTTCCTGTGGGGATGGTTGACTTCCTGATGTACAGTAATGCAATTATTAGAGTCTGGGAATCAGTCTTGACACTCATTTAATAGCGAGGCTCTAGTCTGGACGATTTCCTACATTTCAAAGTTGAGGTTTAATGACACAGAAATGAAAACTCCTGCAAATCAAATTTGGGAAACCTCAAGATTCGGCAGCCATGTTCTACAACTCGCAAACAAACAAGCCAAACTTGGATCTATGTAGCAATAATATGCTGAGCGACAGTACAGGCATGGCTTTGGATATGGGAGGATGGAGAAACAGACCAGACTATCAATTATGTCAATGTTTAAAGTCTTAAATTGGGGCCCATCACAATAGCTGAACGATCTCCCTCTTTATGTAATATATAGTAATTTACTTGGCCTTGACCGATATACTTGTTTACTGTAATGATGTTTGGGCTTTCACCCTCTGGGCCATCAAAGACGAGCCTTCTGGAAAGTTCGTAAGCTGACCGGATCACTGACAGGACATGGGCCCTAGACAGACTAAGGGTGTGCACTAATCCAAATGGCCTCAGAGAAGGGTGAGAAAAATCAATCCCTCTTTCTATCTTGCTCCCTCAGATACTCTTAGGCTTCCACACCAGAGCTGCATGCCCACGCACAAGCAAACACACACACAAAGATGCATTCAACACAGACACATGCTGCACACACACAGATACAATCCAGGTACAAAAAAGTATTGCGGCATAGCAAAATAATATATGTGCCTTGCTTTTGTCTACCATATTGATTGCTGCCTAACTGTACTAAACAGTAACTGTCTGTTGATTATAAAAAAGGAGAATGCTAAGAGCTATTTCTCCTATCACTATTACAAATGCACACCCACATGAGCTGTGACAGTGTATTTTATTTCATTCTAAATTACCACTCAATGTGTAATGAGCATTCAGAACTCTCAGCGCTATGCTCCTATTTTGCAAAATGTGGTAGAAAAGCAATTTAAGTAAATCCCTTACTGCACTTTTTCTACCGTTGAACCATTAGGTACAAGACAGTTGCCTGATTCTGTCACAGCACAATCCATTTATAGCTGTATGAATAAAACATTTGGGCACCTTTCTAGAGCTTGGCATTTTGCTCTGCAAATGAACATAAAGTAAGACATGCATGGGGGCGATTCCTCTTATTTTGAAGCACCCGATCTGTCAGACATCGTCCACAACACTTTCCCAGGTTAATTAAAGGCAATTGTCATGGTCTGAATTATTGTTACATGCTTGGAAACTTGTTATTTGTGTTGTAGAAACTTGGTGCCATTTTCCAAATTAGGTAGAAAACCATGACACGGGTCTCTGGAGGATAAAGCTCATTCTAAAAAAAAGCCAGATTTAGAGCATCTGAATAGATCCTTCATAGAACATGTCCATAGTCATGATCATTTCCCCAGTACCAACCTCACACTAACGAGAATGTTGTCAACACTTCATGAAGTTGACCATCCATACCAGCAGGCTAGCTCCACTGCACAGGCAATGTCTTTGTCATGACTGAAAGCTAGAAATTGACCAGCCTCGCATGTCACCCATGAGTGACACGCAGACATCAACACCGCCCATCAAGCCCAGTGTGTCGTCTCCTGTCTGGAAGTGAGACTATCTCCACAAGGCCTGTCACTGGCTCAGAATTTGCCTCTCACTCACACACAAACCTGCCATTTCCCAAATGCCTGGGCTCCCAGAGGGTTGTCACTGGGGATTATGTGGGACACCTCTAGGGGGATTAAAAACACGTTTGACAAGCTGGCCCTCCTCCGGTGAGTTTTTTGGTCCTTTCCACGTCCACTTCTGTGTTTGAACAGAGGATGTTTGTGGGTGGGGGGCAACATCACGTGGGCCAATGGCCGTCATGCTTCCCATGTGGTTACTGTAGTTTACACAAGGCTTGACCTTAAGGAAACTATGATGCGCTTTTACAGTCCTTCATGTTGTAAGTGGAGATGTGTTTCTGGTTCAGTGAAAATTCTAGAAGAATCAACATATGAAAGGGTTTGCCAATCCCTAAAGGGGAATAGTATTTTGCCGCTTGCTTGGGTCTACAGTTTTTAATCAAGCAACATGATGGAAACAATGTGTGAAAGAATTAATCCTCCTATGTCTGAGCTTAATTAAGGGTCATTCCATCTCCTGGCCACAATAGGACGTGGCACAGTAATACCCAGCCCACGTAATTAAATGTTTAAAGCAAAACATCTGGAGACTTCATCTTCTTCCAAACATGTGTGTTAAATTGATTCCTTAATAATGTGTACGTTGCTTCTTAGTGCTGCATCATTATCGTCCTGCGGATTATCTGTTTGTATTTACTTTGCTGCCACTTTCATGCCCCCTGCCACAACCAGCCCTTCCCACATCTACCCTGAAAGTACAGACGGAGAAGAGAATGCAGTCAAGGAGCTAGCCAGGACTATTTTAATGTGCCAGAATCAACCAGCCAGCCAGCCAATCACTGACTTCAAAGCAGCACTGCGGCTGAATTTAATGTTGATATAATCCGTGAAAGTAATTAGTCTTTCATGCAATTAACGGTCTGATAAACTGCCATTATAGAAGAATGCTCTCTAGCTCTGAATCCCTTCACTAATACCCTTGTACCACTTCAGCTACAATGCAATGTTAATGCTCAAAGACTGTTTCTGGTGGCACCTTGGGATTTTTTACATTTGCTCATGCATCTAACGTGACCGACGCCATGTTTTCATCGATGATTAACACCTTTGACAATATGTTTTTCTCTGCACTGTCAACAAGGCAACTCTGTCGTACAAATACCCAATGCCGTGCTCAGCTGTCATGGTACAGTAACCTATATGTTTCTGGTCATATATTTTTTGGGGTATCCAATTTCTAGTGTTTGGTTTTCACACTCTCTTTCCACCTCCCTATCAGTTTTCTTTTCTGTCTAATTTCTCATCATGCGCTTGTTGAAATACAGACACGTGTGCAGTCAGAGAAGTGATCCGCCTTCCTCGTTCTCTTTCTCTCTGAGTGCAGTTGCAGGGGATTATCCTGTGCCTGAGTGCCTAGAATAATGATCACTGCAGTGGAGAAACACATTTCCACGTAGCAGGAGATAACGGGACAGCATGGCAATCTGCAAGCAGCGGACTTAACCAGTTTCCTGTGGCTTATTGTGGGAACTAACGACAAACTCAAGTCACTGCCATCACAGACTCAACCTGCTGGGACATGCTCTCACCCTCTGAGAACGAGAGAGAGACCCCGGCTATCTCCAGCTACACTTGCTCTATATGACATCAATCACTCTGACAGCTCAGAGCTCAAAGGTAATAGATTCATGACATATTTCATCAGTAATCCAACCTGACATCCTAGGACTCACGTAGACTATTGTCCAATTTGCTACAAAGCCTTATCCCCTACCGAGAGCTGGGAGTCTTGTTTTAGGTTTCAAGAGTTTGATGTGGAAAGCTATTCAGAAAAGAATACAATTCTCCAGTGCCTCTTCTAGAGTTAAAGTGCTAAGCGTTGGATGGGAGTCCTTAATTAACCTGAATAAAACATTGCGAGTTGTCATGAGAAGTAATCTGGCCAAACGTCTTCTTTGTGAAATAACAAACAAGAGCGAGATTTTTATTTCCACATCAGTAGACAGAATGAAAACACCTGGACTACAAACATGCAATCCCCTCCACAAACAAACCTGTCCCTGCCATAATAACACGTTTCCACCCAACATGGGGGAAGAGGAGGGGAAAAACAGGAATAGCTAGAGATGGTTTCTGGCATCAACAGCTTACCATCTGAACTAAGAGGGAGACACAAAGTAAAGAGACAATAAATACCTTTCCCACATATTGAGCATCCGGTCCTATGTGTTCTTCTAAAACAAAGAATTGGTTCCAGATCCAGCCCCGTTTAGGCCTGTGGTGCACCTCTGTCTCGCCATTGGCTAGTTTGGTGTGGTTCCTGGCCGGTACCTTGGCGGAGCTGGAGAGGTGGCTAGCCCCAGAGAACCTCTGAATAAAGCAGAGGCACATCAGGAAGGGACAGAGACAGGCGGTGGTGGATAGCCTCATGGCGGAGTGGGTGTTTGTAAGTAAATCCCTTCGTCTGGGTGCATGAAGGTCCTTCCTCCACCGCCTCCACCACCACCACTGGCCACCGCCGCAGCGTCGAAGACCGGTCTGGGATGGCGGCACGGCTAAATCCCAACTGAAAAAGACGTGGTCCTGATTGATGTTCTAGGGCTCATGGCCTACAGGTGTTGATGCAGGGAAACTGTCCGTGTCTATTTACATTGTGGTTGAACATCCAAGGCCTTGATGAAACAGCAGGTAAATGAAGACTTAGAGACAGTTTTAGCAGAGACGGTAGAGGACTTCGTACACCATTATGTATGTCCTAAAAAAGAGCAAATAGAAAAAGACAGAAAGAGAGAGAGAGAGAGAGAGAGAGAGAGAGAGAGAGAGAGAGAGAGAGAGAGAGAGAGAGAGAGAGAGAGAGAGAGAAACTCAACATTAATATTATGCAGGTTCGAGTTACATGTACCCAAAATTCTTCCAAATAAATTGAAACCCATAAAAATTCATAACACAGAGGCCAAAGTAAAAATATAACACAAATACTATAAATTAAGAAAGTAACTGCTTAGCATTCCTCTCCTCACCTACAGCAAAGGTGAGATAAAACAACTTTGAATGTAACAAGTAGTTTAGTTATTCAAAGCTTGTCTGTGGCTAGGTGGTGAGGCGGCAAATAAGGTAAACAATATCCCCCAAAGAAGTTGGATCCCTGTTAATGGACAACACAGGGCTGTCCAAAGTGAAAATATTGAAAGACATGCCAGTGACATTCGGAAATCATTAGTTTCTGTAGTTCCTTGGTTAAAAAAACAGAAAATACAGGACATACAAAGTGTATCGTATCCAAGCTAGAACCATCGATTGGATAAATCGAAATATACTTTTACTAAATGGCCAATTAGGCTGCTGTACAATGTGGATTTGTACACACTTGTTGCTTGTCTATAAAGAAACTTCTCCTCAAAATATCTTTCTATTATATTGATCTGTACAATTACATTTCCTCTTGTTAAGGCCTACATCTAATTCCTGATGATAATACATCCAGTGTAGTAGACTATACTAAGTTCTACACAGAAGCTTTACATTACAGAACGCCCACAGTTGCATTTGTTGAATAAATGCTTAGCGCCCTTGCACAGACAAGTTCTTTTTACAGGAATGTCCTTTGTGCAGGTCAAAATACGTAACTGCTGCTGTTGCTGAAGATTAACTGAATTGATGCCTTTGTACTTGACAAATATGCATCTCTGTGTTCATCCTCTACAAAATAAGTAAGTATTGACAGCAACCTTACCACTGTTCCATTTGACAAAAGCATAAATCTATTATTCACTAAGTATTCCTGTACAACTAGGGCTTTTACTGAGATTATTGTAAGAATAATGAAAAATACATGTTTGAAGTGTACATGGGATATGGAGACTGACAGACATCAAAGGCAACTGCTTAGCGTTTTATCACCTACAATGTAATCTGACAACTTGTGAAAATGCTGGAATTAGGTTTTAATGCAGTCACAACCGTCACACACTCTGTGGAGGATAATCACAGAATCCCTTTAAAAATATATGGATTAAAATAATGCTCGGAGTCCTTGACTAATCCCCATGTTTCAGAAATCTCCAAATGCAAATGATGCCGCTCAGCTGTAGTTTAGGAGAATGTGCTGCAACTGGGATGGGTTATTGGGAGTACTTCCTGGTGCCACTCTTGTCACTCAGAGGCAAACCTACTCAGTAGCAATGGGGATTAGGGCAGGGCTATTACAGTTTTTCTCAATTGTTTACACACAAATACTGGTACTTCAGACACAATGACCACAACATGTAACTCATGCACCAACCCCATGAACCAATTGTGCTAAACTACAAGCACAATTCCTGCTTTACACTCAAATTGCAGTTCTAACACACACTTTTTTCAAAACACTACACACAATTGGCACAATTTTCTTGAAGAAAATCTTTTGTTTTCACAAAGAACACACTGCCATTCAAATACGCACACTGACTCATCACATGGGCAAACACCTGTCACACAGTTTTACAATTAGCAATCAGAGCTTTAGAATAAAAGGGCAACAGGTGACCTTTTCTGTTTTTGAGCAATGGATGCCAACATTGGAAACAGAGGCAGAGGAGTGAGAGTAAGAGGAGGAGGACAGGGAGGACGAGGATGAGGAAGGCCAAGGACCATAATCTCTGATGAGATCCGAGCCGCTTTGGTTGACCATGTAGTCAACCATGGTCTAACAATGAGGGAGGCTAGGCAAAGAGTACAGCCAAATTTGAGCAGGTACACTGTAGCATCCATCATCGGGACTTTCCGAAATGAGAATAGGTAAGAAATCTACTCTCACTACAAAATTGCAGTAGGCCTACTGCATATCAATACAGTACTCAATGAGTACAGTAGTACAGTATTGCCTGTGGACTGTTCTGTAGGACTGTAAAAATAAAGTATGTTTCAAGTATTTGGAAAATGTATTCCTACTTTGTATTCCTACACAGTATTTACAGTATTTTACTATTTGTTTGGCAGAACTGAAAGATTACCAACACAAGGTGGTCGGGAACGCCTTCTGTCTCCTGAACAGGAAACTGAAATCATGAACATGGTCCTAGAAAATAACGCCATAAAATTACGGCAAATACAAAGAAAAATAATAATAATGTAACTGTATACACTATACAGTAAATTATTCGGTTGTTTTGTATGTAAACCACTGTATGTGCAACTTTGTGTTGGTTGGGATGTACACTGTGTACATATATGTAAAATATATTTGTTACCGTGTATTTCTGTGTTCTGAGTATAAAAACAATATTCTCAAATATTTTACAACACACGTATGTATGTACTGTCTGTAGTAAATGTAACACTGAACAAAAAAAGGCCTAACTCACTATGATGAATGAAGAATAAGTGTTTTCCATTCATCATAGTGTTTTACATTGAGCACATCAGTGTTCAAATGGTTCTTATAAATGTCTATTCATATTATGGTTTGTGTTTGTCATTTGAAAACAAAATACCATTTTGAAATTAAATAACATTGTTTTGAATGTTAAGTTTAATTTTGCAGGAGAAGTGAGGGGTTTTGCCCATTGTGCGTGTGTTTTTTTAATTTGTGTGTAGAGTTCTGAGAGTATGAGGTATGCATTCAGAAAATGTGTGTAACCAATCGAGAAAAACTGTAATGTGAACCAAATATCCCACATCGCAAATCTCTGACATGATTTCACATCATCACGGATGCATATAAACTATAAACAAATCTAGCACAATGCACTGTCACAGTGAAAGTTTGCAATGTATTTCCTCCATCCTCAGAAACTAGCTTCCAAGTTTTATCTGGATCTATTTATTGTTTTAGAGCATGTTCGAGGGATTCCCCTAGCTGTCTCCTCACATATTGGTCCCAAGACCTCATCAAATACCTTTATAAAATGGTATGCTTATAGGTTGGTTCATCCACCTGCATGTAGCCTACTGCATGTAGCCTATTAGATTTAGTGTGAGAGCGTAATTTCCCCCGCTATCTCATTGTACCTCCTGAGTTACTCTTCAATCAGTGCTCTAATTGTCTGATTATCATGCTGATTGTAAGTAAAAACCAAACTCAGAAAACCATGAAATCTGCAGCAGCTGGCTTTGTCATTAGGATGGTAGGCTTCAGAAGCCTGCATGCAGTGTGTTTATGCTCAGTGTTCTTGGAAAAGATGCACACATGACTGACGGTTTTGAGTTTAATGATGCAAATGTATGATGCAGACGGCCAACGGCAGGTAAGTCAGAGATGAAGAGAAAGGAAGGAAAAGGCGACTGGATGAGGAAAGAGAAAGAGAGAGAACCCTACCGACTGCCGTTCATGGCTTGGATTTTCACCTCCCACCAAGAGCACACCTGCATTCGATTTCAAAGTGTCAACCTTCTGCCATGTCAACCAGCAGTCAGGTGTGATGGGCTCTGGATCAAACACACATCACTGTACGGCTGCTCTATTTTCAGAGCCAAATGGGGAAAGAGAGCCACACCAAAGAGGATCTTAAGTGTTCACCTTTCAACCTCAAATGGAATAACACAACCATTTCTTTACCCATTTATATGCCCAGTTCTAAGGTTCATGTCAAGGCCCCTTGAGCTGAGAGTGTATGGAAAGCAAAGAGAATGATGGATTATTGAAGGAGAGAGAGAAAAAGAAAGAGAGAGCCTTTTGCTAATCAGATAATAGAATACAATTCCAGTGCTACGGCAGATTCCACGTGTCACTGCAGAATGTTGACATAAAATTAGAAATGGCTTAATAAACTGTATTAGATCAGTAATTGTCAGGCTTAGAGCCATGGTGAAGTTTAGATACACACCTCAAAATACATCAGTTAGGATGAGAGAACAAAAACATAATTTACTTGGGAGATGTCCATCCCTGTTGATCTAAAGCCAAATTGTATTTAATTCAACCAATTATGTAATAAATGTTTTTTCATACATTCTTTTCTTAAAATTATAGTCATATGTCTGTGTGAGGTAAGAAAAACACAGGGTACTTCCTGATCTTATATATGTGTCACTTGTATTCAGATATAACTCCAAATATTGGATTTGGAAGTCTACCAGATTCACAGAAATGGTATTCTGAAGAAGAAAAAAATCAAAACGCATTATGAATATTCATAAACACATTTTCATAACAGCAAGAATGTGTCTGGCAACAGCATGAATGATATTTTCTGAATCTCTCTAAAGTCTAATGGAAGCTGACAGCCTAGCACCTGCTGTTAATGAGGGTTTTGATTCCTTACAAGGTGCATAGTTTCCATGAAAATGCTTTCACGTCATCCAAAAAAGGATAACCTGTTCTCTATGGATGTTGTGAGTGAAATTGAAATCTAATAAAACTTGAAATCTTCAAGTTTGTTCAAATTTCCTGTCCTACAGGAATAACAACTGAAGAATTTTCCATGAGGGATTGAAACTGAGGTGTGAGCTTTAGAAATGAAGGCAGACTTAGACTGCTTTAACAAGGTAAATCAAACTAGTCAAAGTGTAAACACATCTAAATATACAGAGGCCTATGCAGGCCTACGCAATATGGTGTCTGAATATCTTCCAACACTTGTGGGTAATTAATTCAACACAGACTAGGCCATGATGTAATTAGACCCGTCGCTGAATTTACTTTCCCTGACTAAAGCGGGCAGAACTGCATGCGTCACTTACCCTCACACCACCCCCGCACCCACCCACCTGTATGCCCGCCCGCCCGCACACCTGCCTGCCTGCCTGCCTGCCACCTCTCCCAAAGTCAACAACGCCTTGTGCTCTGTCTCTCTTTCACGCCATCTGTCCCAACCCTGCGTCAGTCATGATCACCTGTCTTCTACGAGTGACTTCCTGCCTCTCCTTGGCAGAGAGGGCCCTTAGATGTGCAAGCCCCACTAATGCATGCATTTTGTCGTGTTGATATGCCAAGTTAAACGAGTTGAACGACACCTTTGAAAGAGATGGTAAATCAGAAAAAACATCTTTTCCACTCCTTATCCGTCTTATGTGTGGCTTGGCTTCTTAATGAGAACAGAGTAAAAGATGGGAAACATCCCATCTGTTGTGTGTTTAATGGCTGTATTCTTGGTTTCACATCATACAGAGTAGGATAGCCAGGATGATGCAGACAGCACCCATCTGCTGGCCACTGCAGGGAAAAATACACTATTTACTTTCAACTCTCATCATCATCTCTCTTTTTCTTTCTCCCCACCCTCCTCTCTCTCTCTCTCTCTCTCTCTCTCTCTCTCTCTCTCTCTCTCTCTCTCTCTCTCTCTCTCTCTCCCTCTCTCTCTCTCTCTCTCTCTCTCTCTCTCTCTCTCTCTCTCTCTCTCTCTCTCTCTCTCTCTGTCTCTCCCTTTCCCTCTCTTCCTCTCCACTCCTACTGCAGTACTGCTGCAGAATGTAGACAAGAGTCCATCATGATTATGCAGGTGCGCTGCATGTCAGGAAGGGGGGAAAAACAAAATGAACAAAGTCAACAGAAAAAAGGAAACAATGTCTCTGAGAACACAGGGCACATTGTAAAACAATTAATGGAATACTGCACCACACAATGCATTGTTTTCATGCCTTGATTATCCCTTTGATAATACCGAAAGAGTGAGAGAGAGAAAGAGTAAGAGAAAGAGAAAGAGTGAGAGTGAGAGTGAGAGAGAAAGAGAGAGAGAGACAGAGAGAGAGAGAGAGAGAGAGAGAGAGATAGAGAGGGAGAGAGAGAGAGAGAGAGAGAGAGAGAGAGAGAGAGAGAGAAGAAGAAGAAGAAGAAGAAGAAAAGACAGGGTGGTAAATGTATTCATATCACCTGCAGCGTTGAATTCTTTTCACGTCTGGGAAGCTTAAAAAGAGGGTAAGGCTACTGGAGTTTGGCATCCTCCACCATTTTACACATGCTAAATACACGGAGCAGCTTGCTTTTACTGAGGAGAAAAGGCCCTTGCATCCATCCTCAAAGCTGTGCCAGGGCCATCTACATTAGCATTTCATACACGCCGCCAGGTGGATTCCCTAGTGAGAGAGAATGAGTGCGGAGGCGAGTACAAGAGGTGTAAGGTTTCACAGTCCCTCCATCCCCCAACCAACCCCTGCTCCTCTTTTGAAGTGTCCAGAAAAGATGTATGTGTGCATGGGGGGGGTCTCCACAGACAAGTATGCCTCCGCTCATTGGCTGCCTGACAAAGGCAGTACCAGTGTTGAGTGGTCAGCAGAGATACATTAGTTGTGTGGAGGATAGCGGGTGAGGTAAGCAAGACTGTGTGTGTGTGTATGTGTGGTGGCTCCCACATTCAGTTTAGATCTGCAAATTGTCTACGATTCCAACACCCCCCCCCCCCCCCCCCCGATCCCCCCCTGCCCCTCTCTGACGGGCGTTGGCACTGCCTCATTAGCATCTGTCTCACATTCCCTCGCCTCTGCATTGCACGTGAAGGGGCGCGGACGGGCTGACAGCTAGGTGCTCGGCACACTGATGTTTTATTGGTGGAACACATCAAGGTTCCTCTGCTCCACTCCAAAAGTGGCGAGTGAGTCAGTGAGTGACTGAGTGAGTCAGTGAGTGACTGAGTGACTGAGTGACTGAATGATTGGGGGATTGAGTGATTGAGTGACTGGCTAGCCTGTTAGTTGAATTTATGACTCATGCCACATGATGCATCTTTGCATCATTGCCGAACAGACTACTCGGTCTACTCAGCTATATTCTTGAAAAACATAGTGTCTGCAAAAGCGGCAGACATCTTACTGGGTAAAGACAGCTGTTGACTGTTTCTCCTTCAACCTCACGTAGAGGAGAGCTGAAGGGAAGGTGGGATAAGAAGGAACCTACAGTGGATGAACTCACAGGTGTGAAAGGTGTCTCCTTCTGAATGTATCCATGAGACATACTGTATATCGTCAGAGATAAGAAATAAAATAAAATAAAATACTGGCAGGCATCCCACGGGTGCCCAGCAGAAACGCACAAAGATTACATAATGATCGGTGCCTCTTAACAGCACTTTAAAAAGGAAAAGAGGTCTGAGCAAACACTCTCAAACCAGAGATGAAGAAGAGAGGGAAATCCATTCCCCTAATGCCTCATGAAATATTCATGCAGCATATTGCCAATTATTCCCCCTATTTCTTTATTTTGTACTTTTGTCTGCCAACGCATTCAGTTTTTTTACATAAAGTACACACATTTCAAACCCATCAAAACAATAACTGATATTTGTTCTGTCTTCTAATATTGCTTGAAACGCAAAGTAGGCATCACATTTATACCAGAGTAACTCCACTGAATTCCTTAGGTCGCACGGTAGCACAGGGCAATGAGGCTGTTGCCTCACAGCAAGAAAGTCCTGGGTTTGATTCCTTCTGGAGCACTCTTTGGTGCTCAGGCTATGTCCTGGGCCTTCCTATAACCAATTTCCATGTTCAACCTGTGTTCAAAAGGGTTTCCACCACAAAAAGAACCCCTTGAAAAGGGAGCAGAACAGATTGCTCTCCCCCGACCCCCTAGCCAGGCATGAGATGAGCACTTGGACTGGTTTCTTAGTTGCCTTGACGTGGCTGTTCACTGCTCCTGGCTCTGAAGAAGGACTACAGCATGGGAAAATGCAGAGGAAAAAATGTAATCGTGGACCAGAAGTCCCCTCAAGGATACATTTTTTACACTTAATCATTTAGCAGACGCTCTTATCCAGAGCAACTTACAGTAAGTACAGGGACATTCCCCCAAGGCAAGTATGGTAAAGTGCCTTGCCCAAGGACACAACGTCAGTTGGCATGACCGGGAATCGAACTGGCAATCTTTGGATTACTAGCCTGATTGCCTCACCACTCCCCAACTGACTAGGATAGTAAACTAAGAAAAATAATATATTGTTATGGACATTTCCTTGGGCCCTGCAACTCAATTTCTGTTTCTAGGGGGTTTAGGGTCAGACTAGGCTCATTGCATTACGGTTTAAGGTTAGGGGTTAGGGATGACATCATTTTGAATGGGAGTGAATGGGTGTTCCTCGCTAGGATAGTAAAACAAACCCGAGTGTGTATGTCTCGTTGCACCCTGCAGGACGTGTATGTCCCACTGCATAACCAATACAAGTTTCTTCTTCTTCAAATGTTTTTATAAATCTTTGAAGGTTATTTGACAAGCACAACTATGATGCGTGTTGGAGACTATAAGATTTGTTCCATCATACAACTATGCTGCCATTTTCCTTCCACTGTTCTGTAGTTCTGCATCTTAGACAGCAACCGCCATGATTACACAGCGCCTTCAGTGACCTTTAGCTGGCTAATTGGGAGAATTAGTCTGCCATTTCATATTGGGTTCATGGCTGTCTGAGGCAAGGACCTGACATGATACCACAGTGGATGCCTCAGTGTAGTGCCTTGTGTCTAAACATAAGTCAAAACGAGAAATAAGGACTGTAAGTTGTGCTTTCCCAGGAATCACATCATCTAGCATGTAAGCCATACAGGAGGGTGTACAGCACAATGTCTCACTCTTTGCTCTAACATGTGTTTGTATTACGTAAGATGGGGGAAACAGCCATAAATATACTACCAAAAAGTTAGGCTCATATCCTGTGGCGTCCCAATCCAAACCAATCACATGTACTGTTATCTCAGTCTCCACACTATTCAAGGCCACTTTGTTATTTGTTACTGTGTGGTTAATTAAGCGACTGCTCATGGCGTAGGGTTAGGGTGTGCAGAACCAACGGACACGACCATACTGAAACTTCAGAGGATCCAGAATAGGTTGTGTGTCTCAAGAAATGCATCCAAAATCTAGATATGTACACAAAAGGTCATTCAAATGTTTCTAATGACACATTTACTGGGGATGGGGTAGGAAGGTGGTTGATTAAATCTATTAATGTCAACTGTCACAGTATAAACATGAGTGTTGTTCAGAGTTCTGATTGGCAGAAACGTGTCTGCCAAGACTTCATCTTTTTTGTGTGTGAATGGGTGAGAAAGAAGAGGGAGGCAATCTCTCAATATTGACGGTTTTTAATAATTCTTTTTAAATTTTATTTTATTTACAAGGTTGATGCCTCTAATAGATCAATACAGACATTTAAAAAGGTCCCCCATGCATGGGCATTTTGTAAATTACTAAAGAACAAGGAGACAAATCTTAATGTCCAAAAATAGCAAGTTATAGAAATCTTCTGTAAATCATTTTTCACCGTTTCTTTTCAATTTTAGAATCAACTCATATCTGAGTTTTACTTCAAACAGATCCAATTCTGAAAATATTTAGGTTGAAAAAGACAGTTTAGTGTAAAAACAGGAGGGCTGGTGCCCTCCTGCTTCCTCACTTGACAGGCTTGTGTAAACTCATCTGAAGAGTTCATTCCCAGTCTCAATGGAAATGGATGAATGCTATGTACAGCTTTATCATTGCTGGTTGCAGTTCTTAGTATTTTTCTGCCCTTCTCGCTCAGAACTTCCACAACTTTTAGAATTTGATCAATTCAAGTGAAAAGAAGAAAGGAGATGGAGAAATTGCTACCGCTGTTCAGTCCTGCTGTTTACCAACTCAAAGCTGGCTCTCCAAAAACAATACTGTAGGTGAACTTAATCCTTGTCGGACGTTGCAGTGCATTTAGCCACATACAGTACAAACCAGAGCTTCACACCAACTCTAACACAACATCCAGACAACATCGTTCAGTTGTAATATTGTTTTGTTTTGAATAGTCAACCACTGATCATCCACCCACTTCACTCAGAGACGATGGCAATTAACAGTCCCATAGGTGTTCCAGCCTTCAATATATGTCACCGCTGTATCCTATTAGGCATGAACCATTTCTCCAGGGTCCATATTATAGAACATAGTGGAACCTAGCACATCCTTGTGTGCTTCTGTGAGTTATGTTCTATGGTAGGGAATGAGAGACAGCTGGCTACGCCCACAGTGTCCTAATGACATTGTTAAATGGTACTTTCACAGTAGATATAAATCCTGACATGTCAACTTAGTGAGATTGTATGTGGCTGTTATGAGTCTGGACATAAGTCAGTATGTACAATATCCTCGCTCACAGACTACTGCTTGGTGACAGATCAACTGCATGACCATCTGATTCTGTTATAAATATTATGTTCTGTGGATTTATATATTTACAGTATATCCTTTGGTGAGAACAAACACCTCTGCATATCCAGTACAACTAATAGGAAGCCTAGTTCTTCATTAGTTGCGCACACACACCCACACGCACACACACAGTATGAACATACACACACAAGCAAGAACAGTATGAACACACAGAGACAGTCTCTGCAGAGCCGGCAGAAGAATTAAAAGCCATTTTAGCCTCCTGCAAGAGCCTCCACCATTTCCCATGGTTTTGTTTTCTGTTAAAAAAGGTCTAAAATCTTCTAAACTAAAGTGGGGACATGATAGGTCACATACTATTGTTCCTTGAATGTCCATGGTTGTAGTGAGAAGGAATTGACTGTGCATGTTGAGACAATTGGGACATTATATTCCTAAAGAAATGCTTAAAAAACTGTCTAGAATTGAGAGATTGTTGTTCATGAGTTGTGATAAATATAGAGTGCCTCAATTCTGGCAGACAGATGCTCTTTTTTTCAGTAAGAGTGAAAAAAACCTTTGTAGAAAAAAATGTATTACAAAAATCCCAACAGCTGATATTGAAACTTCAGCCCCAGTATACATTGGCATGATGTTGAGAAAGATGCTCTTTAACCCTTCTGCTTACTCCCCTTGTCCAAAGGGCCAAAAATGACCAACTTCACCATACCCCTCAAATAAATCAACTTAGGGGAACAGTCAATTGTAACCCACAGCAATAAAACATTTGTTAATATTAACTCAAACATTGCTATGCTACATGCTTTCGAATCAAAATGGTGTCAGAGTGGCCTCAGATGTATTTTCAGAGCAGCATACTAAACATTCTATGGGTCTAATATTGCTAAGCAGACTGAAAACATTTATCTTCAATGGCGAATGTCTCCAGGGTCACGTCTTTCTGATCAGACCCTTCGTACCTCAGTTAAGTTATGGAATCGGACGTGGAGAAAGACCTCTAATAAAAGGCTGAAATCGATGAGTGGACTCCTGTTTCCTTGCAGCACATGTATATTTCTGTGTAGGCTCATAGGAGCGGAGCTCATGCATCAGAGCAGATCAGATAACACCCCCCTCCTCGCCAGCGATCCATAACTCTACCCAGGCTTATGGACCGCTCGCCATGGGAGAGACAGAAGAAGCCAGGAAAAGCTGCAGGAGAACTCGTTATCCCCAAAAAGGACTCCGGAGATGAAGCCCCCTCTTCACACCTCTCCTGTGCTTCCGTCTCTCACTCTCCTTTATCGTCACTTAATATACACATTTGCACGAGCGAGATTGAAAAACTCACGTGCTCGCAGCCTCGCACTGACAAGACTCACTAACGACGCGCTCACAAACACTCACCAGGATGTACACAGTGCACACGCACACCTACAAGCTCTCACTCACACACTTTGAACAGTACAAAACCGGCAGCCTTAGTGAAAGTTAAATTTGTCTTCCATACCTGCTGGGAATCTCTTCATTACCACTCATGACAGCTCTTGCTCTATGAAGACGCTGTAGGACCTTCAATGCATTCCTCATTTCTTCACTCTCTTTCTACCTCCTCAGTCTCTCTAGGGCTTAGAGCTTAGCTGGAGGAGAGCCTACTCTCTCTCTCGCGCTCTCTCTCTCTCTTTCTCTCTCTCTCTCTCTCTCACTCTGGCGTGTGTGCGCCGTGGAACAAGTGAGTGTGAGCGCTTGACGAGCCATCCTCCAATCCTGCCCGGCTACGGCTCTCCGACTGCAGCAGCTCAAGGAGAAGCTGAGCCGTGATTGGTCAGTTTGGAGTTCAATTCATGTCTGTCAGGCTTCCACCAGCCTCTTAGTCTCCACACTACCTTCCCCCCCCCCTCTCTCTCTCTCTCTCTCTCTCTCTCTCTCTCTCTCTCTCTTCTCTCTCTCTCTCTCTCTCTCTCTCTCTCTCTCTCTCTCTCTCTCTCTCTCTCTCTCTCTCTCTCTCTCTCTCTCTCTCTCTCTCTAGCTCGCTTTCCCTCTCCTTCTCTCTTCCTCTATCACCTCACACATCTTTATTCTTCCTGCCACACTTTCTGTTTCTCAACGTCTCTCTGTGTCCTTTTAACAATCGTGCACGGACAATTTCAAGCCCTCGAATGAGTGCCGGTGCCAACACGCACACCACACGCGCGCGCGCACACACAGGTACCCTAGGGCTAGCTGTGGAGTCCGCCTCTGAATTCGTTTTCTGCTGCTCTCGTTCTCTCTGGGTCCAAAGGGAAACTTAATGAATAATGAACAGAGGAGTGAAAGAGGAGGTGGAGGAGATGGGCAGCTGAGAGAAAGAGCCCCTTCAGGATCATGGAAACATTGGGAGAGATGGAAGGAGGGCTACTCCAAAGTGTTCACCCATCAATTAGGGAGACAAGAAGAGAGGGAGAGAATGGAGGATGTACAAAGTGGGGGAAGTTGAGGGTGTTGGAGGTCTATAAAGCAAAGAGGGCGCTCAGCAGAGAGACAGATTAGGCTCGAGAGACAAGTAGGCCAGGGCCAAGATGAGAGGAGGGGGGAAACGGACATTGAAAGACAGAGGGGAATGAAAGACGTCACAGACTCCTCAACACAGTGCCTCTGTTCCATTTACCATCTAGAGCCACATCTCTCTACACAGATTGCTTATTTGTCTGCTAAATAATTCAAACACATCTCTTCTCGCCTTTTACTGTAAAACAGATCTGTCAGATGAACAATGAACTGAATAATTTTGCTTTCACAAAAGAAAATGTTCTCCATGTGCCCTTTCATTTTTACATAGAATCTTTGGACTTACTGTACAGTCCACAAAAATGACCTTTTTAGTCACTTAGCTAGTTGATGGTTATAATAAAGATATAAATAGTGAAAGTTAATATACAGTATAGCCTATATATGAACATATGTTTATGTATATAATTATACTTTCACTAATGTATTACAATTACAGTTCATGCATGTGCTTTTATAGAGGAAAGATGAATGGATCTCATTGATGTTTTATTGATGGGGGTCGAAAGGCTTCAGTCCCATCTGACAGGGAAGACTTCTGCATAGAACACGTCTCCCTAATAGCCTGCTCCCGGGGTCTTTCAGGGTTCTGTGCGTATTGATCTAAAGGCCATTTCTCTGCATGGTGTCCGTTTCCTTGATAGCCATTTAATGACAGCTCTCTAAATAATTTCACCAAGGGAGCTAATTGCAAAAGAGTCTTAAATGATACGCCGTGTTAGACAGGCTTGACTCAAGACATGGCTGTCGCGGTTTGGACCTTGTTGCCTCTTTGCTGTTTTAACAGTGTGTGTGTGAAGGCTGTGTGAGGTACAGAAGGAATGTGTGAGATGGTAGGTCCTCTCCATAAAAAAAAACATTTAGCCAATTAATCACAGCTAAGCAGAACTGAGAAATTATGCAGCCAAGTGAATCTCATTTCAAGCTACTGGTTTGGGTGAGTGGGTGTGTGGGACATGTTGGGGACACAGACAAATGGCTAACCCAGTGAGCTCCAGAGGTGCCAGGAGAGACACATCACCAGGCCACTGTAAAATAATGTTAGCCTCTTGTAACTTGTCTAATTTATGTCTGCCAGACCAGCCATCAAGGTTAACCTGCAATCATCCATAAACAACCATTGATACATTGTAACACCATTGTATCACGTGTACATAATAATGTGATTTCATAAGCCTTTGTTCTCTCCCCAGGCATAAACAAATGGAGGCTGACTTCAAACAAATAGGTAGTTTTTTTTCAGTCTGTAAACATATTGTGTTCCAGCTGAGATCATTGTATGTCAAGTAATTGTATTGTCTGTGCTCAAAGACCAGCCATTTTCCACAATAACTGATTGTTTATAGATGTAGAAAAAATAAGAGGAAAGAATGCATGATTATATTTTGAGATGCGGGCTGATAGTGCTTACAATACGTTCACTTTATTTACATGTATTCAGTCAGTTTTGACACAACACCAAACATAATTTGAAGATTTATTCAAATTAGATTTAACTCTCATGGCAAAATAATATGCAATTCATGCATGTACTGTACATTATGTGATGACACTTTAACATTGAGTGTGAAGATGACCAATTCACAGAGTCTGTGACCTACTTCATGAAAAGTATTTCAGAATCAGAATCAGAATTCTGTTTATTCGCCATGTATGTTATACAAACACGGAATTTACTGTGGCAGGGAGGTGCAAACACTAAACATATACGAATCTTAATTTAAGTAAAGGTACAGAAGTTTAACTATTCCTAAGAACTAAACAATCTAATAATAAAACAATTTAAATATAAAATAAAATGTATATAAAAATAAGAATAAGAATTTCCAAGTACATCCGGGTTGTATGTATGGAATTTCCCTGTGAAACCATGTGAATAGTGCGTCACTTCACTTTGGTAAATATACACCCTGTGATGGCATTTTTTGATATAGTTACTAAGAATGTATTTTTAATAGACTGAGGTTGTGTTTAAACAAATGGATGTTGCAGTTGGTCTTAAGGTATTTATGGTGTTGGGTTATGATGCCTGATTGAGAAGCTAGGGGCACGGAGGTTGGGGGATGTTTGAGTTCTGTGGCCTAAAGGGAGATGGGTAGATGGATCAGTTGATCTAGCAGCCCTGACCTTTTGGCCGAGAAGATTGTGTCCTGTGTCCTGTTTGTGTTTCATTAAGGGTATCTTTACTGTCCTCATTTAGAGAAAGAGCCGTGACATCAAAATACTTTGGTCACTTGACCTGGAGGGTTATATTGTCTTAACTGTCACTGAGCAGTGCTGACCAATCAACAGAGTTCAGAGGAATCATTTGATCTAAAGTTTATATAAGGCAGGGGTTTATGATTGTTCTTCATCACTCTGGCGAACGACCTGTGGCTAGCACCTCCTTCGTTATGACTGATCACAAAGTACTTTGTTAAATCATGATCTGTATAAGCAAAATAAATTGTAATAAACCCACATCTCTTGACTACTCAGATCTACACAGTGCCGCTTGAATTTCCGCCATTACAACCCCCTTCACTTTTTCTCAGAAAACGACAGACCTTGTTAACAGCCTAACATCAAAGGCTTCAAGGAAAACTCGTTTTTGATCATCTGCCGTTCAAGTGTTCACAGAACTGGCATCATGTAAGTTTACTTTGGTGCTAGTCTAAGCAATGGGTAAATACAGGAAATTGTGAGTGCAGAGGCAGACGAGTGAAGAGTGATAACTGCTAATAGACCTGCCGAACATCCAATGAATGATTGAACAACGGCTAATGAAAACAGGAGGTACAATTACAGAACTGGGTCAAGGAATATGAATCTTTCCAAAGTATATGGAAAAATCCAATCTCTTTCAAACAAGCGCTGATTGATTTACCCAGTAAAAACGAAACTAATGTGTTTTGAGTCTAATAAGGGGGAACAAAAACAAAAACAATATTTATGATATATTGTTGATTACTCTGAAAGGATTATTCCAATCGAATGCAGAGATATTACCATAATCCGTATCCCTCAAAGACTATACTCGTCAGCAGCCCATCAAACAAAATGCCTCCCAGATGTATTACTGCAGCTATTGTGTGATTGGTGAAGTCTTGGTACTGCACAGACTTTGCCTCACACAAAGGCACAGTCATTATGCCCAACACAGGACATTTCTGTCTTCATAAAAAGACCACTTCATGCTCTGATGACCTTGAATATTTCTCTAATATGCAATAATGAGTCGTGCTCTGATGCCCTCATTCTCATTCTACCTTAAGGCCTTACTGCAGGTCAAGGGGTGCTCAGCGGGACACTGTTACTCCCCCTGTCAAAACGTTAGAGTAACCTTGATCAGTGGGCAGTGGAGGAATAATAATGATTGCTACTGGGATGTTTTTTGTCCCTGACCCCCCCCCCCCCGCCCCCCTTACCTTGACAGGAAACATGCTTTTGGAATAAATGTTGTTCTTATACATCTTAAGTGTAGGCAGTAATTGCCACTCTTAGAGATTAATGAAGCATGACAGGAGACCATTGGGTGTCTTCTGATGATTGGCAGCCATCAGAGAATTAAAGGAAGATTCTTGTAGCAACTGGGAGACATGGGGCTGTCATGAAAATAATGTTATGGTGTTGTATAATTTGTATAGGAAAGGAAATGTATCACTGGTTGTTAGGGATGTTTTCACAATTGCCTGGTGGTGAAGTGAGATCTTATAGCAAACTCTGCAAACAAGGAAAGTTAACAATGGATTGTCATACATTGCCCCTGGCACTACCTCAGGCACTGTCTGGCCTTTTCTGCAAAAGGTCTCTCTCTCATCAGCAGGTACAGTAACATGCAAAACACACACAGAGCCCACCAGAAAGGTCTACAGTCCTGGTATTCACTGTTGCCAGCCTGAACTCAGAATCTAAAGTCATCAGGCTAGACACTGTAAAGTAACAGTATTACCATGTCCTCGTTTGAAATCTACCTAAGTGGATGCCGCTGCATACTGTGTGTGACTCACACATAACACACCAGTAACTCTCTGAACGGGAAGGTTGTCATGGTATCACAGATTCTGAAGGGGGCAGCTGAGTTTAGTAACCTTTCATGATACACCAACCACTTGTGATGGGCTGCCCAGTCAAGTTTCAGGGTATCAAACATCCTCTGAATGTAAGATCCTCAAAGTCTAATATTATGACTATTGACTGGTAATTATTAGGACAAATATGACAAATATTATGAATCTTGTTTTTTCTTTGGCATTATGTTTTGATGCTTTTAATGGTTTTATGTGAAGCACTTTGAATTTCCTTGTTGTTGAAATGTGCTATACAAAAAAAACTTTCCTTGCCTTGCCTAACAAGTATATATTGGAGTGCTATTCTTTTCTTTTTTTCACAATCCATCAAACTGGAGCCAAACTCAAATTAGGCTTGTGTACAGTTATCTTTGAGGGCTGTCTGGTGATTCACTATGCCTTTTGTATCAAGGAGACAATCAATACCAAGTCCAAGTGGTGAGCCTGCAGATGAAATCCAAGTCAGGACTTCAGGGATCAGGCCAGGCGAAGTAACCACAAAGCCATTGAATCTTCCCAGTAATAAAAGCTGAACATGAGACTACATGTCTGATGACGTTTCACATCCTTCATGTTTGAAACTAACTTAAACAACAGTTTTTGGTAATCGTTTTTTCCAAAATGCCCAGAGTAAATGGCTTTGCTGAAATAGTTCACAGCAACATGTTTCAATGAACTTTTGGGATTCAGATGACGTTTGTGTCGCTAATGCTGCTTTTACTCTAAATAGCATATCTACAGTTTCATTGGTGCTAAAATTAGACACAAAACAAATCCACTATAGATGGACATTGATTACCTAGGAAGAGGCGCCAGATATCAAGTAACTACTACACATATCCATCTTGTACTATCATCTCAAAAGACATAAAATGTGACTTTCACATTAGATTTAGTCTCAGAAATACTGTAGGTTTCTTTAGGCTTAGTAAAGTATTAAGAAGCATTTTTTCTCAATTCTGAATTTTGCAAAGGAACATGGTACTTTTTAGATGATAATTTCAGCTTTTTAGCTGTCTGACTAAAAGTGACAAAAACGTACTTCTGAAGTTAAATCCACATAATTTATTTTAAAATGAAAATGTTTAAACACTGAATGAATTCAATAAAATGCCATGAAACAGTTAGAATAATCTGCCCATAACACTGAAGTCAGCCTTTGTCTTTGGTTCTTTCTATCAAATCCAACAATAATAGGCCTGGTGACAAGTTTAGACTTCTTAGAGATTTTCTGGCCATTAGTCACAAGTAGTTCAAGGCATTAGTTAGGTAAAAAAAAAAACATTGTGTTCTATTAGCATATTATACAGACTCTATTAATTTAAAGATAAATTGAAAAACATCATCATTGAAACAGTAAGAAGTATTCGTTTTACGCTCTTAAGTCTAGTTCCTCTCTCAAGCTGTTGTGCCAATCAACCCCTATGACTGAGCCGGGGGGCTGAAGAGCATTCAAAGAGTCCTATTTGTTTTGTCAGATGCCATTCAACTGAAGACAAGGTCCTGAAGGAGCACCTGTGCACCTCAGCTGTCAGATGGGGGCATTGGGGTTGGCAGGAACATGTTGAATCTGATGATAGACATTAACATTGTTGACAATGCCCCAAGGACACAGAATTCAGCAGGCTACTGAATAATTATGAATTCACTAAAGGCAGTAAACTTGGCATGCATGTCTACTGCATGTGATGGAACCTAATCATTTTTTTTGACTCTCTGGAAAGTTGTTTACACTAACTAACTGTATTTTAACCCAGATTGGAATAGTATTTCTCAGGATGTTGGCTGAACAAATAATATAACTAAGTTTCATTTCTGTGTGACTAAAACAGCAAAGGAAATGTTGAGGGGAAAGTGCAACATATAAAATTAATTTGACTAAGGAAATGGTTAACTTGGGGAAAGATTCCTCAAATACACAAAAGGCCTTGAAATCTTCCTTATAGTCTGTCCCTGCTAAATTAAATGCCACTTTCGTGCTACTTGGGTCTTTCATGTGAAAGCCAAATGTTATCAACTAACAGCTAGTGGGCAGTTCTGCAAAGGTCATCCAGTGGCACTGACCTCTTCAGCATCATGAGTGGAAGACTTCATCGTCTTCCACCACCTTTTGCATCTATTCGATTGGAAAGTATGAATATCCTCCCACTGGGATGCAAGACCGATCTCCAATGTTGCAAGCTTCTCAATCCGCATGTGGGATCAGCTTCAGTCCCTCTCGTCCACACAATGTGTTCCTACTCTGGAGGTGGCGTTCATTATGTTCCCCTCCCACGAAAGCCAGGCTTGTAAAATAAAATGGCTTTGGGTCGTACCGCAGCTCAAATTTAGGCGTGACATTGACACGTCTTGGATGTGTTTACTTTCTTTACTGAACAAACTAACTAGGAAACACTTCCTGCATGACACTACACCATTGGGTGTATTCCATACCTAATGAGAGAAATGTTTGCAAAAGATAGAAGTAACTCCATTAATATTTTAAAGCCACTGTCTCCAACAGCTATTTCAACAAATGCAATACTATTAAAGAATCGTAACAATGGTGTTGCTGATCAAAATGAATAACCTTTGTAATGCTGTTTTCTGAATGATAACAGGATGCAGATGTTTTGGGGACAGGTTGAAAATGTTTCCTCATTCTTGCTTGTGGTGATTCTTCTGTGGTAATCTTTGAAAGACAGAGCTGGGATTAAGGAATCAGGAGCATATCACAAGCTAATCCTGCTTGTGGATCTCACTGACAGAGGTCAGGCATGTCAGTGTCTGTTGCTAAATACAGCCACACTCGACAAGGTGCTGTAGCACTAAGGGAATACTGGGACATAAGCTTCTCACTTTGTTACTGGGCTCAGTTAGTAGGTCGAGTTGAGCAAAGGTCAACCAGTAGGCTAGTAGTTCACGGAATCAACATTCTGTATGCTCATTGGTGTTCTAATGCCTGCAACTGCTTTCCTTGAAACAAATCAGAACCTCATTTCGACAATTCAATTATATCTAATCAATGTTATACTTCAGGAAGCCATCTGTTGCACTTCAGCTCTGCAGACAACCGGGTAAGAGAGGGTGGGGGATTGGAAAGGGACGCATTTCACCCCAAGATTAACACTTCTCAACATGAGATCAGAGTGAGCCTTGCCTCAATCTTAGACTGGTGTATTACCTCAAGGGCATTTAATCCTTCAAAATGCAACATTCCAGTAGCAAGGCTTTAAATAGCGCAGGTCTATGCGGATTGGTTGGTTCAAGGAAGAAAAATATGTTAGCCGTGTACTCTATTGGCCTTTGGGAGTGGCCTTGGTACTCTGTGTAACTGATCCTATCCATCGGGATCCTTTAGTGTTGTGATGTAATGCTAGACATTAGGCCGCTCCATGACACTGAGAAAAGAGGGCCTTCAATTCAACAGGTTAAAAGTGAAGCCAACATCAATCCAATCCTCTGTCATCCAATCCTAAAACCACATCAAATCTTCAAATACAATTTTTTTTGGCCCTTTTTGCAAATATTGTCACAAAGAGCTTCTCAGATGCCCTGAGATCACACCAGAACCAACATAAAACATGCCAGCTACTTGAGCACCCATGTTATTTTGCCTGTACTCCTAAATTCTCCACAATTATCCACTTCTTACAATAAGAAACAATTCTGACACTGTTGACCTGCCCTTTGTATTAACATTCAGTTTACCATAAGTATTATTATTTGCACATGGACTAATCATTAGACAGTAGACCCAATTGACTTGTTAACCCCTCTGTACACTAACAAGTTGTGGGTGTAACCACACACCAGCATTCTCTACCAGAACATTTGTCTGAATAATGTCTGAATCAGAGCTATTCGGTATAATCAGCTGGCACTCAATTAAACTCTACCCGTCCAACCAATACAATGAAAGGTGAAGGGTTAGAGAAGTCATTTAGAATCCTCGGTAACGGCTATTTAAGGGCAATCTTAATCTCAGTTGTTTTTTATATCTTCATTTAACTGTAAAATGCTGAATAATTGCATTTACAGCCCAGACTCAGACAGTATGAGAATTTGGAGACAAGTTCCCAAGCAAATAATGTGTTGGACACTATGGAAAACACAGTAAAGAGCTGTAGCTCCTAACAGAGTGGCGGTTAATTCTGTGGCTAATCCCACATCATCATTTTAGGTAAATATATCAAATCAAGAGATTGCTGAGTAGTAGGGACATTGAATGAAAAATCCAATCCAATCCATGTTTCAATGATACTTCCAATCTGGACATATAATACTTAGGGTACAGGATGCCAGATGGACTTTGAACATGTTCTATGTTAGGTTTGGTGTACTAGGTGGAATTCAAACTGTATGTTGATGCCATGCTATAGAGCTCCTACAGGGTCCACATCTGCCATAAAGAGGACCATTGCAGGAACCCATGCAGCTCATTCTGGTTCACAAGCCCTAGGCAAAGCTTCTCTACCATCTTACAGCATCCTTCACCTATGCCACACGATGCATAGGACACCGCATAGCGTTTAATACACATTTTATTGGTGCAATCATTTCCAATACAGAATAGCTGGTGATCATTTCAAACGAGTCCTCTGTTGACCATACCATTGTATAAGGGAATTAACTGGACAAGCACAGGGCACTGTTATGGACAATGAGATGCCTACTTAGTGCAACCCCTGTGGGTATGCCAATTTGGCTATCCATACTGGTGACACATTGTATGACCAGATGTGGATTCGACCACAGCGCTTCCCTAATTAATACATCCCAGCGATAACAATCAGCCAACTGCTCTGAGGCTCACCAGATGGCTTTTCACCTACTGCTCTTGTAGAGATCCTCCCTGCTCTGCTACTGCCTTAAGCCTCCCCCAGGCACCCCCCTGTTCCTGAGAACTCTACCTGGGCTCTGTCAGTCTCAGTGATCTTCCATGGTCCTGTGGAGGGAAGGCAGCCAGACAATGAGCTTGTCCTCCTGGCAGGGGGAGATCCTCCGTCACAGAGACCCGGGTGGCTGAGATGTCTGCAGCTGTCGCAATGTTGGCACCTCAAGAGCTTGGCTGGACTGGCTATGGGGCCCTGTCAGGTGGGTAGCGTCGCCTGGAACGCTGCCCTGTCCCGGGGCTTCGTCCATTTGAGACCTGAGAGAATCTCTACGCATTCCGTCAGAGAGGGATTTAGGGGTGATTTAAATTCTGAACAATATCCCTCAAGATCCAAAATAAGACTGTTCTTATTGGGCCCTTCTGCTGCCGTTGAAGGCAGATGGTAGAATCTGCTGCCCAGAAAATAAAAAGCTAGGATCTGAGAACTGTCATAGGAACATGTCACATAGCTACAGATTCACTGATGGAAGATATCAGGACTGGTGCGGTGCCATTGAACAGTGCAGAACAAACGGTGATTGATGTACAGCTATTGCTCCATTCATATAGAATGTATTGTAACTACATATATCAAATTACCCAGATGGATAGAGATATAATCAAATTCCAGAAAATTCCAGCCTCAGCCTTCTGAAAAGATCTTTTGATGGGCATGTAGTATGTTGACTACATTTTGTGTCGTTTTCCCTCTGTGAAGGAAATCCTGCAGGAAGTTAAGCAATCTGCTCTTTGCCTTATCATGCTCAGAGGATGACTTTCTCATGGTAAACACATAAAATGTCACCTCTCTGAGTCAAAGATGATGAATACAAAACAGTAGACTATGCTAGATCCTTGCTGCAATTCTTTGAGACCTTGTTTTTTGGTATTGAAGACCTTTGACCTCAGAGAGGTTGGCACAAACATGGTTTATGTTTGAGCTCTTCAGGATATTGTAAGCATGCACACACAGAAGAAGCACGTACACTCACACACGGAAAACATGTGCAGACACAGATGCCAGGGCACGCAGGGACACCACAAAAGCCATTTGTGTTAGCAGAAATTAAAACACTGATGAAGAAAGTACTCTTTATAATTGACAAAGTACAGTGCACAGGTAGTAAACTGAGCAGACTTTTTATTGTCCGGTCCTGGAGGATTTGGTCCTCAGATTAAGGGTAAAGAACCCGTCCTAAATCTGACCATATGGCCTGAGCAGTGACACAACAAGTAGGTAATCTGGATTTAAGTATAAAAGCAAAAGTTTTTTGCTTTGAGTTTACCCGTATTCCAGGGCTTTCCCATGACAAAATGCAAGGGCAATCCGGCACAATGTTATACAAACAAAACATTTTATAACCATTTTTAATTCTGATAAAACTTTTGATGGTTGTTTGAGGGAAAAAGGCACAGACAACATCAATCCTAGATGTTATAGTTACTTTCCAGTTACCTCTTTTTGGAAATACAAAGTTTGTAAATGAAGAATCTAAAATTCCTGGAGCGTTTGTGCTTTATCACCAGATGTGATTGAGAGGCCTGCAGTCTCGAGTGCTCTCACTGCAAGAGGGTAGCTTTCCAGCCTGCAGGGTTAGCGGGGAAACACAGCTACTCACTCACTCACTCACTCACTCACTGCAGCTGTCCATCAGTCTTAGATAGAGGGAAGTAAATGGCAAGAGCCTTTAAGCAGAGGAGAGTCTGTGGAGAGATGTGGTTAAGTGAGGCCACCACTACAGTGATGACTACAATAGCCTTCTGGACCCTGATGCACTCTTGGTAGATGTTTTCAGACTTCATTGTGTCTTTCTTTAACTGGTTGAATAGCATTCCCTTTTAAGCTTTTTGAAATATGTTGTGACAATCTTACTATTAGTTTGTTCATGAGAGTTAGAGTTCATGAGCTTTATGTGATGTTTTTATTTGTCCTATCTCATACTTTCTACTTTAACACAAATGTTAAGTCCTTCGTCATCAGTTCCTTGCAGCTCCACATAGGTGCATGCACATGTGTTCTCATGTTATGTCACACACATTGCTCTGTATTGCCTTGTTCTCTGCTTCAGTTCACAGTTGCAATTTGAGCTGACAACCATACGCCTTAATCCTCACATGGAGAATGACACGCAGCTAACACAAATTATGTCACATTGTCTCTGAAACGGAGACTTGATCGGCTGCTTCCTCAGATGAGGGTCCTTGCTAACTTAAAACACAGGACCAGTAACAACAACAATTAGCCAATCTTGAGCTGACAAGACAACACAATTCCTTGTGTTTTCTTTGCTTTCAGATTGGCATAGTTCTCTCCTGTGAGAGAAGCCTCATCTTCAGATGTGATAGCGCATCCGGTGGGGCTGTTGGAAGCTGGTGAATAGAAGTTTATCTTTTCTTTGTAAATTATATGCATAGCAGCTGAAGAAAATGGATGACCTCTGGAATTGTTCATTTACTGTAGTTCATTCTGTGAAATCAGTCACCTCCAGATGAACTGTTGTCCATTAACAAACATGAGAAATGACTGGCCAAATGCAAACATCCACTGTGATAGTGGGTCCTCCAGACAGTGGGCAAAGGAGACCCAGGGATGATAAATGAATAAAAAGGACTTTGATAAGAGGGTTGGAAATGGATTTCCAAAGAAAAGATAAAGGTTGTGCTCTCTGGCATAACTGGAGCTTCTTTCATTTTTTTAAGTAACTATGTTTTCAAGTTTTGCTTACATTTGCTCTGTAGTGCTGTCTTTATGTGAAATTCAGAGAAATGTGGCTCCGTCTTTAGGCTTGTTCTCCATTCAGTGTTCTTCTGCAACATTATTCACAAATGAGCGATTGCCTATTATTCAGGTAATGTAGTAATTTGTCACTTTGGACATTTAATCTATGAATATTTGTATTTACTGCTTCCACACAACATTTACATGACCAAGGCATCTACATGATATGTTCAATTTATCCATATCAGAGGAGAAGAGAAACATATGTGCATGGAATGCTTGGAATTTACAACACATCTAGATTATTGGCAATATTTCTCTTCTGCAACACATCGCTGTGAAGCAGTGTAAATTAATAGGGCCCCGGTCCAGTCTACATGACAACACTTTCACCCTGAAAAGTGATGTGGGGATGGCAGGTTGTGAATCTTGACCTATAAAAACCTTCTGCCTCCATCAATTTCCCTCAACCTTCTCCAGTCACTTATGGTTTATGTGGGTCTGCTATGGGAACAACAAAATCTGTCAAGAAGGAGAACTGAAGATTCCCCTCGTCACTTGCTTCAAAGAGGAAAGCAGCAGTGAATCACTAAGCATTTAGGCACATCTCTCCATCTCTTGTCTCCAAAATGATACTAGACTTATACTTAGACTTAAGTTATAAAATTCACTGTTTCTAAATGGCTGAAGGGTATTTTTCTCAGTCTGTACATAAGTAAGCATGACAATATTAACTAGAGAGGGTACAATTTCTGGGGAAATTGTAGGGTGTGCTTGCTTGCGTCGGTTGCACAGGGGTCCGTTTTTGAATGACATTTTTACAACTGATATTTCTGTATATTTTATATAAAAATGCATACTTATTATTTATAAAGATGACATAGCTTTAAAAGCTTGTTTTTGTGCTGCTCATTTACAACTGAAAATATGAGTGAAGTGTAGAATGAAATAGATGTCTTCTCATTTCCCCTGCAAGAGGCAGCCTCATCGTTGAATCAAAACGAATAAATTTGGCAGACCGGTGTAAAAATGTACCTAATCTCTATGACTTAAACGTCATTTTAAGTTTTTCCCTTCTCATGATATTTTCAGGCATTTAGCCTACTCATTGCATTCATTCATTAATAAAGAACCCCCTTTGAAGATTATTCTACAACGTTACCCGGCAGTAGAAGATAGAATCGCGATTCAAACAGTACCATCTGCTAACTGAAAATATGCCCCCCAGAACGTAAATAAGCTTGACATTTATTTAGTGGAAAATCGCTCATTCATAAAAAGCTCACTGGTAGCGATAATTGTCAGTAACAATGCAAAATGCGATATAGCCCTGTGTGGAGAAGCTGCCCCGGTAAATTGTACTACTACGGTACAGTACTAGACTACTGCTGTGTTCCTCTAGGTAGCGATTGCGTTGGTTGAATTGGATATAACGTTCCGTTGTACGGTTTAGGCTGAAATTAATTATTTTCATGAACAGATTGACAACGTTTAGGCTGTGGCAATGAAGTTCAGATTAGTAGTTAGATAGACTTTTGATTTAAGTAAGGGGAGTGCCGAACATGTTCTGTCGCCGTTTGACTTCCTAAACAGCTGTGTACAGTACTGTAGATGTTTTTGTAGTGTGTCTCGCATAAGCTACAGCGTTGCAGTGAGCTACACTGGTTTGAAACCACAGGTAATGGTAATTTCACCAACAAATCGTTTACTAATGTCAGAATAAATCCTACAACGAAAATGTATATGTGAGGAATGTTTATTTTAACGATTGAAAACAGATACATCATAGACCACTGTAGTATGTGTTGCCCGGGCAACACGGGCTAATGTCATGATGCTAATACTTCAGTGAAATAGTAGACTACTGTTTCCGAAAGTAGATGTACTTCCTTAATAATATCAGCTTATATTGTACATTACACATCACAATTGTGTGTCATATCACAAAGTAAAATGAGTAAATAGTTATCACCCTGGCCTCTTTGCTTGTGGCGTTTCTGCAGCTGCCTTGCAGTAAAGCTATAGTTAGCCTAGCTATCCCCCAAGTTAACAGATGCGAAACGAATGTTCTGCCAAAGGTAGTCACGCGTGTTTTCGTGACGTTAGTGACGTAGTGACGTTAGTAACGTCAGTGACTGTGGCTAGCAAATTAGCCACCGTTAGCTTCACTTTTCGCCACAAAAACTTAACTTCAGCCTAAACCATGCAACGGAACATAAATAAAAATACAAGCAACTCAATCGCTACCAAGACGAAACTTTTGACACCTAGGTTGTCTATGTAGGCCAAATATTGACAAAGGTTTAGGGGGGCAAAAATAAATAATAATAAATATATATGTGAGAGAACAAAGGTTGTGCTCTCACCGAAGGCTTGAGCACACCCAATTAAGAAATTGTTACTTCCTCACTCAAAAAAATAGAAGGTCAAAGTGTGTGGACACCTGACCATCACACTTTAGTAAGAGTAATTATAACTCAATACTATATTTTCTGTTTTCATTCTGGATCAACATCTGCAGGCATCCTGATATACAACGGCTGACATTTCTCTTCCAAACCCACCCCAAAGCACAAGCACTGATGAAGATCCAATGGAGGCAGTGTTACTGACAATCTCACCAGGCTAAGTCAATTTGCTTTAATTGGTAATAAATCAACTGTGGATATGCGATGGCTGGCTGCTTTAATTGTGTCACTTCCTCTCCTCCCTCTCACTCCCTGACTTCTCACCTCGCTCTTTAATAGATCTTGGGACAGTCACTACCACCAGCATAAGATAACCCCGGGACACCATCCAGCTACTCAATGGTGGAATCTGAAGCTCAGATCCACAGATACGGAATTTAACATGTATGTCCTTCAGACACACCTGCTACCCTTGCCAACAGCCCAGAGGTTAGAAGATGAGAGCATAGACATTTTCATTGAAAAGGTTAACGGAGTTGGCTGACCCAGCCTTTGAACCACTTCAAGGTGAATGTAAACATTGTGCAACCAAGGGTTCTTGTAAAGCTTGTTCAAGCCAGCTAAAGAGACTCACTTATAAGCCTACCTCACTCGATATTGACAATTTGCTAATCAAATCACATGAAGGATTAGGAGCGTTAGATTGAAGCATCTGCTTGTTGTAATAACTTTCCTCACTAAGCTAAGCATAACAATGGGCCTACTGTTCACACACTTGCCTGCTTCACATTTGTATTCCAACACATACTTTCGAGAGACACATCCCACATTTCCATATTCTCACTGCCACATTGCCACCCTCTTATATTCAGATCTCATTTACCTTGACACATACAGTACATGGGCAGAAAATGAAAATGAACTTCATTTCTTGGTATTGTAGTGTGGGAGATGTTAGACTCCAATCTTGGTTCTGGGGATTTGTCTGGCCCATAGAACCGTGATGTACACATTTGAGAGTAATTTAATGAAAGTCATTTCCTCTTACTGTGGTGTATGATGTTGAAGCCCAATCTCAGGGAATCACAATTTCCTGTCAGTCACTAACTTTTACCTTTCTTATTTATCACAATTGAAAGTATTTCTAGTTAGTGTTAAGTGCTGCTACATTATCTCCTTAAAACAAAAAAATGAAACAAAAAAAACATGAAAAACAACAACAGGTCGATTCTTTACCTACACTGCTTCAGAACAAAATGCAATCAAGTTGTTTTTGTATGGAATTTGGCATTGTAAATTCCCTTTTCAGACAAGAGCTCAGCAGGGTCACTTCTGATAAAGGTTAGTGTTGCATGACATTTAAGACCTCTGCATATTAGTGGCACAGCAACACCTGTTGCCAATATGAGGATGTTACAGGTGTAGCGGGGTTTGCTCGTTTAAAGATAGAAATACTTAATTTATCATAAAGTCTGGGGCACCACCCTAATATTGGTTTAGGACATTAGGGAATCCTATGTTTAATATGTAATAATCAGTCTCATCTTTAGGAATGAATTCGTTCTAAGAGTAGAGCCAATCGTAACATCAGTGAACACGCACGTCAAAATATCTTTACAATGAATTTATTCAAGTAAGGTAAACAGATCTTATGAAAAGTTGGATTATGGGTTTGATATGAGAGATTGGTTTCAATGAACAGAATGAAATGGTCTAACTTAAAGAAAGGCAGAAATTGTACAGTCAGTGATTACATCCTTACAAATCATAAACAGAGCTCACGCCAATGCCATGTCGAGGAGGAAAGAGCGTTAGCCATAGTTACGTTTGATCAGGGGTTGATCAATGATGTTGAGGGCGGTTTGCGCCAAAGGTCCATTTGAAGAATCTGAAGTCACAGCGCGGCTGCGCTGGGTCATGTGACTGAGTCTGCGGGATCTCAGTGAAGTCGCATTTGGAATTGCGTTTTTGGTTCTTCTGTTGAAACGTCCCGATAGTGACGCGTTCACTATGAAGTTGAATCTCAGGAGAAGCTTGGCGACGTCCTTTGGAACGCCAATCCTGATGGCGTTCATGCCATGGTCGGTTTCGCTGGAGTCCGAGATTGATGGTCATCTTAGGGCTTTATACAGTTCGAGGGAGGACCCGTCTGGGGTCAGATGTGGATTGGGGGAAGCTGGGTTCTCAACTCCCCCCTCCTTCCTTCACACCTACCAAAGGTGTGATCTGATCTCTGGCTGATCATTCGATGGTTCAAATATTGTTCTGGACATCTTGGTACAGTTACAAAATATAGTTGAATGATTGTTTTATTATGATAGCTTCGTGTAGATACCAAGAATGACATGGTTATCTTTCAGGAAGAAGGAGTTGTTACTAGAATCAATATTTCAGTGAACACAACATTAAAACAAAGTAACAAACATAACACAAATATCCCTCTCATAATTCTCCACCTTGTACTCTTGTGGTAAAGTCTCAAGAACTTTCCTCAAAAGTTCTGATCAAGGTATGTTCTTTGTTCAAATCGCCGCCGAAACGGATAGCGAATGGTCGCTGGAGACGTGTTGTCTAAATCAGGCCCTTTGAAGCTTGCAAGCTAGCAGGAGGGCTGATTTGGTAGATTGGGGAGGTCCCCCCCCCCATTCTATGGTTCCTTTGCATCGGCGTTTGGTGGGTAATCAGCATACTGAGGGTGTCACAAGGGCTGATTCTGATGTGATTGAATCACTCTTCAGGTGTGGCAAGATGTTGGCTCCGTGTGGTCTTGTGGACCTCACTACACAGGGCTAATTACCAGACAGTGAAATTAAGATGCACAATAACTACACAGTTTACTGCACTCTATTTCTACTGTTTAGTGTTTGCACTGTACACTTCCAGTTATAGCTCAGTCGTTGTACAGAGTACGTGGATTTACCACTTGGGATTACCAGAGTAAATCAGAAAGCCTCTTAGCCCCAGGACCTAGGGATATGTTTGTGTTCTTGGAAATTCCCTCTGTGTGTTCACAGCAACAGGAATGAAACATGCTGATTTATGCACTGCTCAAAACAGTATGTAGTATGTTTCCACTGTGAACTACGTATCTGTATGTGAGTAAACTGCATGTGATTAACTGGTTACAGGATTTTGAACCCCACTGATGGATTTTATGGTCTTGCTTCAAAAGCTGACTAACCCCAATGTCAGTGTTTACAGTGGATTTAATAAAAAAAGTCTCCAATTATCCTTTGTTTTTTAGACAGATTTTCACTCAACCAGTCCTGCTAATGGTGTCGCTAATTCTGTCCCCAGCTAGTCTAAACACTTCTATCAATTACATTTGCTTTTAAGACGGTTAAGCCACCTAATGCAGACAGGCTCTTCCAACACAGCAACACTCTGCACAAGAGGTTACTTGAACTACCGACTAAATTTGTTTTCTATGCTGATTGAAAACCAATTGAAACAGTATGCTTTTTTTTCTGAAAAACAACATAAATGTCCGAATTTGCTGTTATGGGGTGCAGTTCCAATATGATCAAGGTAGTTGAACTGAAAGACACTCAGCATTCAAATATTGCACCACAAGTACAGTACAATAGACAAGCAAGCAAGATGTTTTATTACAGATAAACATTGACCACAGACAACGTATCTCTGGGATGCCTGGATTTCTGGGTAGGTTTTTTTATGCTAGGCCTGTGTGAAACACTCCAAACACAAAAATAGACAACAGAGTGTGTGGTGTGACCAGTCATGACCTGCGCTGGGGTGGAGTGGCAAAGTGGATGATCCCACTCATCATTATCATGTTAGGGTAATAGGAGCCAGCCTGTAGTCCATATTGATCTGCTGCCCTCCCTTGCAGTGGTGCCTGCACTGTACACAGTTCTGCAAGGACAAAAGGCCCCCTCCGTCCACCGATCACAAACATCCAATTTTGTACGTTTGATCTGAAGATGATGACCTGGCCCACTTATTGTTATCCTTGTCAACTCCTAACGACTGAATTCTATAGAGAAGCCGATGGCTCAGTTGGCGGGCCCAGGCTTCCCATTAAACTTCGTACGGATCGGTGCATGTGCTTCTTCAGTACACATTGTGGCCGAGCAACGGTCAGATCTATTTACATCCGTAGCTTCAGTTCTCGGGCAGTGTGATCAGGCCGGGCGTGCTGGGAGCTCGGGGACTTCCACTGAGCCGGGAGCTTATTGACATGGAGCACACTGTGCCGCCGCAGTGGCCCTGCTGGTCTACTGCCACCACCGCCGCAACACAGACGACAACGTTTAAAGACGCTGCAGGGCGAATGGGGGTGGTGGGGGTGTGGGAAGGGGGGGGGGGGGGCGGCTGTGAGATAGTTTGAGAGAGTGAGGAAAAAAAGACAGTAGGCATGTTCGGAAAGTGAGTGTCTGGAGAAGACAGGAGAGATGTTAAGGGAGGTGTATGCAGAATCTTGGACTTCCACAGGAAGTGAGATGCTTCCTGTACCCCACAGTCCCATAATGACCCATACAAATGGTGAGGGTTAGCAAGCTACTTTGACTGATATGGTTTTAGAAGTCAGCACATCAGGTATCCCTATAAGGTAAGCTAAGTGTGAATTGGGGAAGTATCAAGTAGGGGTGTCTGGGATTGGCTTTGACTGAAAATGATGAGCTTGCGTACCTGTATGTCAGAGATTTCGTTTGCCATTACATCTTGCTGCCTCTATTTCATTTGATTTGATTCAATATGCAACCAACCTCAGGGTAGAACAGACAGTCCTTGAGGCAAGTACTGGCATGGGCTACACTTTTGAAACACACACACACACTCCCACAGACACAAAAATACTGTCAAGCAAGTTTAAATTGACACAGACGTGAACATACAGTACAGCAATGGTGTATCACAGATCTATAGCTCCAGCATGTTCCATTATGTGTCGGGGTTCTCTAGAAAGAACAGTGGAGAACAAGCACAGCGTGACTTGCATTCTCATAGCTGTGCAGTGTTACTCCGTAATCAATGATACATGGTGATTCTGTGGCTAGAGCTTAACCTTCAAACCCTTTGGAGATGAATGGGCTGGCAAGAAAAGGCTATGACACAGCAAGTCACCCGGCAGCAGGTGGGAGATGAAACCCAAACACAAACCACCAAACAGATGATTAATTTTGTTACTTTGTCTTGTGGAGAAATGGATGGGTCAGCATTGTTAAGGGTATGCTGCAAACACATTCAAACATAACTTTCTCAGAGGGAAGGTGCACTGAAAGAAGAAAAACCAACAAGTTTTTCCTGTTTAAATCATTACAATAGCACATTTTCACTTTACACCATATGGCATTTTTCATTCTGACATAAATAAACCATTTCCAACCTAGTTCAACAAGATTTGCCAATCCTGTGGGAAATCTATATCCACTACATTTCTATGTCCATTGCATCTCTTTAAAATGCAAGCTGTCTACACATTCATATAATCAAAGGCATTTGAGAACAAGTCTGACTTTCTTTTGACTTTGCCAAAAACGTAATAAATTAAATAAATTGCAAAGAAGTGATGCCGCCATCTGTTAACGTCACTATCAACCACCGTAAAGTTGATTTCATAGTTTGATGTAGGCGTTAAACACTGGAATGTACACATTCTTCCCACATAATAGCTTTTTTTAAATGCCCAGCATATTTCATGTGATGCACATTTGGGTTCTTGTCTGTTTAAGTGTTGTGTCCTTTGTCTTTTTGCTTAGGGAGTCAGATGGCTGAGCGGTTAGGGAATCGGGCTATTAATCAGAAGGTTGCCGGGTCGATTCCTGGCTGTGAAAAATGACGTTGTGTCCTTGGGCAAGGCACTTCACCTTACTTGCCTCGGGGGAATGTTCCTGTACTTACTGTAAATCGCTCTGGATAAGAGCGTCTGCTAAATGAGTAAATGTGCTTTCCTGTTAGCCTCTAATGATGTCCAATTAAAAGTGGGTTCATTCAGGGTCTTCTTTGTGTCATTACACTAATATAATGTGCATGTATAGTACTGTCTTAAAACCAGCCATTATTATTTTGAATGTACTACATGTAATCAATCACGTCCAAATATCCTTCAGTTTCTCACACTTTAAAATTTTTACTTTAAAACCTTGTAATACCCTATAAAATTTGAAGCAAATTGGTATATGTGACAAGCTCAATTTAATTAGGTAAACTAGGCCTGCTGAATATGTTTTTTACCCACATTAAAAAATGTATTTACCATCAGGTGCCTGGGGCGAGGTGGATTTTAAGGCATTACTTCTGCAAAACTCGTGTGTGTTATTTGGATTAGTAAACTCTACTTAATCACCCGTTGCATTTTGAAGGCAGATTTCAGCATGGATGCCAATGTCCTTAGCATCTACAAGAAACAACCTGCCATTTTATGCCAAGGCATAAAGAGCAAGCATGCAGCACAGTTTACTAGTTCTTCCAATGATATACAGTTTTGCCATGATACGCAGAAATGACATATCTTATGGTTACAGAGGGTGTAGCCATATTATGAGATGTAGGTTATGGTTACGTGTCAATGTGCCTCTCAATAAACATATCTACTTCACACACGCCAACTTGGTGGCCAGAAGTTTCACAGCTCTTCAAGTCTCAGTCTAATGAATGCACATTTAGAAAACAAAGGGTGTGCTTAACATGCCTTTTGTTGTTGTTTGTTGTTCACATGCCTTTTGTTGTTATTTTTCATGGAATTTGTACACAGTGAACCTGAATTAATTGGGTTTTATGTCTTGAAATATGTAATCGTTTTTCACTCCAACAAACACAGACCAATACTGCTACTTCCAAAGTCTCACCAAATGTTTGTTAATTCATGGAATCAATGATTTTGTATCAATAATTCAGATCAAAGACCAACACAAAGCTTTATAAGGACTGGTTTGTTTGCATGAAAATACATTGTTCAGTTTAGGTTGTCAGGACATGTTACTGTAATGCTCACACTGTGAGACACAACCATCTACTGTAGAAACACACATGCATGCATACTCACACACGCACACACAGACTCACGCAAACAGCAGTCACCCTTTTTGTTGATAACATAAAAGGTCAAGGCATGCAGCTTTTCAATGCTACTGGTGAGTGAAATCCAAGAGGTAGGTTCAAGCTTTCTTGTCAAAACCATTTATAAAAACGGACACATCAATTTTACAGTTGACAGTTGATCTCCCAGGGGTCAGTCAAGTGTCCCTTACCTCTGAAATGTTACAGAAGAGTATTGTCACTCTACTGTAGAGTGACAATACTCTTCAAATGCTTACAAATGCTGCATACTGTAACAGTATGCAGCATTTCTGTGTTGAATTCTTATAACATGTTGAAGTAACAGGCTGCTTAAAAATGCAGAGGAAGACTCTTTGCAATGTGTCACTGTTCCAGTGTCATCCTCTATCTCCTGCTGTAAAGATGTATTTAGCATAGCTTGCTATTTTGGGTCAAATCCAACACAAGAACGCTTGTATTAGGAAACCAAACAAGCTTGTGGCTGTGTCATTTCAAGTTTCTCCCCAAGTGTGGTGGTTTACGAAGGGACCAGCCAAAGCTCTTGATTCCCCCTAGAGTAAAATATAATGGCAGGCAACTACACTACAAAGATCTACACTGAATCAGGTAAATGAGTCCAAGATTTCCAAACACATGGAGGTAAAATCACCTTTTCTCACAAATAATAATTTGCAGTACACTGCCATAGTTGATTATTTGTGACAACTTCAATTTGCATCTCATTATGTTTATGGAATAGACATCTGGCTGAATTATAAGTCACTCAACTGAAAACATTCTTTTTTTTCTCATAAAGCTGTTCCTCTTTTCTTAATTCCCCGTAAGTATTCTGTGATTATAGCAAATAAATAAACTTTATGTTCCGAAATAAGTTCTAGTTTGGCAGCCTTCCACCACACAATGATACTGCATTACTCCTAAACATGAATGGCTCTATACTTTTGCACGTGTTACTAAATGTAGGAATGAGAAAATCTAAAAAGATCCCTTCTTTATTCAACGACAATTTCCATGAAATGGACCCAGTCTACCTTGTATTTATGAGTTAATCAACATAAACCATTCACAAAAAATAAATACATATTATAAATTATAATTAATATAAAATCTGTTACTCAATTGCAAACATGTCTTACCCCTCCCCAAACACCACATTTTGTAAACTCACTTCCAGACTAGTAGTAAGATAAGTGGACTGTGCTCTTATAGAATTGCTCTCTCACGTCTTTTCAATTTTGGAAAGAAATCTGGATGGGTATTGGCAGTGGACATTAGTCAGTGTTGACATATGGGAAAGTGGAGATTTATTTTCATGGTTGAGGTGGTGCTGCTATGTGACTGAGATTTCAAAGGAATGACATTAATCTGCTTCCTGGCTCTCTGTGGGCCAAGGCACAAGTTCAAGGTGGAACAAAAACAAGACAAAAGTCACAGAGACTGACAGACTTGCAAGGGGGCAGAAAAGTGTTTTCAAAGGGACACTGTTAACAAGCTTAGAGGTTGGGAGAGAGGACACCACATTAACAATGTCACCTGCACCCTAGTAAACTACAGAAGCTGGAATTTCTAAAGATTCAATCAAACAAAACAGAACCAACTGAGATGCCAAGAAGACAATTTTGGGTTACATTTTCACTCTAAATAAAGATCAAGCTTGATTAACTGTTCAGTATATGTCCGGATACACATTGGCATAAGTGTTTAGCCTGTAATGAGTCTTAATTTCCTTTAATTGACTGGTTTCTGTAATCATCAGCTTTTAAATGATGAAAGGCAGGTGAGGCCTTTGAAGTTGCTACCATGAACCTTAGCTAAAAGCAAAAGAAAGTCTCTGAAAAAAGTATTAATCAAGGATTCTCAGGAAGATCTTTTCGGGGTTTGATCCTGTTCAAAAGAAAACGTGAATAGAACAACTTCTATCTAACATTTTTGATGATAGGGAGAAAACAAACAGGCTGCCTTGTCAGCTCCAGTCAGCATGCATACAGTCTTGATAATCCAATAGTCACAGAGCCAGCAGGTATAGCTGCTGTATTACCTAATTATACTTCAGTTCTAACAAAGACAACTGCAACATTCAAATGTTAGCCAGCTTTGGCTTACAGCCATCTGTTTGGTTTCTCTCAGTCAAGCCAAGCAACTGTAAGAAACCAGACAAGCAAAGTAACTTTGTTTAGGTGCATTGTCTCCGTCCTTTTGGTACCCTCGTCTATTGTCTCTTAGATGGTCCTCAGCCACATTGATTAAAATCAAAATCAAAATAAGGACAGCATGGTGTTTTCTGTCACTCTAACTTAGTGTTGTCTCTGTTCTTCGCACAATCTTTTCAGACACTTGAGTGAGACATTCACATTCCAAGTATCATTTGGCAAAACCTTGAGGCCTGTATTGATGTACCCTTTGTTGACAATGATGGATGAAGCTGTCAGGCCGACTGACGTGCGGGTCTAAATTACATTATATTCAAACTATGTTTTGCTCCATTTCAAGGCTAGTGCTCTTGTGAGGTGATACTTGTATGCTTCTGTGTGAGGGCAGTTTACTTTGCCATCTTTGGTAACATTGAGGTCAGCATTCAGCTACAAAGTGGTCATACTAAATGAGACTATTTTCAGTTTGAAAAATTATTGTAATTTCTTCATAAAATGTAGTTAGACATAACTAAAGTTCCTTGAGAAGACCACACCTCTACTCCCCCCTTTCCCCTTATCTCCTTCTGTATATATATACCCATCCTGTTCTAAGGTTCTCACGTTCTTGTTACCCTCCCACCCTCCCCTTCTTAGCTTTTCCCCTTCTATTCAGGCACCCCCAGGGGATCTGCTCCTGCTTCCTGTCAGCCGTCACCCTAACGACTCATCTGCCACACCTTGAGTTTCCAACTGGCCACTATCCTATTCAGTCAATCTTCACCTTACTCCAGAGAATGATGCTTGCTTGTGTTCACAGGATGCCAGGGTTGGCTGGCTAACCGCCTCTTCCGCGACAGGCTCGGCCTTGCTACCAAGCTTGCTACGAGCCCCTTCGTCCATAGTGCACGGTGTGCTACTATTCCAGCATTCCCTCTAATACAATCATATACGTCTGAAATTGTTGGGTGTGTTATTCATACTCGTCAATGCTGAAATTGCGGTTGTGGACTCCTTGTGGACTATTTTCCCTACACTACATCGCTGTCATTTATGTTTATTTTCAAAGGCACAGAATTCAAGAAGAGACTTAGTTCAGTTTCATTGAACAGTGAATGGCTCTCTGCATCCTTCACACCTAAGGAAGTTACGGCTCTGGCAGCCTGAGAAATTACACATGGCTACTTAATTTCACTAACTAGACAAGGTCATGAGCCTGGGAGAGGGATCTGCTTTAAAAGCAAGGGAGCTGGACTGGCGTTAAACGGCGGATGACTTTGTTGCTGATTCTCACAGACATCGCCCTTTTGCCCCGCAGTCACCCCCCCTCCCCCACCTCCACCACCCTTGGTTGGCCAATACATGGGAAGTGGAAATACTTGCCAGCTCTGCATGCCTAATTGCAATGTATGATGCTTAAATACAATGCTGTTAACTCCTTCTCTGTCCCCTTTGTGAGGGTTGATGTCTCTAGTCTCCAGGGCTGGATGGGAGCCATCCATGAGAGCCACATACTGATGGAAGAGGTCTGCTCTGGTGAGGCTAATACAGACGATTACAGCAGGGTTACGTGCTAGGTCATTCGTTAAACACGTCGTAATAGCATGTGTCAATAGGCCGTGCTAGAACGCAGAGCAGCAGATCATCATCATCTGCTCAGAGCTAAAAGAGACGTTAGTTCTCCAAGGAATTGTCTTACCAGCAAAAAAGAACTGCCTAAGATTGTGGTTAGTTTCTAGGAAAATATGATTCTATGACTTGGGATTCCATGGTGTTATTGTCATTCTCATTATTGTGGATGGCACAGGATTCATTCTACTCATGTTTTACATGTATGTTAATGAGGGACCTTCTTTTGTTACTCAACTATATAGCATGTATGCTTTTGAAAATCACTTAAGTATACTTTATTGCAAATGTTATGAAGTATTTGGTTATTCATAAACAACTAAATGTATTTGGTGGGAAATAATGTTTAAATATGGGAGCAAATACAAACAGATACCAGTCTTAAGGATTGCTTGTTGTGTGACTCAACACGTTAACTGGATATGAAGTAAACAAAGAAACAGATGGAGCTTGTCTCAGCATGGTAACAATGTAGTGCGATTGCATTCTCTTGCAAGCCGGCACACAATAGTATTTGCTTCAGTGTCACAGAGTCACAGCAGAAAATTTGTTATTTTGCTGGTGAAAATGTCAAAGGGACATTTTGTGGGATTGTTTATGTAAATGTTGATTCAATGTGTCTTTCTTTAATGTGTGCATTTTTTATGACAATATGTCCTTCTTGAAACCATGTTGTGCCATTTGTCTTTGTAAACTGTTTCACTCCAGTTTTCCTTCCAGTCTGACACACTGTGCTTTGTCCTTAGCCTCCTCTCGGAGTTTATGGCTTCCTCCTCTGAAAGTCTCTGATTTGTCAGCTGCTATCTTTTATCAATGAGAGGGCTATTATTTACTATATCCATCTCCCCTGTTCTCCACCCCATAGCTCTTACAGCTCAGTGCCGTACACCTCTGTCATCCGAATCTCTCATATCGGCTGCCCTGCTTTGTTTTGACCTCCAGCAGTGTGTCTGTGAGGGGTTTGCGTTTATGTGTGTATGAGGGAAAGGGGCGGGTGCGTGTGTGTTTGTAGCTACTGTGACTTTCCTGCAATCAGTTTAAGGCAGGGAGACGAAGGAGGACAGAAAATAATTACATTAGTTGTCTCCCTGTTCAGCCCACCCAGCCGTCTTCATCTCTTGCTCAGCGGTACTGTGGAATGGCTCTGTACCAGTATTTTAGGCGGACGTTGACTCTTGGGCATGGCTCGAAGCAGGACAGGGAATGTCAAAAGGTTTCTGCTGGAAGAATCATAAGTCATGTGTTGTGATCCATCACTGACTTGAAAAGGTGTGGCGGGAGTGGTCATGGATTTCAGTTGTCAAGGCCTGGCCAGTTCGAGTTTTATCTTGCTAGGACACATCAATTACCTGTCAGTTTTTGTGCACAATTTTGCTATTCACTTTTACATCCATACAGTAGGACACAACATTGTGTTAATGCATTTTTGGGATAAAAGAAGAAAAGAATATGCAACAATACATAACTTCTCATCCTTGAATGTGTAGGACTTGTTACACAACATGACACCCCCTCTCCTCTATAGTTGTTTGTGGCACTGCCACACTGTCTGAAAACATCCCTGCCGTCACAAGGCAGACATTGAACAGCAAAGTATATTTCCTCACCAAGGGATGGGAAGAGATGGAATATGAAAACATAGCAAGCTATGGAAACATGGAGCGTTTAGGACCGTCCTCCCTGAGGTCCTTCCATCCTCTACAACACTGAGTCTGTCGCTCACAGAGATTGGAGGGATGGGAGACAAGATCAGAGATAAACACAAGGGTCAGAGTCTACAGTAAGTTTGCTTTTTTTCTTGCCCGGGGAGATAGAGAGCCTGACAGACTGACTCCAACGCATCGTATGCTAAGCCTTTACTTCCTAGAGTCCCACATGGGATAAGTGAACAAACACAGGCATGTTTAATACAGTTGTCATGCTTCTCCTCTCCTTTCGTGTGGCAATAATGGATATCTCTATTTTGAGTCCTATGGTTTCCTGGTATAAAAAAATTGCTTAAGGCATGCTATTGATTCTTTTTTTTATATATGACTGTAGATGGTTGTATTGACATCAGTGAAATTATTCATTCATATAGGGACTCAGTAGAGGCCCACTGCTGGTACACTGTGTGTTGTGTGTGTATTTGTTTAGTGAGATTAATTATTAATAGTTTAGATGACATATTCAACATCTGCTGTTTCATATAATTACTTTAACAGAGACATACATTATATTTGTCCTCTGGATTTTCATTTCAAGATAAATTGTAATTATTTTCATATGTCAACACATTGACAAAACATATCTAAATAATCTAATGTCTGTGAAACATATATGACATATATGACAAAACAATTCACAGCATTTCTGAATTAACTGCACATGTATTGCCTTTTTGTCTGTTACAGGAAGGGGATATGGAATATGGAATCAGTCCCATTTCCCCTCCTAACTTCCAGACTGACATGGACAAATTCTAGTGGCACCACACAGACCTCAAGAGCTGAATTGAGCCCTAAAGGGTCACACACAGCAGCCTCTCTCTCCCCATGGCAATAGAGATTAGCTATTACAGAGAATGGCTTCATACAAGTGTTTCATTGTGTCTCTCAGTGGGTGTTCACCGATGCCCCTGCCTGCATGTAGAAACCACAATCTCCACTCACCAGTCACAACAGGTATGAGCAGCAGGTGGAAGCAGGTAATTATTTACAAGATGCTCATAGAGATGAGTGTGCAAGATGTATACATTTCCCTTCCCACATTCCACATTGATGAATTATGCTATATTTTAGTTGAGCTAATGCTATAGTCAAGTTCAGCTCTGTTGTTGAGATGATGGTTAGGGATGGTGAGGGTGCATGAAAGAAATGTACCAATGCACATCTGATTTTATGGCATCACACCTTCAGTGAGGGTTAAGTTCTCTGAAATATTGAAAGGGAAAACCTAGCGACATTCAGCACAGCTGAACCTATCATAGATCTCATCTGACTTCAGTCTGAAAAAACACAGCATATACAAGCAAGGAGAATGACTACAGCGAAAGTTTGCATTTAGAACAATCCTTTCGATAGAGATAACTCCAAGCTCATCCCACGTCCTCAAACACACAGGGTTGGGTCTCAATAAAGCTTTGCACATACTTATTAATATTCAGAACTCAACTGAACTTAGTCACTCTTTTAATGAAGAGACAGACAAAACACTTTCTTCATCAGTCTCAATAAAGCTTTGCACATCTTCAATCTAATTGTCGGAGAAATTAAGAATGTGATGTTTTATACTGAACAGTACAGATGCTTAGCATTCTTTGTCAGCAGATAACAGAGCCGCCCAAACTAAACTCTAGGCGTTCTTATCACCCTGGGGGAAGGATGAGCATTTATTAAGACTAAAAGATGTTGGGGGTTTTGGTTGTTTTAAGGAGATACTGTGTGACAAGGACTAGGTGGAGACGCAAGGCCTGTTGACCATTTGCTTGACACTTATGTGAAGGAGCTATTACGACATCAGGAGATCCTGATGATATGTAGAGGAGAAGACTCCCACCAATATGTTTTAAAAGGTCTTACATGAAGACCTGAGATTCAGACAAACTTTGTATTGCGATCAGATTTGTCTCCTTGCTGGCAAGCATTAAACCATTGTACTTTCTTTGAATCCGACAACTCTGTGCATTACTTGAGAAATGATCCTAACACTAATTGACATAGCTTACTCTGTCTCACATGACCAAAATAATTTACATCTAGTAAAGTGTTTGCTTGTCTAAATCTGTTATATGAGACTAAACCAATAGGATGACTGTAATCAATATCTGGTTCATAAGTTTGATTGATTTCAAAGTGTGTGTACCTACAGATGTCATCATTTTTGATAGATGTATTCACATACCACACAAGGGAACTATATGGTTGTGTCCTTGCCATAAGCATGCTGCCCATGGCAAGTACTCTAAGGGAACAGGCCTATAAATGTAAAGTATATCAGCAGGCATCGATTGCTCAAGTCAATTCTTTTAAACATCATAAGATATGCATGTTTTGTTGTACACCAGGCACTAGGGGTTTTAACATTAATTTAGTGAGGGGAAAAATAACAGATGATTCACATTGATGAAAAATGCATGGTGTGCACACCAGCGAGAAGATGCAGGTGTTCTGTCTGTGGTGCACAGCATGGCTCAAACAATACCTGCTACCTCAGATGTGCCCCCGAGCCATTGCCGAAAGGATCAGCATAAAGGAATAATGTCTTTTCATTACTTTTCATTTCAGCTTTATGACGGTGCCTGCAGCTTCCACCACTGGACTCCTCTGAGACCACATGGTAATGCACATCAATAGATATGTGAAAATTTTGCACTGTCGACATTTCAATGCACTGGAACCTATTTACCATATTGTTTACTAAGATCAAATGTGAAACAGACATGGATAGTAAAACGATGGACATAAATAAACATTAACTACCCACAACCACAAAATTCATGACAGGAAAGACTCACAGGCTGATCTCTGAAACATTGCAAAGGGTGCTTGAGGCTGCAGAGGTAGTGTCAATGGCAATGCTGAACAGTCATCCCGGAATTCCATGAGGGATCATAAAGTCTATAATGCATACTGATGTAAACATATGGTAAGATTTAATCACACTTTATCTCACGCTGATATGCTCCAGTGTAATCTATCCAGGTATGCAATGGCTGTTAATAAGGTATTGATAATGTATTGTTCATTTTAGGTTGTCCGATCATATCCTAACCGGATGTGATGAATTCCAGAAAGAGTAGACTTGACTAGCCGCACATATACGTTAATAAGAACCTAAATCTCATTTGATCTTTTTTTTTACTGCCCGATATTTAATAAAAAACAGATTACATAAGGTTCCAATGTACAGTATATAGAACCTTCTAGTCTAGAGAGAGTTTGTCTCTCTCTAGCTCTCTCTTTTTTCTCTTTATTTTTCTCTAATCTTTACTAAATGGATCAATGATCATCATGAGAGCACTGTTCAAGAAACCGTACGTGAGGTGCATGTAATATGACGAGCAAGGAACTCTGGCTAGATATAATTCGGTTTGGGGTAAGGGTTGATAGGCAATCACCTCCTTCAAGGAAATTGTTGGAGTTGTGATTGATTTGCAAAAACCCCTCTACATGGGTGGTGTCATCAAAGGGATGCAGAGGATCTGAAAAAACGGATCACATGGATAGAGTACATCCTTGGTCACATGTACGCCCTCCTCCTTTGACATTTGTCTTTGCTACTTGTCCAACTTCCATCATCTCACATACTTCTTCATTTAACTTCTTATTCTCACATAAAACTATTTGCCATCCACATAAAAAAACAACAACACATAAGGCAAGTATGCCCACGCCCAGAGAGGTCCCCTGATGCCCACAGAGGCCCACAGAGGCTCACAGAGGCCCACAGAGTCTCAGAGAGGCCTAATTTGATGCAGCAGACAGGCGATAATGATTAGGCTTGATTTGGCTTTTTGAGAAATAGTTCCAAATCTCAGTGTATTTTTCGATTTCGATATCCTTTACCTCCACCAAGAAAAAAGTTCAATGCTTTGCTCCAACACATGACCGTATGTTTGTACTGCCGCCTGTTGGTTGGCAGTGGCACAAACTGACTTGTTTCATGACGTGATTTGTATAATCTATACTTATTGTAATGTGGGAAACTTGAATGTTATAGCAAGACAGACTTCAAAAGAGTTCTTATTCATCAGGTTTAAGGTTTTCTTTTGGATGGGGTGGCATTCTTTTAACACTTGATAATTTCCTGTCATTGTCTCCCACTGTCGCTTGTTTTGTTTTTTTGCACTAACAAAACAAATAAAGGGAAAATGGGCAATACTTATTCAGAATGCGGTGCCAGGCTGGAATGAACAAGGACATATTGATTTGGCAGAGAGAAATCAATCAGCTAGTCATCCTGGTTTAAGGTGACTCAAGGTGATGTCTTGTGGATCTCACATAGTCTCACACAGCTGTCAAACAGAGCCTGGAACAATGAAAGGAAGGATGAAATGACAGACTGTACCTTTCCCAATAACACAAACAAAGAAATATATAATTTACATGTCTCTTCTCTTACTGATTGCATCATGAGCCAAGAAAATAAATCATTAGTGATTGGAATGCAAAAGTCCTGTCTGTATGACATATCAATAATAATTGTTGTGCCAAATAAACAAACACACGTATACACACTTTTGAAAAGATGATCAAGCTTTATTCAACTAAAACGATGAGTTCAGGACAATGTTGCAGCTTTCTGCTGCTCAGTAAATTTCTCTGGACTTTCAACTGTAAATATAACATTGCCATGGCTACCTAGAAGTTATTTGACCATGGATAGTCCCTATGTGCATAGAATGGAGATGGAGCCAATGAGCCTACCTTACAGTGTGAAAATGCCAAATTTCTGACTGGCAGCAAAGACAGGCTTCTTTCCGGAGGGACATTCCTTGGATTCAATTCCCATCTTGAATGGCAGGCTCACCACCATCTGTGAATGGGCGTACACATTTCCTTTTCTAATGAATTGTTTTTCAATCAGTGCCCCCTTCCATCTCTCCCCACCCTCCTCCCTCCGCACAACACTGTCTGTACTCTGAACTGACACAGCCTTATGTTGGTTCCTCAGGATTTCTACATAGTATCTGTGCCAGGTTAATGACTGTCATAATAATAAACATTGGGTGAAACAACTGCTCTTTTCTGTTATTAGACCCATTCTTGTTTTACAGGAATAACATTGTCATAGTGTTTGTATATTTAGGGTATGCAATACATTACATTTACATTTAGTCATTTGGCAGACGCTTTTATCCAGAGAGACTTACAGTAAGTACAGGGACATTCTCCCCGAGGCAAGTAAGGTGAAGTGCCTTGCCCAAGGACACAACGTCATTTTTCACAGCCGGGAATTGAACCAACAACCTTCTGATTAATAGCCCAACTCCCTAACCGCTCAGCCATCTGACCCCCATACTGGTTATATGGTTATACTGGTTACTACTCCTTTGTTGACTGGTTATATGGCAATACTGGTTACTATAGTAGAACAGTTACACAACCAGTTTTATATTTTCACCACATACAGGGCCTACATTTCAAGTGAAAAGTAAGTACGCTTTAAATCATTTAAGTCACTTAAACTATAGAATGATGTATACTGTGATGTACTCTAATTCAGCATGAATGTCATCTATTTTATCTTTCTGTTTAGTTCAAATTTCTTTTACACTTACTGGTCAGAGTGCTAGTCCACATTCTAAGGAGGACCCTAAAGTCATTACTATGGTAATGCCATGCAATGACTGGAGGCAGAAAGGCAACAATTGATCTAAAAATTGACATGCTGTCACCATGACTGGCCTTTACTCCATTGAGATAAACAAACGCGTGCTTAAAAAAAAAGGAAAATAAATCCATAGCAAATTCCCACTCTTCAAAGTTTGCAACATGTTTATTTTCAATGAGCTTAGGGATTCTGAAGACAAGGCCATTCATGGTTAAACAGATCAAGTTGTTTGAACTGGGTAGTCTGCATCTAAGTATTACTGCAGCAACGTTTGAGGCTTACAAAAACCAAGCCTATTAGCTCATTAGCTTCAGATGACTATAGACATTGCTACAGAGGTCACAGGATAAAGCCAATGATGGTCCACCCCAGTGCTACACTTACACTTTTGTCAGTCACATTTTCAGTTGAGTTGCAGAGCAGTTGCATCAGACCGCAATATAATGGTGAGCCTTGTCACAACACTGCTAACTGTCCATTTGACTCTTTTGAGCTGTGACTATCCAAACATGGTTCATTTTGTCATTGCTCTTTCTTTTCAAGCTACGGAGGGCCAGTGGGCAGGCACACTTGAATGAGCTTAAAAATGTCATACCCTTCTGTGTTTGACCTCACATGTTTGCAGGAACAGTAATCAAAATGTTATCCCTATCAGTGAAATGAATTATTGCCACTAATATAATGGTGTTAACAAAGTTTATTACAGATCATTGAAAGTTAATTGTCTGCGTGAAGTTCATGTGTTGAGATGTATGGGTTCATGTTCAGCTTTACCAAGTGATGGAGCCATGGATCTCACAAGAAATAAATATAAATGCATTGAGCTGCAATAAGCGATGGTTTCATGGATCTTGCAAAAACAGAAGTATACACATTTACCTCCTATGGGCAGTTTACTGGTTATGGTAAATGAGAGAAAAGTGCAACACAAAAGAGCGGTAATGAAATGTGTCTAATGAAATATTGCAATTGGAGTTCATTGTATCCTTTTATTTTTTTATTATTGACAAGAGCTAACCATAATTGAATTCCTAAGCCAAGGTCAGATGGCCAGGTGTTTCTGGAAAACTGGTGACCATAGATCTATAGCTCTCTAAAAAAGAGATTTCATTACATACATAGAGTACATGTAATTTTTTAAAATGTCATTGAATTTACTGTAAAAGTGCATTATGTGTATTTTGTTGATAATCATCAATGTTACAACTGTTAATTATTTACAAACCACAATCATGTGACACGGAGATCAAGTTTGAGAACATCATTGCCTGCCCTGAAATATGAACTTTTCAAATGCAATTTTCCATCCTAATGAAACTTCATCAGAAATGTACTGACCCAGGTTCAACTGCCTTAGTCAACTCAAATGCTCGTCATTTCCACTCTTTAATATCCTATGGCGTGTTACATTAAGGCACCTCAAAGCAGTGGTTTTGGCAAAGATGAAAGATTAATTAAAGTTCAACCGGTGCCTACAGGGAAATCAGTGGCGCTGTAGTCCTAATAGTTTGAACCTAATACAATCTGCTCAAGGGTGAGAAATACAATCGGTAGTGCTTCATGAGTAATAAAGAGGGACATATTTTGGCCATTCCAAGACTTGATGGGCAGTCATTAGGCTGAGGAATACATTCAAAAAGACATCCCGGCTATGCCTCTGTATCATCATGCACATTTATGTAGGCCCAAGAGGTCAAATATACCTTTTTTATGTAGTTTGTTTCTCTATAATGATACACAAAACACAACATTAGTCAGTCAGCATAGCTTACGTGTCTTCATACACAAAATCCCTACAGGAGTTCCAGACCTGTTGCAGAATGTCATAATGCCTTTTTCCTCATTTCCTGGACTAAATAGTCAAACTGTGTGCATCAATCTCCTAACATCATGGCACTTTACTTCTACAGTAGAATGACTTTTGACATGGTGTTGACAATGATTCTGTTAGAATGTAAGTTTTAACTAGATTAAAACGATTTGAGACCTAATCTTTATTTGTTCGACTGGCTGGTAATCAATGAAATTCTGAACTTGATTGTTTAACTTTTATCTCAGTGGCTAAGTCATTTATCTACCACACATCACTTTGTAATGGGTTGATATTATGTCGGAATTGTTCAATTGTAAGTTACCAGTTTCATTTTTCAAGCAAAGTCCTTGTGCCTAGAGACTTAATTCAAAGTGGGAAAGTACATTTTCAGCACTTTAAGAATAACTTACGGTTTATAATGTTTTATCATCAGTCTATATGGATAGGAGCCATAAAACTGCCTCTGAGCTTTCAATTTTCTATATGGGACTCAATGCTAATTGTGCTTATCTTTTTGATATTCTTAGGATTTTGAGTTATGCATATAACAATTTAATATTAAAAGTACAGCGTCCAAAAAAGCCCCACAATGATAACATTTTGGAAACATCTACAGTCATTCGTAAAGGTTTTTAATAAGATTTACTTGTAGAATCAATGGTTCTATTAGCCTTGTTTATTAATAGGCTAATAAAAGTTTCTACAATAAAGAGAATGTTCAATAATTCATCCTATATTACCAGTAGACAATAGAATCTGTCAGCATCTTTTATTTCTGTAAAGAAACTGAATATTGATAAAAAAAAACATTGAAAACGTTGATCCAAATCTCTCAATTTCAGTGGAATGGACTGTAACTGAGATAGGGCAGAATTGGGTCATTTTAAGGTCATCTGTAAATGTGCATAAACCAATTCCACTGATACTGAATCTTCCTTGCTTACATGGCAACAATGTATACTACACACTGAAGAGTCATCCAATACCACCAAAAGGGCAAAACAATGACTTACAGCCACCATACATACACATACATAAATCTAACTTCCTGTAACGGCTGCTGTGAAAGCTAAAAGGCTGCATGTTAATTCTCCATAATAGTTCAACATTTCACAAAACCATTCATCACAGCACACATTTCCTAAGGGAAGGAATTGTGCCGTAGGTAAACACTAACAAACCCTTGTTGTCCACGCTTTCCACAACAAGACTTCCTGTCATGCACCACAAGCTTGAGTGACTCGGCGAGCAAAAATAGGCTTGTTGAGCTGTTTAGGGTACGGAAAACAAGCTGCCAAGCACATCCGATATTTTTGTTCCTAAGCCTGATTCCTAGATGACATTCTGGAAAGAACACATTTCTGAAAACATTATTATCTCTAATGTCTGCGGATAAACAGTACAAGAAACGTTGTGTTGAGCTTGATGGTATGAAAAACAAGAATCACAGTTGTGCAGTTGTGTATAGATTGTATGCACATTTTATATATATACTAGCTGCAATAAGTGCATGTATATTATCTTCACAGTGAGCTGATGCACCACCCACAATGTTGACGGGTCACTTACAAGGCAGCCATTATTAAACTGTCCCAAATGGTCTCTTCACATGGCGCTTCTATCCTGTTAACGTGTAAAGCATGACTAATACCAAGTGGCGACAACAAGCTAGTCTTCGAAACACAAGACCAAATAAGTCATCAACCTAAATGTCAGGGGGAGACGTAACCTTTTAAGGGGCTAACCTTTCAGGCACAGTGGAAGATGGAGTCGTTTAGTGTAGGGTGGGAGTACTCCTGGGTTCTAATGAGAGCTGCACTGTGTGACAGAAATTAACTGTGGGTTAATGATTGGCCTACAGTACTCTCTCTTTTACACACATGGACACTGTCACACACACACATACACACACAGCAAGTGGGCTGTCTTCTGAACACTGCAAATGATGTGTTGATTTCAACCTGGAAACATACAAAAGGATACTGAGCTATTTGGTCAGTGGCTCTTTCATATTGAATAGTTTCTTGGGTGAAAAACACAGACAGAATATGTACACCCCGTACAACTCTCAAATGGATGTTTGATGTAACATACTGATCTTAAGTGTGTTTTTTAACTGACTTAGTGTCAGAACCCATAGAGACTTTGCTGATAATAACCAACTCTATAAACCACGTCAAGTTTTCTTGCGGTTCCCAGTGGCCCGGCTGTAAAACGCTTAATAGGTTGTATTTGGTCATTCCAGCATAGAGTCTTTGAGGTTTGTCTGCAGAATATGAGGCATGATGAAGCATCTTGCCCCAGGTTTAAGTCATAAAAAGTGGAGCTGCTGGGCCAGAAAACCACATTTTCTGAGTAGGTAATCATCCCCATTAATCATACTGGCATACTTCTCTTTCCCATTGGCCAAACAGAATAGGTCATGGCTATAGACTGTAGCTCCACATGAATATGAGTCCCCTCCCCCTACTCAAGGCCACTTTGTTTTATTTATAGGAACCACTGTGTGAAATTACCTAAGGTTGTGGCTGTTGCAAATGGAGGATAATGATGAATCCTCATTCAGGCATCATTATTCAGGCAAAGATGGAGGCCATCTTCAATATTGTCTGGTCTCAGTTAGAAAGCCACTCAAACCATTGGGCACGTGTTATAACACTGCCATGGATATGCACTATTACCCTGTCTCACTTCTTATCCCCACTAAAGCACGTAAAGTGGCTCTTGGGTCCTCTGGTGCTCTCTGGATTTCTGTGTTCACAAATGTTTCAAATCCCAGGGCGTCTTTTGGGGACTGACTCAACACAGAGCTGAATATGACAAAATGAGGTCACACAGATAGCTACTGCTGCTGCCTGCGGAGCTGCACTATACTTTTGGGTATCAAAATATGGCGATGAATTGCCCTGCAGATCCTGTGATCTTTATCGTCATGGACTGATAGCTGACAAATAGTTTGAGATACTGTAAAACCACCCCTGATCACATATCGTACTGACACTGCTTTTGGTGCAGCCGGCATGTTAATATCTTACGAGAATGATTATAAACTGTCTAATAGGTTGTAGAAGGGTATTTAATGGGAATTGAGAACTGGCAAAGAGAGGCAAAACCTATTTCTCATGTGCCATTAGCTGCAAATACGTGTCTCCTGAGGATTAAAATAGATTTACTACGTAACAGGTCTTTGATGTCTGACAACTAGGTAGCACCATCCAAAGTTGACATTGCATTTGTATGCATTGCAAGTTAGAGGCAAGTTAGAGGCAGAACATTGCAGAGGTGTCATGTAATGCTACCAGAATTAGCTCTTCTTCATGCAATGTCTACTGATGCTGTCCCTCTCACAAAAACATTGATGATGTGCAGAAAATAGAGCATCTGTGAGTGAATCTGTGAGTGAATTGCTAATGAAATAAGATAACTGCAAAGCTGGAAACTGTTACATTTTGAATCACTGGCAGAACTTTCTATTCTTCTCTTTCATCTATAGACACCAATGGAAATGGATGGGAATTTTAGTGTAATGTGGGATGAATCTTACTTGAAAAAACAGTGCCACCTTAGGACAGTTTCAAAACTACACCCATATATATATCTCCCCCCCCCCCTCCCACACCTCCATAAAATACCTCATAAGGCTTGCAGCCAGCTGGTGGTAAAATGTGATTTTCCCACCCAAAGAGACTGTTCATGTGGAACATTCAGAGCCAGAGCACTGCTGTCTCAGTGTCGTACCTTGCTGTGAAATCTGTAGGAGAATCATCTCCCTAATGGTCTGCAGTCTCGATGAAAAGAAAATGAACTGAGAGAAGGAAAGAGAGGGAGAGAGAGAACGATATTGGGGAGAGAGACAGAGCACAGCGAGAGAGAGAGACAGAGACAGAGAAGAGAAAGAAAGACTGCTCATTATCATGTGGAGGCTAAATCACTTTGTAAATGAGTGTGATTAGTGTCTGGTAATATTCTGTTACCATTAAGCCATATATGCATTAGCATGGGGTCTGGCTAGAGGAAGTGAGGGCCGGTCGTCTGATTCACAACATTCGTATTTGCAACTTGCACTCATTGATCACACGCCCCCCAGCTATGTACCTCCACTGGAATGGATCATCAAGGATTAATGAAGGCTGAACCACTTCAGTATGAAAGCCTTGTTTAGCTTATTCTCACCACACCAAGATCAATAAGAAGAGTCATTAAGCAACCAATGAGCAGATAAATTACGTTCAACTGCATATTACGATACGCAGCCCCTGTACAGTTCAAAAAAGAATACAGCGTCAAAACACATGCTTAAACACCTGATAGTACAAAAGCATGCAGTCAGTAATTGGATTGTGTTTGCCTTCGTGTTCGCTTATTGCCTTCCGATGGCAAGTAGCAGCTGTGTAATAGTACTCATCTGCTGAGGGCATTTTAATCAACGACTATATGTGATTCACAACCCTGGACCTGCGAAACACTGCATCTGAGAATAGCAAGCCTCAGCCATGACATCCCACTCACAAATGAAGTGATGTCAATATTTCATATCGTCTGCTAGTATATGCTTCACATTGCATTTTGACACTGTGGGAGTCGCTTAATCAACCTGGCTGAGGTCCAGAGAAGGTAAAGAGAGCACTGATATTTGGTCAGACATATCCATGTACTCTTTTTACTGTCAACAACCTTATTCCAGTCTCGTCTCGTGTGCTTTACTCAACTGTAGTATCCAGACGATATCTCAGTCACAGTCACTTTCAAGTCCCACAGTGTTGGCAGTTCTACCTTTGACTTTGGCTTTAGTGCACCCAACACCTTCCCGGGTATCTAATATGAGACCATCTCACAAAAATATCACAACTTGCCCTTTTCTCCACCCCACTGCCCACCCTCAGCAGTCTCCTCACTGCCTGCATATCGCGTGTCATCATCCAAAATAAGAGCATGCGTGACGGTAGCAAGCAGTTATCAATCGACATGGAACACAGTTTGAAACCACCAAAGGACCAGCGGGTGTTTTCTCCTCTCCCCCTCCATATTCACTTAGGTGTGATGTAAGTGTTTGCCCCAGTGGGCAGCCACATTTTCCTATGCATGACGAAGACCCACTCAATGCCCATTCACCCTAAACCTAGAAGTAGAAACACTCTGCAAACATGCTGTAAAGCATCGGGACTTCAGCTACCATGTCCCAAAGACAAGAAGACTAAGAGGGAGGAAGAGGAGGTGATAGCCTCCCGCAGCAGCTCTTATCGTACAGAGGTGCCGCTGTCTGGTTTCCTTTGAGCTCCACCAAGAGTTAAGAGAGTGAATACACAGACAGGAAGCTGCTGCCCTCCCTGCTGTATTGGTATACATACATACCTACGGAAGGAAGGGAGGGAGGGAAGGAGGGAGGGAAGGAGGGAGGGAAGGAGGGGGTATAACTTTATAACAGACAAAGGCACCCACATGATCTAATTTCACTCAATGCGTCAGGGTGGAGACCGAATCGACACAAGACCATGTTTTTTCTTCTCTCACTCACAAGAATCACAGGACTTTTCATGATGATACACCTCTAATTTCTCCAAACTGGCAAGACAACCAACAACAATCAATCAACACTCAAAAGACTGAAACCATGAGCATGGCATGTCAAAGTCTCCTCGGCTAAGCTGCCCTGAGACTTGGAACACTTTATTTTTCCTTCTTACCTGAGTGTTGAAAGTTGAGCCCCAGGTTTGCCTGACAGATACCTCAGGTAGCTACTGTATGCAGTGGCAGCTGTAACCACAGCGACGACAGCGGTTGTAGTAGGAGGAAGGAAGGAAGGAGAAGCAAAAAGAGCAGGACGAAAAGACAGCAGCGCTGAATTATGGATGTGAAGAGAGGGATTCCTGTTCCGCCCTCACTCCCTGGATTGTGGGGCGTGAATCATCTCTCACATGAATCAAGCGGCTCTGTCCACGGAAGGGCTGGGTCGCAGCGAAGCAGCGCAAGCGGGCTGCTCAACCAGGGGTGGGATGGGAAGTGTGTGTGTGTGTGTGTGTGTGTGTGGGGGGGGTGGGTAGAATAGGAGAAGCAGAGCACAAAGGAAAGGAAAGATGAGAAGCTGTGGATAGTACGTGAACACATTCCTCGGCTGAACACTCATCTCCTCGCCTTGCTCTCTCTCACTCTCTCTTAACGCTCTCTCCCTCTCCTTCTGTGTCTCTCCTCCCACCTCTCTCGCTCACTCCCTCCTGGTGCGTTGCACACACACTCATTCCCCAACTGTATAATCAATCTAGCCTGACGGAAGCTATAACAGTCTTCCATTTAAACAGAGAATCAATATGAAGTATTCCTTGCAGCCTGCATCCCAGGGTAGACACAACTTAGGAAAACAATAGCAGTTTTTACCCTCTGCAGGTTTTTAGCAGACCAAGACACAAGGTATGCTATGTGTTTTGGTCAAACATATTTAATGGCGCTCTCTATGTTTGGGAATAGCTTTAAGCTGGGTGTAAACTGGGAATAGCTTTAAACTGGGTGCAAGGTTTTACATACCAGTCTAGTGGTGTATTCCTGCTATGTGCCCTACAAATGTGGCTACAAATGTTGAGTCTGAACAAAAAATGATTTTCTCCTTCAAAGGTAATCTCATCATAAATGTGGGGTGAAAAGTGTGTCAGACATGTCTACACTGTCACTCACAAGACTAGTTCATTTCAAGCCTCAATATCCTGAATATGTATCCCCCAAACAGATTGAGGTCTACTACTGTAACTGTAGAAATTGGCTTTTGATTGGAGTGTAATATTTAGGGTAATTTACTCCTGAGGGTGTGTTCCTCTTTGTCGTTTACCATAAGCAGTTTGATGATTGAGCCTCCGTGGTTGAGCCACACGTACACGAGACTGCTCAACGCATCCATATTGAAATCCAATAACTGGTAATACTAGCCTTTGGTATTCATGTTTCATTCCTGTCGAGCTGTCCACAGACCCGCACACACAGACCTCCCAATCTTTGTTTCAATCTATAACATCTACCGCCATGTCTCTTCAGGTGTGCATCATTATATTGACGGCAGTTGAGAAGCATTTGTCTCCCTCCAAGCATGCCCTTGGCTCTGTGATTGAGCTTAACACCTGCGTTCTCATCCCCTATGGTACGTTTCTGCCTTGTTGAACCCATCTATACCTCTCGTGCTGTGAAGGCTTTTCTCCCCATCCCCCGCCCCCACCTCCCACATCAAGTCTGTCGGGGACAGGCGAGGAGGCAGGAAGGCGGGCAAGGCGGCGGTGGGTCCTCTCTGCTGGCCCAGCCGAGCGTCTGTAATCATTCCCCCCAGCCAGGCGCTGATTGGTGCTGCTGTGTGGGGGCCATGCTGTAGGTGAGTGATCAGGCGCTCTCCGGCATACGCCAGTCGGCTTGTTGATCAATTGGCCCATTAATCCAACCGTGGAGGGGGTAACACACAGACACTCTGGAGGGGGCATGTCTGCTTCCCTGCAACGATTCGTTGCCGCTTTAAGACACTTGTTTAACAACACGGATGTGTTTTTTTTTCTCCTTTTTCACACCGCTTGTATCACTGCTTGTGCTCATTTGCATCTTAGCTAGATGGAGTTATTTTTACTCAAAAATATCGTTATCTACCTATTGGGAAATAACACTGTAAGACAAAATGTTGTTAAATCCATAAACATCACTGTCAAAAAAAAGGAAAAAATAAAATGGGTAACACTTTATAATAAGTCAACGCTTTTTGGCATTTACAAAGTGTTAACTAATAGTTAGTTAATCCTTTATAAAACATTTTGAAACATTAACAATACATTATTAAATAGTTAATAAGCTTATTATTAAACACTATGTTGAACATTAATAACACTGTTAACAATTATGGATTTTATTCATAATACAATTCATAAGGTGTTTAATAACTGCATTATCATACTTTATAGACAGCTTGTTAATATAGTTGCAAACCAGTAGTTTAAAAGGTGTTAATGGTACATGAGCTGGTATAGAAAGCATTAGCAAATGGTGAACAAACCATTTACATTACCTTTATAAAGCATGAGTAAATAACTAACAACTAAAAACAATAATTTACTTAGGTCTTTAATTAATGTATGCCAAGTCGAATACATGATGTACACTAGGCTATGCTTTGCAGATATCTTAACAACTATTTTATAAAGACTTACTAATGATGCAACTTCTGATTAGTAATGCAAGTTATAAAGCATTTACTAACTGTTAGTTAAGGCTTTTGCGTGACCTAATCTAAAGTGTGAACTATCTATGCCTTATTAAGTATTTATAGACTATATAGATTTTGTGTTTTTGTTTTTTAGAAGAAATAGCTGTTAATTTATTTACCTGGGTAATAAAATAGTATTTTATTTCCATTAAGAAGCAATACACTAGAATTGGTATAAAAGTTGGTTACCCAAGGCTGTATTTTATTTTCCAAAAAATGGCTGTAATAAACTGCAAATGTTTAGCTACTCCTCGACAGGTCTGCAAACGCCTTTGAAAGCAGAGATTTGTTAAAACGTTACAAACAAATCGTTTTAACAAATTGAGGCGACAAAGCGTTTGCTGACCTGTCGAAGAGTAAACATTTGGTTTCTTATATACTACAACAATATGTGGGAAGATTCCAAATCAAACACGGCGAATCTGGAGCAGACGCCATCTTCTCAGAGCAATCAGCTGCACTTGTACTGGTGACGTCACTACATCTCCAAGGCAACATATCAACAACTCTTTTGAGAACGTCTTCTGGACCAATAAGAACAGCATATTGGTTCAATTGCGACAACATTACGAGCGTTCTGATTGGCTAATGGGTAGTCATGCTAGCCGCGTATTCATGGTCTATATATATCTATGGCGTATTGACCTCATCTGCGGTCTGATACGTATTCATATTGCCCTCCGCTGATGTCATCTTCAAAATGAAGATCGAGGAGTTTTACTATCCAGATGACAATGAAGACATCAACAGCGACGAGGAAATTCTTAACTTTCTGAAAGAGCAGAAAAGTGTGAACACAGAGAGATAAACGACAAGCGCTAGGCAGATTGCTAGGTTTGGTTGCTCATATTTCAGATTGGTTGCTAGGTGCTAACACCTGAAACACACCGTGAGAAGACTTGAGTAGAGCTGAACAAAACGACATGTTTTAGTTAAATGGAAAGAGCTAAAAATGGCATATAATAAACAACTTACTAACCTCGACCGTTCGGTCATGCCGGGAAATAGCTATCAAACTGAGGTTTTAACGTATCGACCGCTGTCACTCTCGGTTACTGTAGTAGAGCTAAGTAGTAAGTACTAGTGAGACATGCCTGTCGTTACTTCAATAAAATAGTAATTTTGAGTATCACATTGTGTTGTGTCTGTTTCCTTTTGAGAAACGTATGTTCAGCCTTTGTGAATGTGAGGTTCGAGAATGGACAAGAATACCTTAATAAATAACTTATAAATGTTTAATAAGGCATAGATAGTTGACACTTTAGATTAGGTCACGCAAAAGCCTTAACTAACAGTTAGTAAATGCTTTATAACTTGCATTACTAATCAGAAGTTGCATCATTAGTAAGTCTTTATAAAATACTTGTTAAGATATCTGCTAAGTATTAGTGTACATAATGTATTCCACTTGGCGAACTTTAATTAAAGACATAAGTTAATATGTTGTTAGTGATTTACTCATGCTTTGTAAAGGTAATGTAAATGGTTTGTTCACCATTTGCTAATGCTTTCTATACCAGCTCATGTACCGCTAACACCTTTTAAACTACTGGTTTGCAACTATATTAACAAGCTGTCTTTAAAGTATGATAATGCAGTTATCAAACACCTTATATTGTATTATGAATAAAATCCATAATATTAAACAGTGTTTATTAATGATCAACATAGTGTTTAATATAAACTTATTAACTATTTAATAATGTATTGTTAATGTTTCCAAATGTTTTATAAAGGATTAATTAACTATTGGTTAACACTTTGTAAATGCCAAAAAGCGTTGACTTATTATAATGTGTTACCATAAAATGTATTAACCAATACAAATACATACTAGCTATATGTTTATATTTAAACCATTGCTAAAGAATATCCAAAAAGAGCACTTTCACTATTACTATAAAGTATCCAGTTTGAAACCAAGGCTCTTGTGTTGTTTGTGTATAACTGTATGGAGTTGTATTGAGGACCAATAGCCTTGCATTCAGGTAACTAGGGAACCAGTATGGTCTGGCCTCCTTGTGTTAGGGCAGCAGGGACAATATCTGTTGAAAGCTGTCATAATGCTTTTACAACTCTCTAAAGGCCTCACTATGTCTCTGCTTCTCCCTGGAGCTCGCTCCAATTCTCCCCCTCCTTCACCTCTTCATTGTTTTCTCCAGTTTCTTTATATAGCATCCATTCCTGTCATCCTTCATTCACAAATGATTTAGACTATCAACCATAATCACAACTTTGTTTATATTTTCATCACAAATGCCAGTTGTCTGTAAAAACAGTTTTTGAAAGAAATATGGAAAGTACATTACATTTACATTTATTCATTTAGCAGACACTTTTATCCAAAGCGACTTCCAAGAGAGAGCTTTACAAAAGTACATAGGTCACTGATCATAACAACGGGATAGCCCCAAAACATTGCGGAGAGCCAAAACATGAAGCATACATTGTGAAAAGCAAATAACTGCCAATGGGAAGAACCATAAGAGCATGTAGTTAAAGAAGTTACAAATTAAACAATATGAACCAAGTGCCAGAGTGTACCTGTTGAAAAAGCAGGCAACCATAATATAATTCACAGCGAGTACAAGAAGTCAAATCAGTTACAACTAACCAACAAGAGCAACAAGTCCCTCAGTAAGTCACTGTGTTCCTGGAGGAAACTAACATCAGGTCCAGCAAATCATTCCTAAGTACCGTTGTACTCCCGGAACAAGTGCGTCTTAAGCCTTTTCTTGAAGGTGGGGAGACAGTCAGTGTCTCTGATGGAGGTGGGGAGTTGATTCCACCATTGGGGGGCCAGACAGGAGAAGAGCTTTAGTTGGGAGCGGGCGCTCTTGAGAGGTGGGACCACCAGACGGTTGTCAGAAGAAGATAGACAGCTCTACACCCCCACCGCCTGTAGGTGGGCGGTGGGGGTGTAGAGCTGGAGGAGAGACTTGATGTAGTCGGGTGCAGTCCCTTTCACCGCTCAGAAGGTCAGTACCAGGGTCTTGAATCTGATACGGGCCATGATGGGAAGCCAATGGAGAGAGATGAGGAGCGGGGTAACATGGGAGCGTCTGGGTAGATTGAAGACCAGATGGGCCGCTGCGTTTTGAATCCTCTGGAGAGGGCGGGTTGTGCATGCTAGGAGACCGGCAAGCCGCGAGTTGCAGTAGTCCAACTTGGAGAGGACAAGTGCTTGCACTAGCAGCTGGGTGGAATGCTCAGACAGGTATCTCCTGATCTTCCGGATGTTGTAGAGCTTGAATCTACACGACCGGGAGACTGCAGCAATGTGGGCAGTGAGGATGTAGAGGATGAAGGGGTCACCGTCGCAGATCCCAGGGTGATTGTAGAAAGTAGAATAAGATATTCTTATTCAAGTCTATTGGGACAATGCTTTTGACATGATGATGTACCTTTCGAGATGTGCTGTGGACTTGACAGGGCCTTACAATTCAGTTGTTAAGATTTGCATTTGAGGTTGAATTGTGCAAACATATTTATTTTCTATTTTGGAACTTGAAATGTAAGAACCTATTCTTAGCATGGGATATTAAATATTCCTGCCTTTTTGTTGAAATGGCCTTCGTTTGCAGATACCCATTTTCAATTTGCAGATGGACAGATTGTTGCTTATGGTTGCTTGAATAAATAGATATTGATAGAAAACTGCAATTACAACTGTTGACATGGATGTACAGTACAATCCAATAAGTGACATTGATATTTAATGGAATACATTCATAACAAAACTTATTCTAAATCTAAATTTAAAAACTGTTATTTAAATAGCAAGGTCTTCCTTCAACAGTGACCTCATGCATTACTAATGACACAGGAATTAGTCACCAAAAGGGGATGCAGATGGTTTTCCTCTGTGGAGTAAAATGTAATCATGGTGCGACATTTCCACCTGAAGTTGTGTTTCCCTGCAGAGCTGACTTGCATATCTCCAGAAAGAACCGACGACTCACTCTATAATTAATTAGGGTGATTATGCTGACCAGTGTGTCTGTTCATTGGCAGGGGTATGGCGATGTGATGAGTGACAGAAGTGAAAACACTTTGTGTTTTCACTTCTGTGTACTCTTAACAAAACCAAAGGTCATTGTCAGATTGTATGTACTGTTGATGTAGCTTAGCTTTTACCTGTTGCGATAACGATAAATTTGTACTGTACGGTATAGGTCCTGTCAGCCTATTTTCTGAAATACAAAGCTATTTTCAATGCAACCATTTGAAATACATGTCAATTATCTGGATAATGAATCCCAATAAGCGTAAAATGTGGTGTACTTAGAGCTGGTTATTTGATGTACTTTCCTGCAGGATGTTCTGATTGTGTTGTTATTTGCTCCTAATTGCTTTCATTACTGTTAACATGTGCACACAACTGTCAGTTTGTGAGGGGAAGATGTGGGCTTGTTTCTTGTTTACATCTTGTTGTTTTTTTGTGTGTGTGTATGTGTCCGAGTTTTATTTACACACTCTCTCTCAACCTGTCTCTCAACCAAGCCAAGGCACCAGCAAAAATAAATCAATCTGTGAGGCGTACTAAAAAGGCAGAGCGGAGAACAGGCAGACTCTCTCCGATGAGCCCCTCCATCATCTTGCCTTCCAATCACCCTCTATGATTGAGGCCAATCAGTAGCATCGGGAACTACCTCTCTGCCTTCCCTACTCCCACATCAGTGACCCATTCCCACTGTATTAGCCAGCAGCCACTCACCTCGCAAAAAATAAAAAAATCTCCCTGTACTTTACTTTACCCCCAGCTAATTGAGGTTCTCCAAATCCCCCCTGGCTCAATCATGGTGAGAGTGCATTATCCATAAACATGGTAGTGATTGTGTGTGTGTTTGAATGTGTGTGTGTGCTCGCTTAGAATACCATTTATTGGCTTTTTCATTTGTGTGAATTTGTTTTATTGGAAGAAAATAATGTGTATAGCAGTAATTTCAGTAAATTCATAATTGTTAGCATTTAGTGTGTTCCGTTGATGGGGATAATCCCTGAATTCATTTTTGGGGTATTTCACCATGACAAGTAAATGGGTCTCAGGCAGCCATGCTAAGAACACATCAGGGACGCATTCACGTGGGTGGGACTGACATGGGTTTCTGCTGCCCTCGTCCCTGGGCCCTTTGGTTTGGGCGACACATTTCTGCCTGGGAGATTTAGTGAGCGACGATAGGGCCATTAGTCAACACACTGCAGGGTCAGGCGGTGGAGCCAGGACTGTCATGGCTGTCTGCCTCCTATCGGCCTGCTGGGACACAACTGGCACTAATGATAGCCAGGCGTGAATGTGTAGACGTCTCCTACCTCACCTGCAACCTTGGTGTTGGCGAGTTGTCTTCGGATCCTCGCGTGTACACACTCACGCAAACACATGTTTCACGATTAGAGTTGATCATATGGTTTCCTGGACAGAGATTGAGTCAAGTCTAAGTTATTTTGAGTCCAGGTCTAGGCTTAATGCAGGAGGCTAGACTAGAATAATATTTATATGTTATATATAATACTTTTTATATGTTATATAAAAAGCTTTGAGATGCTTCCCGGTGTGCAGACAGGTGGGCATTGACTCAAGTAGGCAGGTCTCTATTGCTTTCCTCTACATTGTGTGACAACACTGGAGGGAAAATAGACCTCAGGAACAGTAGAAGAGCTTCCCGTGGCTCTGAATATGCAGAGGCACTTCCACTGTCAACTGGGGAGATTAGGGTCTGGCCCGGCGTCTACAGTGGTCATTATATGCCCGTGTTTTTGTAACATGCCGTCCTCTTAAACTGTCACCATTGTGTTTCGCCTCTTGGCGGGTATTACTGTTCTTGTGCTTGAGAGTATACTGATATATTCTCTTTGTGCTTGTGCAGTCCCTTTGTACTTTCCTCTTCACTGTGAAATAATGGCAGGTAAATGCTCTCCGCTTGCAGAGCCCTGCCCTGACTGGCCTAGAATTGGTTTGTTACATTTATGTCCAGATTCCTAGTCCAGTCCATTGTCAGTGGAAAACAATTCTGAATTGTACAAGATGCACGTTGGAATAATGTGCTGTATAGATTTACACTGAAATACATTGAGCTTTATACAGCAAATGTTTTGAAGAAATTAAAGAACAGTGCCATAAAGGAAGTTCAATTGGAGTTGAGGGATTGTGGATAAATTGGGACTTTGAGCATCTGCCCAATCTTAACCACAAGTTTCATATCTAACCACACAGTGCCAAAGCCTAATTTTAAATGAATGATTATTAAAACATGTATGTGTGTGTGTGTGTCTGTCTGTCTCTGAATGAATATATGTATGTATGTAATTTAACTAAATAAATGCAATAATACAAAATCCTGACAATTGTATTGACCGGATAATTGTCTATCATGATGAAAATACAATTCAGGTAGTAAGGATAGTTGGTTTATCAATGATAAGGTGTTGACTGAACAGAAAAAGGTCTACAGTGACAGATGAAACATTTGGTCTACCAATTATTTTAACAGGTATTCACTTTTTCCGTTTTTTTATAGGTTTCTTCTCTCCTCTGTCTTTCTCTCACACACATTTGCACACAAACACATTTACAGTACATTTTCAAACCCACTGGTTAAGTAAGACTAAAGTAAACAGCTTTGAAACAGCTTTCTCTATCTCTCTCCCTCCAACTCCTTCTACCTCCCCTCCCCTTGTAACTTTCCGGCGCAACCTCCGCTCCCTATCCCCCTCCCATTTCTCCTCTATTGTAACATCCTCCCTCCTGATATGGAAAAATTCTAGCGGCACTGTGTAGATTTGAATAGTCAAGAGATGGCGGTTACAATAAATTTATTTTGCTTGTACAAATCAAGATTTAACAAAGTACTTTGTGATCAGTCATAACGAAGGAAGTGCTAGCCACAGGTCGTTCGCCAGAGTGATGAAGAACAATCATAAAACCCTGCCTTATATAAACTTTAGATCAAATGATTCCTCTGAACTCTGTTGATTGGTCAGCACTGCTCAGTGACAGTTTGAAACAATACATCTCTGGTGACAGTTTGACTTCATATCAAGTTCCCACGGTTCTTTAATGTGGCCTCTCTCCCCAAACCAGTAGATAGTAAAACCACAGGGGTTCACCAGTCAAATGGTCAACTGTCCTTTGTGTGGGCACTTCAAACAAGTATTTGATTAACCCCACCCAATGCAACAGGAAGGGTCAGAGCAGCAGATCACAATAAGAATACAGTTGAATCCACATTGTCTCCAGACCAGCCGTTTCTTCCCCCCAGGTGTCATAAACTGCAAATGGCATCTCTACCAAATGGAGTTGACTCTTCTTAGACTTCCGTTCCTCATATATGAAACACACACATTATAACTGTATTCCAAAATTTCCACGACACTCCCCCCCATTGACGAGTTCTCGTCCCACCCCACTAACACTGCCACCGACACCTTGTTAACCACTTTAACTGCATCACTTGACTCTCTCTGTCCCCTGTCAACCAGGCCTGCGCGATCTTCTCCCTCCTGCCCGTGGCTTACGGATGTTATTCATGAAGAACGGTCCACCCTTCGGGCAGCTGAGAGGAGATGGCGCAAGTCCAAAGGCGGTCTGGACCTTGATAAGTATCACTCCCTCTTCAAATCCTTCTCTTCTCACATAACTGGTGCTAAAACCCTCTACTTTCTGAACAAAATTAACTCTGCTTCAAACCCCCACAAACTTTTTTCTACCTTCTCCACCCTTCTCAACCCACCTCCCCCACCCCCTCCCTCCACCCTGACAGCAGACGACTTCTCCTCCTTCTTTGAGAAAAAAGTCGCCGACATTAGCAGTCGGTTCCCTAAACCCACCTTTTCTACCCTCTCACCCTCCATGACTGACCCAACTAAATGTCTAAACTCTTTTTCTCCCCTGTCTGAGGCAGAGATCTCTGACCTCATTCTCTCTCATCGCCCCACCTCCTGTGCCCTTGATCCTATACCCTCCCCTCTCTTTCAAACCATCTCCCCCTCCATCATAACTTTTCTTCTCCATGTCCTAAACTCCTCTCTTATCTCTGGCACCTTCCCCTCTGCCTTCAAACAGGCTAGAGTTACCCCTCTACTCAAAAAACCCTCCCTTAACCCTGCCGTTCTCCAGAACTACAGACCGGTATCACTGTTACCCTTCCTTTCGAAAACAATTGAACGTGCTGTATCTAACCAACTGTCTAACTTTCTCTCTCAGAACAACCTGCTTGACCCCAACCAATCGGGCTTCAAGACTGGCCACTCCACAGAGACTGCCCTCCTTTCAGTCACCACTGCCCTCCAGTCTGCCAGAGCGGCTTCCAGGTCATCCGTCATCATTCTGCTGGACCTTTCTGCAGCGTTTGATACGGTTAACCACCAGATCCTGCTCGCCAGACTTTCTGAGATGGGCATCACTGGCACTGCACTCCAGTGGATCTCATCCTACCTGTCGGGAAGATCCTACCAGGTTTCCTGGGGAGGCAAACTGTCAGGCCCTCGCCAGCTCTCCACTGGTGTCCCACAGGGCTCCGTCCTTGGACCCCTCCTCTTCTCTCTGTACACCACCTCACTTGGACCAATCATCACCTCCCATGGCTTCTCCTACCACTGCTACGCTGACGACACGCAGCTGTATCTGTCGTTCCCCCCGACCGATCCGGGGATCTCAGCTAGGATTGAGGCCTGCCTCACAGACATCTCCGCCTGGATGACCGAGCACCACCTCCAGCTGAACCTCGCCAAAACAGAACTTCTCATCATCCCGGCTAAACCCTCCATCTCCCACGATCTCTCAATCACCCTGGGATCTGCGACGGTGACCCCTTCATCCTCTGCCAGGAACCTTGGGGTTACCATGGACGACGAGCTCTCCCTCACGGCCCACATTTCTGCGGTCTCCCGGTCGTGTAGATTCACCCTCTACAACATCCGGAAGATCAGGAGATACCTGTCTGAGCACTCCACCCAGATGCTAGTCCAAGCACTTGTCCTCTCCAAGTTGGACTATTGCAACTCGCTGCTCGCTGGTCTCCCAGCATGTGCAACCCGCCCCCTTCAGAGGATTCAGAACGCAGCGGCCCGCCTGGTCTACAATCTACCCAGACGCTCCCATGTTACCCCGCTCCTCATCTCTCTCCACTGGCTACCTATCATGGCCCGTATCAGATTCAAGACCCTGGTATTGACCTTCCGAGCAGTGAACGGGACTGCACCCGTCTACATCAAGTCTCTCCTGCAGCCTTACACCCCCACCCGTCACCTACGGTCTTCTTCAGACAACCGCCTGGTGGTCCCACCGCTCAAGACCGCCCGGTCCCAACACAAGCTCTTCTCCTGTCTGGCCCCCCAGTGGTGGAATCAACTCCCCACCTCCATCAGAGACACTGACTGTCTCTCCACCTTCAAGAAAAGGCTCAAGACGCACTTGTTCCGGGAGTACAACGGTACTTAGGAATGGTTCGCTTGACCCGATGTTAGTTTCCTCAAGGATCACAATGACTCTTGCTTAGAGACTTGTTGCTCTTGTGGTTAGTGGTAACTGACTTACATTTTTGTACTCGCTGTGATATATTGTTTTTATTATTGTTGCTTGCTTTTTTTTCCACAGGTACACTTGCACTTATAGCAGTTCATGTTGTTTAATTGTAACTTGTTTAACTACATGCTCTTATGGTTCTTCCCTTTGGCACTTATTTTGGTTGTTCACAATGTGTGCTTCATGTTTTGGCTACTCGCAATGTTTTGTGGCTATCTCGTTGTTATGATCAGTGACCTATGCACTTTGTAAAGCTCTCTCTTGGAAGTTGCTTTGGATAAAAGCGTCTGCTAAATGAATACATGTAAATGTAATGAAACAAAAGTATTTCAACATCTAAGCAGGGTTAGATTGCTTTTGACATGAAAATATTTTCAGCCCGCTTCCAGGCAGCACCCTGCTTTGTGAGATTTTCAGTGCTCCAGATTTACGAGGAGGACTATAACTACTAAAACACATGAGGGTAAAATACAGCACTACAGTAAGCCTGTTGTTACACTGGGACACATTGGAAGCAGAAAAAAATCAGTATCCAGAGAAACAGACTACCGGTAACTTAACATACACGAGTGACTGAAGCTGTAATCCAAGCCTGTATTTAATTTAGTGACACTGTGTCTCAGCCTTTTGGAAATAAGCAGACATGGTTACTATGCAAACACACAGTTGAATCAACCAAAGTCTACATAGCATGGATATTTGTGTATGGATTTTAGTGGTATAGGCCTACAGAGGCATAGTGTCATTTACTTGGCTATCTCCAGGGACTGGAGTTTGTATGTTCTCTTCTTGCTCACAAATTTCCTCCGCCAAGAACTCCAAACTAAAAACATGCAGAACAGATTGCTCTGCTGCCCATGTCCCTGGCCAGGATGGGGTGAGAACGTGACTCTCTGTTGCCTTGATGTGGCTGATTACTGCTCCTGGCTGCCCTCTGAGGAAGGACAACAGTGTGGGAAAATTCAGAGGAAAAATATCACCGTGGACACCATGTGTTGGGGTCGCCGCAACCTGCACACATTTGTATTATAAAATGCAGCCTTGTTTTAAAATGGGTTTCATAGGAGTTTTCTGTTAACCCTTGTGTTCTCTTCGGGTCATTCTGACCCATCAGTCATTGTGACCCACCGTCGTATTGCGACAACTTTACCGCATACAAAAACAAAGTGAAGCCTTTTCTTTTAACCGTTGGGCTGTCTCAGACCCCCCACATTGCAAAGGTTAAAAGAAAATTATTTTTATTTGTTTTTGTATTGGGTAAAATTGGGTAGGCACAACGATGGTTCGTTATGAACCTTTGGGTCATGTGACCCGAAGGCAGCACAAGGGTTAAGTACTGTGAACTTGTTGTGTTTCAAGCACATTGAGATAATATTCAATAGCTAACAGCTATGGTTATGTTACAATTACAGGCATTCAAAAGAAAACTATTCTGGTAAACTATTCTGTTCAACTATCCTGATCTTCAGAGTTCAAGTCCTGTTTCAATAATTAGTTTGGGTTTTGGACATGTGTAATCGGGATGTTTTGATATGTACTGTTGGGTTGGTGTAGCTACTGTCGCTAGCAGCAATATACAATAGCTCAAGCAATTCATTTTTCTAACTGACTGGAGGCTGATCCAATCACTTCTGATTTAATTTTGGGAATTCCTCTTAAGAACATAACTTGATTAAAGAGGTTTCTGTCAGAGAGATTCTTAAATATGATTGCTACCAAACCATGGTGACACATCCCGTTACAACCCAATATGTAAAAAACAACAACTGCACAAACATCAATTTAGAGTTGTCTGTTTAAACTTTCTGGAATTGTGCACAATCAAAAGTGCTTTCAAACTCTGCGTTAGTACCCAACAGAAATTGCTCTTTTGCTCTATTTGTAATTGGTTTGATATTATTTTTATGAAACACATCAAGTAAAAAATACTTTGTTGTAATTGTTATGCATTCAATCATATTTATACTTTTGGTACCTCAAAAAAAGACTGATCATGACAATCCTTGCCTGGGCTTAAGCACCCAGCTATGATAGTGCCTCAGAAGCAGCACAAACGGCATTTTGGTGACAAGAAAGGCTTCACAGACTTATTTGAATTTATGCAACACAATGGCTGAAGTCAGTCAGGGCAGGGAGGAAGGGAGGGGAGAGGTTGGCTGTGTTGTGAACTGCAGAGAAAAATTAATCCCTCAAATGTGCAAAGTTTCGCTCTGTAATGGTAATCCAGTTCATTTCTGTGGCTCTCTCAAAATTGGATGTGCCATGGGATGCCCTTTTGCATATAGATTTCTTGGATCACATTATAATATTATTTGAGAATTGCAAGCATTTAGGTCACAGAAGTGTTGGGAATAATACATTTACATCGAGAGAGCTGGTGATGTACCAACACTGACTGAACAGACATAATATAAATCAGAGAAGAATTGGGACATAGAGTAATTGATGTTGAGTATTGATTCAATTGAGGATGGCACGATAAAATATCACATTACGCATCACAACAGTCCCTATTTCAGGAAAATCTACATTCTAATGTACGAGATGTATGTGGCCGTAACATCTACTTTCTGATACAGGTTTTTGTGGTATGTAATTTCTGATTTCTCAACCCAATTCCTATTCGATACAATACAACCCAGACAATGTATTGTCATTATGATAAAGATGGATATTGTTTTAGGTTAGTAGAGCCATTCTGTCAAATAAAGTTATAGTCAGATACAATGTACACAATCTGTATCCCATGAAATTGTGACTTAAATGAGAAATGTGCCAGTGATGATGAGCTTCTGGGAAACAGTGATCCTTTAACATACTGCAATGCAAATGTTTACAATATAGCAAATAATTAGGTTAAATTATCTAGAGTTGTTTTTGGCAACAGATTTATCATATTGTCCTCATTTGCAATCTCTTGGATCAGCACTTTTCTGGGCTATGCTGCACTGTTCATATACTGCTGCACTTGCCTACATCATCTGAGAGTTTATTTCCCACTAGTACAATAGAACATCCACAATATAATTTCATGTAAAAAAAATGCCCTTCATGTGTGACTCACATTTAGTCATTTAGCAGACGCTCTTATCCAGAGCGACTTACAGTAAGTACAGGGACATTCCCCCGAGGCAAGTAGGGTGAAGTGCCTTGCCCAAGGACACAACGTCATCTGGCACGGCCGGGAATCAAACTGGCAACCTTCTGATTACAAGCCCGCTTCCCTAACCGCTCTGCCACCTGACTCCCCTTAATTATGTATCTCGTTCAAACTGTAGAGGATGCAATGTGGGACTAAAGCAAGTTTCTATACAATTTCCAACAAGAGCAAATAGAGTGTGACTGGGGACCAATAGGCAAACATGTATTTAGTTTAAAATTTTAAATTGGGATGTCCAATGAGTATCACATTGGCTGTGAAATGGTTGTGTTGAAGGTGTTACGATTTTAATGAGCTCTTGCGCTTTTATAAATCATATTCCGTAAGATTACATATTTTATGATGCATTTCCCTACTCTCATCAATAACATTTCAGGGCCTCACACACTACGGTTGGTTTAAGTAAGTGGTTGGATCCTAGCTTCTCTAAATTCTATGCTGATTTTTTTTGACCTCCGAAGATATTTTTGCATCCATAAATCTATAGCTGCAGAAAGAGACACGCTCTGAATACAGCTTTTGTCATGTAAATCAATCATTCCTGTGTGGAGGAAGAAGCCACCCTACCACACTTCCAGGACTGTGCTGGAATACTGAAGTGCATTACTTTTACCCATAATGCTTTTCACCAGGTACTGTTGAGTAATACAGAAGCCCTGTCTACTTCCTTCTCCGAAACGCCTAAAACCAGAATACTAAGTACAAAGCCACAGTTTGGCTATAGCCATTAAATTCCTGACCTGATCAAAGTTAATTTTTTATCTGAGTACCACCCATACACATACAGTACTTTTATGTTGAAACTGGCCTGTTCTAGTTAAAACACAAACGGCCTCATGTACGTACATTCGCAAACGTAGCGTTATAGCGCCATGGCCAAACCGCAGACTGCGCACGCTGTGATACTTCAGTTTATGTCGTATTTACGAAACCTGTAGTTCATCGGGTAATCAGCGACTTTCTCCGCCCACTATACCGTACATTGCGAGCATTTAAACGTGCAATTGAATGGGCCTCCTCTCTTTCTATCATGGATCAGCCACCAAAGTCAAAACAGCGATGACTGTTTGAAATTATCCTGATGCCAATATTTGTTATGTAGCGAGGAGTTGAACAACTGGAATGGAATGTGAACGCTGAGTCGGAGATTCGATGTCATCTTTGATTTCTTCCAGTAACTGTAATATTGCATGGCTGCTTAATCTGTAACGCGTAATGATTTCGAATTACGAAATCGACTCAAAAAGTGTGATCCTTGTGGCAAAAATCATTTGGCCTATGTCTTCGTCTTGCTCGGGATACGGCAGCCATTTCACTAGGAGGCATATGCGCATCCTGGTTTACGCCTTTTTTTAACAGGTGGAGAATTTTCACCGCAAAATTGAGGTGCGCTTTCACAGGCGGTTTTTGTACATACCGCAGAATACATAATTAGGCGCACTTAACGCATCCCCTCCCATCTCTTTATGAGAAACTCCCACTTTCCCATTGACCCTCCCGTGAATGCATATGCATGACACGGAAAAAAGAAATTTGCCATTTACAGTTCCAGCGACAAGCAGTCTGCGCTTTTACCTCAGTGCGGCATGTTTGTACATACCTCGCCATGCTTTTATGCGCCAATTGCGAAACAAATACGCCTGAAGTGGGCGCAAAAGCGTTAGTACATGAGGCCCAAAGAATGAGTATCTCTATTGAACAGCCCATGGAGGCTGCAAAATGTAGATGTCATGATGACAAAGGATTGACTCCAACAAGGGTTCATTACGGCATGATGGTCTGCTCTGTAAACGTGTAAATGATGATAAATGAGCGTAGCATCTGCTAATGACTAAGCGGGAGTGACGGAGGTCAATGCAGGTCGCCCGCAATTTAGTGCCATGTTTTCCTCACTGAAGGACTAGATTAAAAAACAATCTGCTTCAGCCAGAGATGGCCAGGCTTTTCAAAAACAGTGATCATCTGGCATGTGACATTTTTGTTGTCCCAAAACACAGGCTACACATTTTCTGATTTCCTGTCCCAAAAAACGAGTGTTTTGCCCAAGGCAATTTGAATTTCTTTGTTACATACATGTTAAGAGTTTATCCTGTAAGTCTTATTTTGAGTGAATGTTTGCTGTTGATTTCAGAAACACTATAATTTCATGGTGCTTGCTGTCACTTTCAAGTATATCTTACAAAGAGCATGTGTTGGAGTGGATGATTAAATGAAGAAGCAAATAAATAAAAAACTCCAGCTAAAAGGTTCTCCAAAGGTAGAATGCTGCTCTGACTAACTTTGAAGAATGCCTCTTTTCAAAGCTCCTCACACCTTTTTATGTCATTGAGTGCCACAAAGAATTGTGAGTGCTTTCAAAGAGAGAACAACAAAATAGTTCATGGAGAATACTTCACATGTGGAGTAGTCCCCTGACATTCACAGAGGGAAGACATTTATGCAGAGTTTTCTTCACTTTTATTTATTTTTTACAACACACACAACTATGACAGTACTAGTTAGAAATTGAAACTGGTACAGCAAAACCACAAAATAGGTTTATTTCAAGCTCACAATAATGCTTCAACATCACCAACAGCAACAATTAATTTACAGTTTAATCCCACTGAAACTTCCTAATGATTGATTGGTAATCTCATAGTCATAAGGCTAAAAGAATGATTACATTCCATCCTCATCCCCCCCAATAAAATGGAGGTGACCCCAACAGTAGATCAATGGGGGACAGGATTTGACAAAAATTGCATAGTTGTATGATTATCTGGTAGCCTAAGCCAGTAAGAGGACCCCGTCTATAACCCGTCCACATCTTCATCTCCTTTATCTTCACAGTGCAGGCCACAAGCTAAGCTGAGTTTCTAATGCCAGTTTTTGATGGTAGATCTCTCACCACGTCCCTGTGTTGCTGTGGAACATCACATGTGACAGTTAAATGGCATGGACTGCTACCATGTTGATAGACTGCAGGGGGAAAGTGCTGCAACAGACTGCAAAGAACAGCAGTGACCCACAACCAGCAGGGGGAACGGTGCTGTTGTTTAAAAGTATGCGACAAATGATAGTTTTTTGTAGTTGCAGGGGTCCAAATCTTTTGTAGAAAGCCAAACACGGTTCTCATCACGGCATGGAAAATACGTCATTTATTCTTAGGGATGTGGTGGCACATAGCATGCTACTTAAATACAAAATTATTTAGGATTAAGTCATATCAAATAATGACAGAGATTAATTTATGCAGCATTTTCCTAATTTAACGCATGTTTCAACTGTTCAGTTCTCTCATACCTGCATGCCTTTTCCCTGACAGTTGTTTTCAGATTTCGATTGTTCACAAAACGTTGTCCATTTGTCTTAATTTCCCCCCTTGACATGCATGCAAAACATGATTAAGCTGTCCCTTTGAACGTGGTAACTAAAGAAACTAGCGCACAGAGTAATTACACACTACCTTTCACTTACAGTGGGACAGATAAAATGTATTGCACCGTTAAATAAACTGGGTTATTGTCAACCCTCATTGGTCACTGCCCTATTTAGGAGTCAGACTCTTGGTTACTTCACACAGAGGACTGAAGACCAGACAATATTATCCAGGGAACTTTTTAAGAAGATTTCAGGTTCTTCCTAAATTCTGGTGCCTGAGATTGAAATAGAAGTTATGCTTGACCATTCATTAAAAAGTTTCCTAAGTGTGGCACAGATAATTTTACACAACCCAGTTGTTCCAATATGCAAACATTGTCAGAACATTTAAAGAGACATTGATGTTTGTGGTTACATTTTGAGACTTTTGTGCACAAACACACACATTGACAGACTATACATATGCATGTTCTTATCTTGTTGGTGAAGGACATGGCAAACCATGTAGACAGTTGATGCACAGATGTATGAGTGCCCCCACACACACACACACAATCTCTTTGTCTATGGCTTGTAGTAACGAGCTAATCATAATCCAAGGTAGTCTGCACCCTGAGGTGAGTATGATGTTTGCATTCCCAAACACCTCTAGAAGGGGAGTTTAAGGTGAACCCATTATTCAACTGCCCAAGGGCTATGCTGCCTACACTATTCATTTTATGTGTGGGTAGAAAAGAAAGGAACGGGAAGTTTTTTTCCTTTCGGTTTTCAGTAACAACAACAAAAAAGGGGGGTATTCTGTGAGTCTAGTTGAAGGTTTGATGATTAAATCACATTTCTCCACCATGTTGGGGAAGGGCTTACTGTGGGGGAAACTATGAGCCACATTTTCATCACAAATTACCTTTACAGGTTGAATCTTCACTGTTTTCTAACTGTGGATATCTTGATATAGAAGAGCACTGGATGAACCAAACCATTCTGGGGTTTCACATGGGGATAGCAACACAATAATGCACCATGAATCACCTGCGCTAACCTCTAGCGACAGCATGTCTAGGAGAAGTTGTCAAGACAGTTGTCTGTCAGATCAAAGACAGAGAAAGGTCACAGTCAGCTACCCACCACTACTGGATCCCCAAACAGGCATCCCTAGCTACACCCTAGAAATAACTGTACACGAGTGGGGGTATTAAAGGTTTATGTTTGGGATCCAGTTTAAGATTCCAGCTCGTTAGAAATAAGCCTGCTGTTTTTGTCCTTCCATTGCCTTGGGTTGAACTCTGCCAGTCCCCTGTACGCAGTGCAACAACTTCTGGTGATACAATGAAATGCCTACAGTAAGGTCATATATATTCAACAGGACCATCTGGCATGGTTGGAAACCCACCACTGCATCTCCCATGTGTATCTGTGCTTTCCTTTAACCAGGTTCCCAGGCAGTTCTTCCTTAAGGGACGGTAGTCAACCCACTGTGCAGACTGAGCAATGCATGCTTGCTTTGGCAACAAAGAAATGTGGTCCATTGCTCTTTCAGTTGATTAAATCAAAAGCTTTTTGACAGCCTTCAAATTGCATTAATCAAGGTAGAAAGTATGACCTTACATACAAGTCAAAGATCAACTGTCAGTAGTGAAACAAGGGCAGATGAGTTCAGAGGTCATGACTGGCGTAGAGCACTAACTGTCCTTTTGGTTAACACCTGATCCAAGAGAATTCGGAGTGTACTGTATCATCCTGCTGAAAATACTGTCAACTAATAGACGTAACATGAGTTATGTTGAAGTTCGTCTACATGACAACCCCACATATCATGGATGCCAAACTGTCATCGAACACAGGAATCCAAACAGGATTTTGCTGAAGAATACTTATAGTTACATTTACATTACATTTATGCATTTAGCAGATACTTTTATCCAAAGTGACTTCCAAGACAGAGTTTTACAAAAGTGCATAGGTCACTGATCAGTAGTAGTTGCTAATGAAAGAGATTTTGTCAACCTATTGGTATACTATTGTGCCGTAGACTTCTGTTGAGTACTGTAGCTGCTTGGTACTGAAAGAGAATTCTGATAGACATCACTGTACAGCTAAGAATGTGGTGCATAAATAATAATAAAAAAAGTATTTCTTCAGTTTTTCAATGTCTCATGATTCATGTATACATCAAAGGCAAGGTATCTGATTCAAAATTTGACATTGTTTAATGGCTGAGTTTGAACTATTCTTTGATGTGGAGTTTGACTGGCTAGTTGGAGCGATGTGAATTTGAGTTGTTTCAAAGAAGGGGAATCACAGTTATGTAAGTATTTCAGGAGATCAAAAATAATAGATTTGTCCATGCGGATTAATTTGTTTTATTTGACTTGAAGTTTATTATCCCAGATGTTTAAACCCAACACCGATGATAATCAACACTGCACTATATTTGGACATCAAATTTGTAGTTCACCACAATGTCGACTTTGTCTATAGTGTGTAACTATTTGGACTCTGACTCTGTGTCCCCCCCCCCCCCCCCCCCTCTCTCTCTCTCTCTCTCTCTCTCTCTCTCTCTCTCTCTCTCTCTCTCTTTCTCTTATCATTCAAGGCCACGTATCTGCACATCTGCCTGGGAGTAAATAACTAAATACAATTATGGATATAGCTCCAGGACATATAATCAAGGTGGGCATGTGCAGCGTGGGCAGACACTGCGAAGTAGAGGAAATGATGTTGTCGAACTGTTGGAGGACACCCACCCCAGGATGCCAACTGGCATTTGTTGTTTTCTCCCCTAAACCACCTGCAGTTAATGAAAGAAGTACCATTTGCTTCCTTCATTAATAGTTTATTTTGATTGCACACAGGCCATGTAAGCAGTCACTTCTCATCGAATATTTTCAAATCTCTTGATGCGTTAGTGACCTGATGGAACATAAACCAAGATATTTTCCAAGTGGACCCTCATCTCTGTGGGAGGCTTTGTCCAAAATGATTTCACACAAACCTTCCTCTCATACAGTAGCTAGGGGAAGGAGAGAATAAGTAGAGAAGTACACAAATACAACACTGATAAAAGACGATTTATCAACATCTGGACTGTAAGGAAAATGAGATACTAGACTTTCTCTTAACATCTCGTTCATTTCCCTGTGGGTGTGATTATCAACAATAGGTACTGTATGATTACACCATGTCAGCAGTGTTCTCTACAGTAATATCATAACTCAATGTTGTGAGATAAGGCAACAGATGGACTGTAGCTTGACCAGGGGATAACAATTTACTGTGGACCACCTGAAGGGGGATCTTTGGCCCTCAGAAAACCACTTAATGAGTGTAGACTGGATTCCCAGCTCTCGAAACAGTATGTTGTGAGAAGCCATGAGAGGTCTATGGTCTCGGGGTGAATGGTTTCAGGCAAAAACACAAGGATCAGGAGAAGACACCTGTTCGCAGCACGCTGTGCCATATGGACCTTTATGTAATCCATGTCTGAGGGACATGGGTTTAGGTGCTTCTGAACATAAAGTCTTGGAATGATAATACACTCTAGAATACTTTACCACCTCCATCATCTTCTTCATGGTCACCTTCCTCGCCATCGTCTTAACCATCTATTGAAACGCAGGTGGTTAACATGGTCACCTTTTTTGGGTGCATTAGTATGTTGTTTCAGCATGTTCAATTATTGGGATTACAATGTGTTCCCTGTGTGTAGTTCTACTTGTAGGTTGAACTTGGTCAATGTGGGTTGATGAAACCAACTGCAGTGCTTGCCCTGATGACTCTGGGAACAGAGGCATACAAAAGTTACTTTGATGGAAGGCAATTTGTTTTGTTTAGACACCGTGCTGCTGGAGGGAAACATGAATCATATGAAAAATGTATGGACTGTAGGTCTCTCCAAATTACCTGCCAAAATGTTTCATGGCTGGTAATATGCCAGCGACCGAAGACTGGACTGATCTGCGATTGCATCCCAGAATAATGCCACAGTGATTTCTGTTCTCAGTGTTAACATCCTTTGCATAAAGGACATCTAATGCATGCAAATGCAGAAACAGGAATGCCTACATGCTCGAACAAATCAAATCAAACAAACACATGTCCTTTTTCCTCAAGTTTTTGGACCGACCTGATAATGCACTCCTTGACGGACATTGCTGATTGTCTCTAGCGAGCGATTCATTATCATGCTCTGGTGATGGCATTTGTCATCCTGTCTTGAGCGTGTGGTCCTGGGGACAGTGCGCATGTGCCTGCGTGTCTCCATACGAGGGACTGTCAGAGTGGGGCTCACACCGCATGACTCACCACACGCTTGGTTATTACTAGTTTCCCCCACAGTAAGCCCTTCCTCAACATGGTGGAGAAATGTGATTTAAACAGCAGAGGGCTGCAGGGTCACAGTGTCGTGCTAAAACCCTCCATCAGGCTCTGTCAAAATGAAAAGTAATAACCACTGCAGCCAAGAAGAAAAGAAAGACAGGGTACCTGGATGAGTATTGAGTGAAATTCTGTCTCAGAGTATACGTTGTGAATGAAGGTCTTTAAGCATGACGATGAAGACTCCATGTTCATACTCAATTGTAATCAGTGCAAATCTCCACACGAACAGTAGCAGTTGAAGAAAGCATTATCTGTAATTCAAAAATCCATTTGATGAGCACAACTAAAAGGAAATAACAGACTGTGAGAGTTTGCATATTATGAATTGTAAGGACATCTCCTTATAGTAGTTTGAAAAAAATCAATAACTCATCATCTGGAGAGCTATCAAGCTTCATTTCACAAATTGTGTTTTCTTTCTTTTTCTTCAATGCCAAGTATTCTTTGTGATGCAGCCTTTTCATTCCATAGGTAAGACACTTTTTGCCCTTAAGCTAAAAGGAGAAGCAAGAGGTTCTATCACAGCTAAAGGGGAGAATCTGCTTTGATGTCAAGTTGCCAGCTCTGACATCCTGTCTTTCTTAAGCTGATTTTTTGGGGTTATGCTGCATGAGTCAAATCAGATCACAGCAGTGAGATTTCTCTTATTGGGTCCTACTAGAGCATGTCAGCGGGCAGAGTATTCTGATATCTCTCTGCAGCACCTTGACTGTGGTTGAACTCTACTGACTCCCTTGCAGTTGTGAGAAAACGTGTTTACCGCACTCCTGTGAGGGTCAACAGGAACAGGTCATTGAATGGATGACTGCCTACAAGCTTCTGAGAAATTACACATAGATGACGTTCCTTGGGATTTGTAGCAACAATCGGTTGAATACATTTTAAAAGTGAATTATTCCCAAACTGCACTATTCACCACTTTAGAAAGCCATTCACTATGTTTGCAAATAAGGATCTCATCCTTCAGTACCCATTTTTTGTCAAAGCCAAACTGTGAAAAAGGACCCTAGTACCCTAATTGCATACCAATACACTTCCAAATAGACTTCAGCTTCTACTTGCTCTGTTAAGTTAGGCAATCCCAAGTGAGTGGTTAGAGTGTGTCAGGCATCCCTCATGTTTGGTTAGATGTAGCGTGAAGCTGACTTCAACACCCCCCCCCCCCCCCCCCCTTCAACAAAGAGGACTGAAGTATGCCAAAATAACCTAAACTGTGTTAAAGGCCAAACAGTCTTGACTTTACAAGCAGCAGTGCACAAGGTAACAAGATCATCTGGCACATACAGTACATCCACATAAGCAAACTCATGCTGAGTTTATTGCACTACACACTTGTATTCTAGAGTGGTTTTACTTGGCGTGAGATTTTTTGCTGCAAGCAAGCCTGAGGAGATTTTCATTAGACGGTGCCTAAGCATAAAGTTGCTACTAAACAAGAATAATAACAAACACACACTGAAAAGATCGAAACACAATTACAAAGTTGGCCTCGTTATAATTGCAAAGCAAGTATGTTGTACCATCCTATTTGCTGCCTTCACTTCATGGTCTGTTGTGTAATTGTATTAACATGTAATCCAATACCGATCTGTAAGGAATGTACAGTAGAACAGAAATTAGCCATGGATAAAGTAAAAGAAAGATACATTTGATGCTCATGTTCCGTTGCTAAAATGAACCCTTGCTGCATCTGACCTGAGCTACAGTACCATGCATTTCTATCAACAGTGCATTTAGCACATATCAGACATTTGACCTACCAGGCATCCTTCATATATTTTCACATTTGTATCTATATACCTTTATTCTCATGTGAGGGTGTTGGACCTGTACCCTCGTCTGTTCATCTGGGGATTATCACAGTAAAGCACCACTTTTTCAGGGTTGGAAGAGGTCTCCCTCACTCAGGGTTCTCTCCAGTTCCTACCGACTTCACTGTACCTTTCTCCTCATCACTCTATTGCACAATTTGCTCTGCCACCAATGGGGTTCTCCAGGGAGTTTCACATGACCTCTGCTCTCTTGTCTCAGCGTTCAAGGACAACTCTGCACTCAGCAGTCAGCCCAAGTGAGCCAGCTGCACATGTCCTCTCTGGGATTGGTTACATTCTAAGGTGAAACGTTAAACAGGAGATGACAGCTCCGCCTCTTCTTAGGCAAGAATAGCTCAGCGTTTATGCTGTAGCTAGAATTTTACTCATGAAAAAGAATGGAACTAAGAATTGTGATATTAAAATTGCGAAATGTAGGCTGTATGTTAGTTTTCTATTTGATTTATTTCATTAACTTCCTTGAGATATTTTTATAAGCCTCTTGTTAACTTCTTTAGTAATACTCATGAGAACACATTAGGTTAATCTACAGGATTAAACAGAAAGAGACATTAAAGAATTGATTATTTAAAGAATGAAAATAAACCCTTTATAATCCTTTATACATGTGTGAGGTTGCTCATTGCACCTGCTTTGAAATAACCATAGGAGGTTGCAAACTGCACCTTGAAGGCCTGAAACATTTTATGGAGCACAGTCGGAAAACTTGCTTACAACTGCTTACAAAAATTACAACTGCTAGGGGGCATCTGTGACCAAAAAAGCTATTTGAAATCACTATTTTATTGTACTCCTCCTAGACTACTTCCCACCATCAACAATATAGACTGTAAAGGAAAACACAGTACACTGCCTTGAACTGAGGATTGGCTGAAGCTCTGACCAAAGCTTTGTGTGGGAGAGAGGTGTTTTTATATTATTGTTATATTATTCATCAGTGCATAGTGGCACTGGCAACCAGCTGCAGTGAGGATCCCATGTCTGGAAAAGCACCAACATGAGAGTCTCAGTCTTCATTTTCAGGCTCTTATCACATTTTCAAAAATGAAGGATATCAACATATTTCCGATCCATATAGTCAGAGCTTTACCGTTGCTCCTCAAGGTACGCTGTCATGGCGATCACACTAACAGGCTGACTATAAAATAAAGTATTTCCTTGTGTGGGAAAGGGGTGTTCAATTTGGGGTGTTTGTTGTAGTATATGTATATTCTGTACATTGTGGCATTGTTTATGGGCTGCAACAGGGATCAAATGCCAAAGGTTCAGGGATGAGTATGTGTTGCTTTTTTTGCTTTCCCAAAAATCTGGTAGGTTGTGGACCTCCCATACTCACACAGGCTTTCGCGCCAGTTCATTTTGGGCCAATAAATCTTTTTAAACCTCTTCATTTGTAACTTTTCGTTGTCAGGAGTGAAATGTACTGTGTGGTGGTAGGGGAGGTGACATTTCTTAAATGGCTACTGATGAAGAAAGTGTTTTGTCCGTCTCTTCATAAACGGAGTGACTAAGTTCAGTTGAGTTTTGGATTTTAATACGTATTTATCAATCTGCAGATTGGGAGAGAAAACCAGACCTCTGACAATAAATGACAACACAACACCAGGCTTAGGTCTCAATCATGTCTCTCCCCGTTGGGAAAGCCGGAGGACCATCTTTTATAGGGCATAAGAATGTAAACATAGATAGTGACAGTCAGGCAGTAATGACGTTACAACAGTGTCAGAGAAAGAGATTCACTGCTCCCAACACATGACAACTCTCAGACTAGAGAGTTCATAGTTGGAGCTCTCCTTGTAGTCATGACAAGGGACGTTTAGCCAGTACTTTCTCCTGACCCCGAACATCTATAAACTTGACACATAGACACAATATACTCGTATTACAGTTTTTTTGGATTGCTTAAGCACGATTTTCAAAACAGGGCCTGTGTTTTCAAAACACTACACACAATTAGCACAACCACACACCCAATTAGCAAAACACTACAGATCCTTTGCATAATTAAACACTCTTGTAAAAACTATACACTTTTGTTTAAAAACCACACTTTGTTACCATATGAAACACACACGTTTCACATTACTATACTCTGTTTGCACGAGTTACACTCTTCTGTGATAAACCCAAAACACTGTTAGCACTTCTACTTCCCTATGATTAGAGTAGGCTACCATCAACAAAGTACAAATATAATGTAAATTCACCAAACACTACACAAGACCAATGTTGCAGACTGAAGAAACTCATTTATTTCTAAACACGCCCAAAATGTTGACATGGAGATTCATAATACTGTAACAACATGTCACTTTACGTATTGTACTGTAAGTTTACTGTAAAAAACAAACACAACAAAACTAGACATTGTCTCTTCGCCTACCTGGATCTGGCCAGAGAATTTCATCAACATCGCAGGCAATGTTGTCATTAGCAAGACACCTTGGAAAGAAACGTCTTGAATGACGAATCCATCCTTGCATTGCTGCTACCTCCATCTGGTCACAGGCCTCCTCCATGGCTTGGATGAGGGGTACCTCAGCCTGGAGACGGAGATCATATACCTTCCACCGAAATGCCGAGAAAAACTCTTCTATAGGATTGAGGAATGGAGAGTATGGTGGAAGATATAGGACGGTGAAATGTGGATGTTGCTGAAACCAGTTCTGAACCAGAGCAGAGCGGTGGAAAGACACATTGTCCCAGACAACAATGTATTGCATATGATCGATTTGATTTGCTGCGGTTATGTTGTGCAATTGGTCCAAGAATGTAAGTATGAGTGCTGTGTTGTAAGGGCCCATATTGGCATGGCGGTGGAGGACCCCATTCTGTGTAATGGCTGCACAGAGTGTTATATTACCCCCACGTTGCCCTCGGACATTGACTATAGCCCTGTGGCCAATGATGTTTCTTCCCCTCCTTCGTGCTCTCGTCAGGTTGAACCCAGCCTCATCTACGTAAATGAACTCATGCTGGATCTCCTCTCCATCCATTCGTAAAACTCTCTGAAGAACAGTGTCAGGCAAAATTGTGTAGTTCAGTGTAGATGTAGTATACATATTACAGTACAGTAAAATATTATGAGACAGTATGCAAGATCACACTGCTAAAGTGAATACATAGTACCTCTGCATAATCATGCCGTTTCACCCTTTCGGAATTGTGCTCGAAAGGCACTCGATAAATTTGCTTCATTTGAATATGTTTTTTTTTTAGGATGCGTGCCAGTGTTGATGTTGAGACCTGATGGATATCGTTGAAACTGGCGTGGTCATTGACAATGTTAGTTCGGAGCTGATTGAGTGTTATAGCATTGTTGGCCAAAACCATGTTTACTATCTCCCTCTCTTGCTGTTATGTGAACATAGGAGGCCTTCCCCCTTGTCGTTCCTGACCCTCAATCCTATGTAGAAAAAAAAACAGTATACAATAGTACAGTAATTTCACAGGAAAAGGTAACAGAAGTGCTGATAGTGCATAGAATACAGTACTGTAAGCAGTTACTGAAACCGTGCAGATGTGTTTGATATGATGATATTTTAACAATACCTATTTTCCAGTCGAAATGTTCTTATCACACTTGCCACTGTGTATCGGCTTAGATTTGGCTGTACTCGCAGTCCAGCCTCCCTCAGCGTCAGGCCATGGTTGACAACGTGGTCAACCAGTGTTGCGCAGATCTCATTTGTCAGATTCGGTCCTCTTTGAGCACCTTCTTGTCTTCCTCTTCGTCTACCTCTACCTCTACCTCCAGCATGGCCTCCATCTCTTCCTCTTCCTCTGTTGATTACTCTTCCTCCCCTTCTTCCTCCCCTTCTTCCTCCCCTTCTTCCTCCTCCTTGTCCTCCTCCTCGTTCTCCTCCCCGTCTTACTCTTTCTCTGACTCTTTCCATTGTGCTTAAAAACCGATGAACTCACCTGCTGCTTTTTATAGTGCTTACACACCTGATTGGTGTGTCTACAATTAAGAAAACAAGTGTTTGCACACCTGATGACTGTGTTGAACCAATTGGTTGGAAGGTGCGGTAATTTGACAGTCAGTGCTTTGGTATTACAAGGAAGTGACTTCATGATAGATTTTTGTGTGTAATGTATGTTAAGTGTGTTTAGTGTTTTGCAAATCACTGTGTGTAGAGTTTTGCAACAAGTGTGAGGTTGACAATGTGCTTATAGTTGTGCAAATATGGGCTGATGTTTTGCTTCTTGAGTGTAAAGTTTTGCTAATAGTGTACTACTTTTAATTTTAGTGTGTAAGCTATCCAAAAAAACTTAATAGCAAGCTTACATGAGAACGTACTAACTAGTATCCAATGACTAGTTCTATTGATTAGTGAATAATGTAAGCACACAGGAAATCCCAATTTCTTCCACACTACCACACTAAGGAATTGGTGTTGTTAGCCTGGCTGGGGTCTCAGGAGTGAAAAGAAGACTACATTCCTAGTGTTTCTAATGGCTATTTACATACCTAGACCATTTTGCCCTGCACAATCCACTGACAATGGGGTGAACCTCGTTTCAATTTTTTATTTGTTTGAAATTACAGTCAGTAAATATTATTTTTGTTGTGTACCCTTGGGAATTGAAACCCGTTTTATAATTATTACGATTTTACAATGATGACCCATCAAAATGTTTGTCCTATGGCACAATATGCCCCAAGATATAGGGATCAAATGTACACAGGGACAGACACAGGCACAATAATAGATATTGAGTTCTCTAGGGGTAAATACTCATCCATGCACTCTTCAAAAATGTAGACTGTTTCAAAATGTCGGTGTAAATTGAGCCATCGACTCAACTTGCCCTCACTTCACTGGCCTATTTGGACAAAACTGTTCCACACAGGGGCTTAGATCCACAATTATATTAAGTTCATGCCCTTGTTTTGTAGCTTACACTAACTTAAATTAAGATGTTATATTTTCCAAAATGTATCTCTTTTAATTAAGATACAAGACTGATAACTTTAGTAACATGATGAATTCACTTGGCAAAAATCATATTTTTTCTGCTGGCTTTTATTTACAATTTATTACTTGAACCCAAATATTAATACATGCATACTGCTTGAATGTCAATGAGAGTAATTGGCTGGCAAAATTATAAATGTATTTTCAATAATAAAAATAAAGTCAAACATGAGACAAACACCAATTACATTCCTGAATCATAACACTGGAACATTGAACGCTAAATTATATAAATAATAATAATAAATAATGTCACACCAAACTTAACTCATTCACAAAATATAACAGACTTCAGTCACCAAGAACATGACTAGAATCTGACCTGAATGTTGTGGCTCTGTCTTAGATCTGCCTGCTAAAACCCAACCATGATGGGTGAATTCTTAACAAGGCACCGCATGTATTTCAAAGACGTTCAGAAGCTCTACCCAAGTTGTGAAGTTCAGACGCCTTTAGTTTCAGAGCAGCCCGGGGACTGCTGTTGTCAGGGACTGGGGCTGTGAGTTAGGGATCTATTAAAACAGGAATCATTTTCCCAGCGCCTTCCCCAGGACTACTGTGTAGGCAGTTCATTAAGCAGACAGCTGTGGGACCGTGAGGCTAGGAGACAGTGGAGACCAAGACGACTGCTGATAACTGAATGTGGTAGATCTGAGATCTGTGTGCTAAAGCACAGATGTTTGATGATGAGAGCAGTGGTTTATCCTCTTTTAGCAGATTGTTAAATGATTTAAAGGGCATATCCTTTCTTAATCCCCCATTATATATGAATCAGTATCTGACACTTAATAAACTGAGTGGTTGAAATAAACATGCAATATGTCGTAGTATGTGTTTTCATGTGTCATGTCAGTTTTTTCAATTACTTATTGATATCAGTATAATATAAGTATAACATAATACAAAATCAATTGGGGCAGCAAGTCATGCATTTAGAGAACCAGCACTGACTGAGTGTTTCCTAGTGTGGACACAAGTTGACCTTTTACTACTAACAATTACCGTTCTGTCTGACCACAACCTTAACCTTAACCTCATAGCTGTACAGCTTATTTACAGTGATTGTGTTATATAATGACAAATGTTGGATATTTTCTAAATGTTTCCATTGAACGTGATACAACATCTGGCCAAGCCGCCATATTTTTTTATTAAAGGACTGAGGAAAAAAGATATAGAATAAAGAAACAAGTCAATATGTGTTTATAAATGTGTAGGTATTGAAAACAATTAGTTTTTCCAAATGTTTTAACTTGATGACAACCAATCCATAATTGAGGTGGAAACTTTACTTTGAGAATTGGCATTCTAGACACAAAGGGCTCCTGATAGTTTCAACATGTTAACTGTGACCGTCTCTCAGTTTTTGACACTGTGAGGAAAAGAGAGGAGGATTATTCTGAGTCATGGTCATGGTTAATCAGGCCTTGTTTTTGAGGGCGAAGCATTATTTCTGTACAGCAGACATCGTCTTTCATCACTCTGCAAAGATGAGGATCAGAGGATCTGAGGAGCCAAACTAATTACAACGTGACATTTAACTCCATTGCTCTAAGGCAATCAACAGGCCTCAATACATAGCCCAATACATCTCATCGTGCACAAAGTAGCAAATGCTTTACATTTCTCTCATTACATTGATCCTTTGTATTCCTGATATTTTCAGAAAATCATATACTCTTATCATAAAATGTAATATAATAATTGTGTTGATCGGTGAAAACCCAAAAGTTTGTCTTTGGTTACCACCAGGTCCTGAGAAAGGGGTTGTTTTGTGTTGTTAGATCAGAAATCATGTAATGAATACAGTGTCCGGTTATTTTCACTACACTGGAACATTATTTCATTTTCAGTTGAAAATTACATAATCTGGTATTTTTTTAAAGAGTCTCCAATGCTCACACAATACAATTATAAATAAAACCATCTATGTTTTCTGCATTCAAATATTGATAAGGTAAAGGCAATTGACACATAGTGAGATAAGGGTTAGGCATGCAACCATGAGTGGTTCTTAACGTATCCTTGGCTGATTAAAAGGTGCATTATCATAATGAACAAAATCTTGTAACAGTGTTTCATTTAACAGTCTACACGGTAATAAAGCCAGTTCATAGAAGTACATAAGTACCTACATGTACATACTATGGTCTTCAAGTAATACATTTGGGGGAGTTTGTTTAGACAAACTGGAAAAACTGACTAGTGACTGAGTGTGAATACGATGCTCTGTTCTTCAAAGAGTTACTGAATAATTCAATCAAGTTAATGAAAGTTCATGAAAAATGTAACTCTTTCACACAGTGCCGTCTCTGACAGGCATATCTCAAGAAAATTGATAATGAAAGTTTTGCTCTGAATAGGGGAGAAGCTCTTCATTATTAAAGTTCTCTAGGGCTTGGCCTTTGAAATCAAGAATTAGTTAGTCTAATTGATGAGCCGGTGGAGTGACGTCTCTATTGGCTTAGAACATTTTATTTGCTTAGGAAAGGGTTTCTGTATTTCTTTATGAAATGCGTGAATTTGCTAAACAATAAACTGAGTTTGAGACAATGATTCTGTATTGAGATCATTCTGCTTGAGGATGTTACTTTCTTCAAATCCTCCATTTCCAGGCTAAACATATTTTCAATTTGGTAATTTTCTTCATTATATAACCATTATTATCACTTGCTATATGTCCAGTAATTAAGAATATAAAGAATGTGCATGTGGATTTATATCCCAATCTTGGGCACTTACACATCACTGTCAGGCATAGGCTACTACTTGTGCAGGAACTTTTTGGGTTCAAAAGCACTGTAAGAACAAAAGGACTCTGCTGGTAATTAGGAAAATTGATTGAATTTGGTTAGAAAACCTTTTTTTGTCAACCCCATCCTTGTCTTTCAGTAGCATCATCACCAGAATACACATGCGGATGTTTGCTATTTATGTGAAGGTATTAGAGTGTGTGTCTGAAATGTCGTTGCATATTGTATGCACAGTGTTGTCACTGAGCACAAAGGCCTCAGCTAATGCTATGCCTCAGTACACTGTATAGAGGCCTCATTAGCTGGGTGCAAAGTACCCTTCTTGCCAGTTCATGCATAAAGATGTTTGGTGCAACTTGAGACACAGAAACCAATATTGTTTGCTTTTCAAATGGCTAGCTGCCCAGTATGCTAATGTACATTCACACTCTACTGCTGCTGCCTATTGTACTCCCTTTAGACCTCTCTTTACTCACACACATTCACTTTAGTTTCAGTGAATAGTATTTATGTTTATTTCTACCACAATATTTAGATCAATTAAGAAATTACTGCATTAGCCTATATATTTTAATGTAATGGTATAATGTGAATCGGTAAAATGTGGTGTATTTATCAAAATCTATTCAAATGAATGGCATTCACTTGATTAGCAAGGAGAATATTGAGTCATTCAGACCATGCGTAAAGTATCTAATACAAATGCATCTTTCCCCCCCCCCAACACTTTCTGACTGTTAACACATAGTGTGAAAATCTATATTGTTGTGTGTTTGTGTATCTAAAGCTGGAGCTTTCCTAATACAATGAGGGAGAATGACACCCCACCCGTGCTCCATCTCTAGCTAATACAGTAGGGGGAATTCAGGATCAAGACAAACCTGCTCTGAGTCACACACACTTCCTCTCCAGGTTCTAGCTCAGTAAGTTGGTGTGACATGTGTCAGATGCAGTGTTCCTCATATTTAATGAGTCTGCATGAGATGTGTTCTTTATTTGCTTGATGCAATGGCCAATGTCATTATACCTTACCTATCCCATCCTCTCCTGCCCTAGATCTGGGATTGAGTCACAGCTGTTACAGGTTCTCCATTGTGCTAGCAAATTAGGGAAATAAAAGGATGTTTGCATGTTGCGTGTACTGCAATATAGGTAGCAATATAGATAGCTTTCTTTCAGTGAGTAGTCCAATGCACTGAGGCTGTTGCCACACAAAGCAACTTCAACACAACTTTAGTAGCCTGCAAGTTGCTTATTGATAGTTTTGTTTAACACCCAATCTTCTAATGAACAACTTTTCTGCAAGTCATGGTATCCAGTCACAGCACCAGTCCATATTCAGCTGTGTCGATCACGAATGTAGGCTGTGGCCTGCAGTTGCCTCTGACTGACTAGGTGTGAATGATGCGTTGTGGTCCAAAACGTGACAAGAAAATGTGACTTCCTGAACGAGCAAACATCACTAGACATGAAAACAAGGTGGCTCTCGATCGGCAGGTCATGGCAGCTCTCCACTTGCTCCTCTCAAGCTAAGGATGGCTAGATCAAGCTGCCACTGCCTTGAAGACTAGGAAATATAACATGGCAAGACAGAAGCCATGCACTGCCCTTAATTGTAATTGTTCAGATTTGTCACGTCCAAGTTTACACCTTACTGGCACATTGGGCTGACATGAGGCTGAAAACATATTTTATTATTATGTAGTGCTTATACAGGTGCCAACCTTAACAAGCAAACGTTGAACTTATTGCAATTACAGGTTAAAACAGGCAATCCCAAAAAATGTATATGATTACAATGTGACATTTCACCCGAAGAGTGGCTTGGTTACCATAGAGAGGGCCACTGAGGTGATCAAGTTGGAATTGGGGACATTGTGCTGTTTATTTACAGTTTTTCTCGATTGCTAACACACAAAAATGGTATGTGTAAGCCATCCCCACAAAACCATTTTGCCAAATCCAAGCATAAAGACCATGTACCCCAATCTTTAAACACAATTTACCATTTTTGACACATTTCTCAGGTTTATTCACACTTCTTTGCAAAAGTCTAAACACACCTCTTACTTTAAGACACAATTATCACCATTATGTCATTCAGAAAACACTGCCATTTGATAAGTAAACCCAAAACAGCGCAATTCAAACTCCCTTAACAACCAATTATCCATGTGTAAGCACTAACAAGCAAATATACTCAACAAGCAATCAGGGGTTTGGAATGAATACAAAGGTAAGCTCATCTGTACTTTGAAATCATGGACGCAAATATCAGAAGAAAAGGAAGAATTGTCCAAATGAGAGGAGGTGGACAAGGGAGAGGAAGAGGCAGAGGAAGAGGAAGAAGAACAACAATCTCAAATGAGATCCATGCCACACTATGACAGAAATCCCTATGACAGAACAACCTTCTCCAAGCCATGGAAGAAGCTTGTGGGGACATTGCTCTTGAGTCTTGTCAGGGATGGCTCAGGCATTCAGGGGCATTTTCCCTGCTGTTTGGCTAGAGAAAACATTGCCTGTGATGTTGAGGAAAATCTTTGGCCTGACCCTGGTCAGAGATAGGATGCTGACCCACAATGAACAGTACTGTACTCAAGCTCTGTTACCCAGGTAAAAATTATTTGTTTATTTCCTTGTTTTCTTAGCCTTTGTTCCCCAAATTACAATTTACAGCAATACATTTGTGTTGTTGACTAACAGTACTACTATTTGTATACTGTGACCACTACAGTAACAAGAGCTCAAAATGCAATTGCTGTATAATGTAAATAGAAAATAAACAGGCTGTAAGAAGGACAATTGCAGTAATTGTGAGTTTTATGATTTACATCATGTCAAACTCATGAGGTGGAACATATCTAGAATTCAGGGACACATTATAGTCAATGGTTCTTGAAAACCTTTTTATAATAGTGTTTTCAATTCCTCCCAGCAGTGTCTAAAGGGTATTCAGAAGGTTGAATTTATTTGAGGGCTTTGTGTGTATTTTGAATGCAAAGTTAGGTTTATACGACAGATAATATGGTTTTGACTACAGTGTTTGATTTTGGGTCAAAAGTCAAGGGTTTGGCCAAAACAGTGTAAGTATGAAGATGTGTGTATAGAGTTTGGAGAAAACACAGTACACATTCAAGAAATGTGTCTTAGCAATTGAGAAAAACTGTAAACATGTTTTCTTCTTAATGCTTTTAAATTGATTCCTGTAACTGTGGCGTCAGCGTCCCCACTCAAGCAGTCTATTCACTTGCTTGCGATAAGCTTTCACTGCTGCATTCATGCAAATATATCGGATTCAGTTGGACATGCTGGTTGAATTGACTTTGATGAAAGCTGCTTATGGTCAATGCTGGCATCCAGCTCAAACCCCTGGCTGAATAATTATTGTCCTAAGTTTTTAAAGTTTTAATTTTGTTCCGTTTGCAAAACAGTATTTTAGAGTTTTTGAATGCTCATTTCGATTTTTCAGAATGACAAATTGGTTTCCAAAACAAGGCAATCCGACAGGAAAATCCCATAGGGGCAAAAATGTGTTCCAAAGAAACTTGTTTACTGTTAACTTTGTTTACCAAGGAAATAAAAGTGTAATGTCACTGCAATTGTGGTAAGATGTAGGAGGATTTAAAAACATTGCTTTGTCACACCAATACCACAATTCAATTAGAAAATCAAGAGTTCAAATATTCTAACAATGATTTTACATGGCTCTTCTACATCACCAGAGGTTGAGAATTGGCAGCTTGATTTGATTTGTTGTCAAAGTATTGTCTACACTCTATTCTTGAGATCCTGTGAGAAACAAGACATTACTTGCACCATGGAAAATACAATTGAAATTACAGTTTTTCTCAATTGCTAAGACACATTTCTTGAATGTGTACTGTGTTTTCTCCAAACTCTAAACACACATCTTCATACTTACACTGTTTTGGCCAAACCCTTGGCTTTTGACCCAAAATCAAACACAGTAGTCAAAACCATATTATCTGTCGTATAAACCTAACTTTGCATTCGAAATACACACAAAGCCCTCAAATAAATTCAACCTTCTGAATACCTTTTAGACACTGCTGGGAGGAATTGAAAACACTATTATAAAAAGGTTTTCAAGAACCATTGACTATAACGTGTCCCTGAATTCTAGATATGTTCCACCTCATGAGTTTGACATGATATAAATCATAAAACTTACAATTACTGCAATTGTCCTTCTTACAGGCTGTTTATTTTCTATTTACATTATACAGCAATTGCATTTTGAGCTCTTGTTACTGTAGTGGTCACAGTATACAAATAGTAGTACTGTTAGTCAACAACACAAATGTATTGCTGTAAATTGTAATTTGGGGAACAAAGGCTAAGAAAACAAGGAAATAAACAAATAATTTTTACCTGGGTAACAGAGCTTGAGTGACAGTACTGTTCATTGTGGGTCAGCATCCTATCTCTGACCAGGGTCAGGCCAAAGATTTTCCTCAACATCACAGGCAATGTTTTCTCTAGCCAAACAACAGGGAATATGCCCCTGAATGCCTGAGCCATCCCTGACAAGACTCAAGAGCAATGTCCCCACAAGCTTCTTCCATGGCTTGGAGAAGGTTGTTCTGTCATAGGGATTTCTGTCATAGTGTGGCATGGATCTCATTTGAGATTGTTGTTCTTCTTCCTCTTCCTCTTCCTTCTTCCTTTTCTTCTGATATTTGCGTCCATGATTTCAAAGTACAGATGAGCTTACCTTTGTATTCATTCCAAACCCCTGATTGCTTGTTGAGTATATTTGCTTGTTAGTGCTTACACATGGATAATTGGTTGTTAAGGGTGTTTGAATTGCGCTGTTTTGGGTTTACTTATCAAATGGCAGTGTTTTCTGAATGACATAATGGTGATAATTGTGTCTTAAAGTAAGAGGTGTGTTTAGACTTTTTCAAAGAAGTGTGAATGAACCTGAGAAATGTGTCAAAAATGGTAAATTGTGTTTAAAGATTGGGGTACATGATCTTTATGCTGGGATTTGGCAAAATGGTTTTGTGGGGATGGCTTACACATACCATTTTTGTGTGTTAGCAATCGAGAAAAACTGTAACATAATCAAAATGAATAACTTTAAGCTTGAAAAAACATTGCAAAGTCTTCAGGACAACCGTAATAACAAAGCATAAAAAGCTGACATGAAATAACTTTCAGACTGTGTAATACGTCAAATCATTAGTATAATCATAACAATCATGATGAGATCTTGCTTCCATCTGTGTACCGATGGATAATATCAACTTTGAGTGCAAAAGAAACATATTAATGCTATAAAAAGGCAATCTAGTGATTCCAGTCACCCCTCTTTTGTCAAGGTAGAATGAGTTTATCCTCTATGGTGAGAAGTCATGTATGTTAATACACTAAAATAGGCTGAGTCCCCCCCACCCCCACCCCCTCCTTCCCCCTACCTATTTCTGGAGCTTATCATTGTACAAAATATATAAATAACCAGCACAAGGTTGCTGGCTCAGCTCAGTGATATGCAGTGACCTGCATTACATTATTTAATTATTAATAATTTCTTTTTTTTACTTAAACTTTTGAGCTTTGGCTGCAGCTGTTCAATGAAGCAAATAGCTAAATAAATAAGTAAATAACGAACACAAAGCATATATTTCCAATTTTGTGATAATAATGGTCCGAATCTTCCAGAAACTTTTGTAAAAACACATGAAACATGTATATCACTATCACTATCATCTACAGTGCATCTACAAACTACATAGACAAATGTTTATGCGAGTCATCATTACCATTACTGGTATTGTCAGTTACGCATTGTGTAAATATGTCAATAAACACGTTTGTACCCACATGTGCTGTGAGCTCAATTTACCAATTGCCATAACCTTTTTGTACATGCCAAGCCTCAAGAGAAATTTAGAGGGGTTTTAAATACATATTGCATGACCTTTGATGATACAATTTGTTGTACACACACACACACTAAATGAACTTTACCGAGATTACTTGGTTACCATTCACAAAAGATCCCAGGAGAAAAGCTTTGTAACGCTCATCCTTCTCCACATAGGAGAGAGTTAATTGTAAACTATAAATAATTTAAATAATACAGTGTGAGCTAACATTATTACACTGCTAACATGCAATGATACAGCTAATGAGGTTGTGGTAATTGAGCGTATTGTCCCACAGGTAGTGAGTCAGACGGGTCTGGACCATTTTGGGTGAAGCCAGGAAATGACTTTGCCCGGATGAGCTGAGGTATCTTCTATAGAAAGACAAACGTTTATGAATCTCACCACTGCTCCTCTCTGACTCCAAAGATGACTGTATTTTATATCAATGACAATGTTGGTAATCTAAAAAGCAGATGCTCGGCTTCTGTATGGATTGACATTGTCAAGTAAAAGAATATTCTGTGTAAAAGGTTTGTTTCATATTTTAATATTCAAATGTGAAAAGAAGTCAGATACTTGTTGTTGCTTTTCTGCTTGCAGGATGGATCAATTCAACCACTGATCAAGACACTATGGTGTGGAAAGATGTAGGTGAAAACATGATCTTTGCAGGAGTTGGTTCTTTGACTAATGTCTCTCAGTAGCTCAGCTCTTGACTGCTGTGAGGATGGAATCTGCCTGGTTAGAACAATCTGAACATCTCTGTGGTGCATCATTGTTTCATAAGAGAAGACAGCGGTGTTCCCCTGCCTGTCTTGTCACTGAACTAGGCCAGCATCAGCCTGAGTTGCTTTGAACACTGACACGGTTTCACAAAGAGTCTCTAGGGAGGTGGAATGTAAGAGATAATCTCAAAGGTGTCTGAACAAAGACAAAAAAAAGTCTGGTTAAAGTTTTTTTTTCTCTGTGAAGCTATAGCATGAGTATTTTAGTCAACATAGTGGTATACCTTGTCTGTGGTGACATACAGTATGTTGGGACATACAGTATGCAGACTCCATACCAAACAAGGAAGAGAGATCTCAGTCAAGATCAGACTGTATGAAGGCATCAGTATGTCATAGTGAGACATTAAATATATTACATTTGGATTGCTGTAAAAATGCAGACAAAAGCTACTCAGCAGTCATAGACCATGGTCCCACCATGCCTTTTTGTCTGATACAATTACGTTGTCGTGTATGGCTATTACTTCAACATAGGACCATTGTCCAAATTACACTTTAAAGCCAATTAACCACCATGATCGCTACTGTATTATGCATCCAAAATGCAATGCTTAATCTTACATACATTAAAGTTGTTCAAAGTTGTTTAAAGACTGCACGTGCCATTTTAGATTATTGTGCTCTTGAGATTCCTGTGTAAAGTACATTGTAAAATTGCTATACAAATTCCTTCACCCCAAATGACTTTGATTATCGGTTTTCCAAATGAAAAATCAGCTGTGTAGGGGGTTAAATATTGGCCAAACAACCAAAACAAATTCCCCTATGGTTTAAAGGAAGATGGGAAACTGAACAGTGCATTAGCATGAACCAAATCATGCCAATACAAATATAATTCCAGGTATTTGACTCTATGGGTTAAATCAGAGCAAGAATGGTCAAAGTATGGTTAAATGAAATACGCATTTAATAACATTGCAAATGAATGATATCAATTACAAGGCAAACATGTTACAAAATGAAAGCTTTAAATCTTACCTACTCTACCATGATCATTGTAAATCAGAGAGAAAGCAAGAGGTGAGCAAGGAGTAGGACAGTAGGACAAGCCAGAACTGAGGAGAAGTCTCAGGAGATGAAGAATCCACATAACAATGCATTACAATTCCTTTTATACACAAGACCAACCAATCAGACCAAATCTTGAATGGGGTGTGAGGGCCATCAAGTTGAGACCGTCCAGAAACTCCAGACTTTAGCATATGAGAGGTTTGACACCCAGCCTTACAATCCTCCCTCTTGGACACAAAAGCACAGACAAAAGCTGCAGTGTTCATCGTGTGATAACCTGCACCCATAGGAAAAAGGAACTTGATTGCAGACAGGTCAGCATTGAGATTCTAATGGTCATGGCTGTTTGCTCAGAGGACCACTTTTGGATCATGGCTATTGCTCAGAGGACCACTTGGTAGAAGGAAAGCAAAAAGCGATGATCCGAAAAACGTGGTCAGGAAAGGCAGGGTCCGAGATTGGGAAGGCAACCCAGTGTCCAGGGAGGGGTAACGCAGCGGCTCAACGTGGCTGGGGGTAAAGCGTAAAGCAGGATCCAGAACAGGTCTCAAGCATAACAAAACTCTTCGGCAAATAAGGAGTGAAAATAGAGGGTATTTATAAGGGGTGTAATCAGCGCAAAACAGGGAACAGGTGGTAAGGAAAAAACTGCTAACAGAAAGAGCGCTGCCATGAAACACAGTGACCACTAGGTCACCCCTCAAACCCTAACATATAGTATGTGCCATTAAGTCGAAGAAAAGCAAAGATTTGTCAAATATATCTCTTGCGATATATTGCAGCAAATTTGTGCTCTTCCACCATGTCAGTGTATGGTATAACACTTCAACTCTGAAAGGCAAGCTCTTTTCAAGCTTCTGCTGTCTACTGGTGAAATGCTGGGAAGCAAAATCATCTTGATGTTGTTCTGACAGGTTAATCATAGTAATTAAGGCTTCAGCTCTCAATGCAGTGTGTCATCAATAAAAATCTTTCCATTGTATTATATCCACAAAAATTGTGTCTTTCACTTGTTTTTTTTCTTTCAAGATTAAGCGAAAGGCAAAAGTTTAAGTTGATTAACTAAAGTTGATTTTATGTTGTTTCTGGTTTGCAATGGCTGATACAGTAATTATGAAACCCGTCCCCAACCCTTGAGGCCCTAAAATCTACCTGTAATAAATATGATCATCTTAAAGCTTGTTACAAACCCCTTGTTACCCAGCTAGATGTCACCACCCTGGTTTGTACTGTGTGTTACTGTGGGTAAGGTAAGGTACAGTAGAAATGGTTCAACATTAGTTACACACTTTAGTGTCCGGTTCCTCCATTAAATATGTGTATTATTTCACTTATTTTCCCTGTTGGATACCTCTTCCAATGCAAACTCTATTTCTCTGAAACATTTTGTTTTAGAGATGGATCCCCATGGAGCTGCACCAGCTTTCTGTTCTACATGTGGATCAGCCCATCTAGGAAGACATTAAGCCCACTCACTATTAACTCACCGTCCCAGATCTGCCTAGACTTGATTCGGTCTTACTACTCTTCCACTGCAATATCTCTCTGACCTTACGGTAATGTCTGAAAAAAAAGGACATCTTGTGGAAATATTAATATATCCAACCCTTGTCGATTGTTCCACTGCACAAAATCTAAGTTTGGATCGAATTGAACAATATTAAATGAAATGCATGAAATGCAGCGATCATCCCCTCCCATGTCTAAATTTGCTCACAGAGGGATGTATTCCTTACCTTTAGTCTTGTTTGACCGTCACTTGCTGAGGTCAATCATATGACACTCCTCTCGATTCATGTGGGATGTCTGATTCAGATATTGAGGTTAGACATGTGAGAATGATTTCTATTTCAAATGTCATACCATTCACCTACATGTCTCCACTACAATTCTCTCACTCCTACATGGGCATCCCTACTTTTTTTTATTTCTACTGTGCCTGATATACAGTAGCCCAGGTGGGATATCTTTATTTTGACTCTCCTTTCAAGCAACAGAGTTTGCAATCTAATCTAGTGTAGCTGCAGATGCTCCCAAGGTTTTTCAGCAAATCTGAACATCAACGATTACATTCTTACAAAAATTCATTTTACAATATAATGTCGATATTTGCCTTCTACACCTTAGTCATAGCCTTGTTGTATTGAGACTTACAATGTGAATGTGTATTGCAGGTCTACCAAATGGAACACATCAGTGCTGATCTCTCCGTGGCTTCTGTCACTCAATTAAAGGGATAGCCCCATCATGAACCTAAAACAAATGCATGTAACAATACTTCTAATTGTTGAGCTACTTTGCATTCACATGGAAAAAAACAGCAAACTCTCAAACAAATTAGGCAAATAATACTAAGAGGCCACAATCTTTTGTCAGTCTTCACCAGTTGTGACCTAAATCTTTCCTATTTTTTCTGTTCTCTTCTTTCTCCTCTCCTTTGTTCAGATATGGCAGGCCAATATTTGCAGAAACAGCACCAGGCCTCTGTGTGAGAATGAGCATTATTATGCACCTTCACTGTCGGCAGAGATGGTTTGATTCTATAGGAACTGGCAGGATTGATTTGCAGTGCTGACAGCGTGACAATGTGGTTAGCAGGCTGTTGCGATGCCATTAAAGAAGTCAAAGTTCAGACCTGAGGAAGACTTTGACTTTGAACCTTGTTCAGTCTTGTGCGACTAGTGTTTGTTTCTGACAAACACAAACAATTTGAAGCCCTGCCAAACTGGGCTTACACACATATTTAGGGGCCTGTGCATGTAAACCATTTCATTGTTCTACAGAGACACAATACACTGTTGTGAGTCAGCATCCCTAAAGGGTTCTTGCCACCTTGGCAATCCAGGTGTGGATAAGCATAAGAACCGAGGTTCACTGTTGTAAGTGGAGCATTGTGTCTCTCCCTGCCAGAGTTTCAGAACATCAGAATAAACTGAGGATTATTCATGGGGAGCCCCTCGTAGCACGCCTGAGTGGGAGAAGGTGACCCCTGAGACCAAAGCTGTGTTGGGAAGATATGGAGATCAGTGCATTCATCCATGACCAGCCACACTGCCATACCATCCCACTGCAGACTGTTTCTTCCCACAGAAATGGCACTGTCCTCTTCAATGCCCCACATAGTGTATTAAACAGTTCTTTTTTTTTCTAATTTTTTTCTAATCTTACAGCTGTAAGGCTGGGTGTCAAACCTGCAGGGAGTCAGATGGCTGAGCGGTTAGGGAATCGGGCTATTAATCAGAAGGTTTCCGGTTCGTTTCCTGGCCGTGCAGAATGACGTGTCCTTGGGCAAGGCACTTCACCCTACTTGCTTCGGGGGGAATATCCCTGTACTTACTGTAAGTCACTCTGGATAAGAGCGTCTGCTAAATGACTAAATGTAAATGTAAACCTGCCCCCACCTCTCATATGCTAAAGTCTGGAGTTTCTGGACGGTCTCAACTTGATGGCCCTCACACCCCATTCAAGATTTGGTCTGATTGGTCTTGTGTATTAAGGGAATTGTAATGCATTGTTCTGTGGATTCTTCATCTCCTGAGACTTCTCCTCAGTTCTGGCTTGTCCTACTGTCCTACTCCTTGCTCACCTCTTTCTTTCTCTCTGATTTACAATGATCATGGTAGAGTAGGTAAGATTTAAAGCTTTCATATTGTAACATGTTTGCCTTGTAATTGATTTCATTCATTTGCAATGTTATTAAATGCGTATTTCATTTAACCGTACTTTGACCATTCTTGCTCTGATTTAACCCATAGAGTCAAATACCTGGAATTCTATTGGTATTGGCATGATTTGGTTCATGCTAATACACTGTTCAGTTCCCATCTTCCTTTAAACCATAGGGGAATTCGTTTTGGTTGTTTGGCCAATATTTAACCCCCTACAGTTTTGGTGACCCCGACGTTATATGTTTCGAGCAATTCAGTTACAGTTTGGTATGTCCTACTCCTTGCTCACCTCTTTCTTTCTCTCTGATTTACAATGATCATGGTAGAGTAGGTAAGATTTAAAGCTTTCATATTGTAACATGTTTGCCTTGTAATTGATTTCATTCATGTGCAATGTTATTAAATGCGTATTTCATTTAACCGTACTTTGACCATTCTTGCTCTGATTTAACCCATAGAGTCAAATGCCTGGAATTCTATTGGTATTGGCATGATTTGGTTCATGCTAATACACTGTTCAGTTCCCATCTTCCTTTAAACCATAGGGGAATTCGTTTTGGTTGTTTGGCCAATATTTAACCCCCTACAGTTTTGGTGACCCCGACGTTATATGTTTCGAGCAATTCCAAAACCATGGTGCGGTGAGTAAGCATTTACAAATGTACATTAATTGTGTTCCGCCTGGTTCTGTTGGTAGAAGCCTATTACTAGTTTCTGATATTAGTTCCTGCATAAAAAAAACAAAAAATGGAATGGGAAACTGAAGTTAACAAATTACTTAACCTGTGGGAAGAAGTTAGCGTCAACCGAACGTTATCTGTTCTACGGTTCCAGAGCTTTGCTCGTGAAGTTTTCAGTTTTCCTTTAATAAACTTTCCGTTCCGCACTCCGTTTTTGGGTCCTCCTTGCAGCCAGCCGTGACACTATAGAGAGCCTTATTTAGGTGCCAGGAGAGGGTAACATGCATTACACCATTGTTTAAAAACGTATCTGCTCATTACGCAACCTAAATAATAATCTGAGATGTATTTTCTGTTTAATTTTCACACAGAACTCTCTTTGTTACTGGTGTTGTCTTATGATGGCCTTCTGCTTGTTTGGGATCCTGTGCCTGCATGGCTGTGGATACAAAATAGCCAGAGGCTTTACCCGAAATTATACTCCATTACCTCAGAGTGGAATCAAAACTTTAGTGATGTTGTTTTACAAGAAACACAGGGATAACAATAGGAACAATAACAATGGAAACCAAGCAACATGAGTAAGTAGATTGTAGTTAGCTGTAATACATTGTAAAAGTTTGTTATTGCTGTTTTGTGGTCTGCAGTTTTACTCTTGACACCAGTACATTTTTACACCAGTAAAAATGTTACATTCCCAACAGCTATTCCTGAAATACTTGTGTTGTATGTTTTCCAAGGGTTTTCTTCTGCAGTGATTTTGATCCAAGCTGTGACCTTACAAAATCGTATCAAATATAATTTAGGCATAAGATCCTTGGCATGAATTAACAGTTTGATTGTCAAACACACTCTATTTGACCAACTATACTGTATACTACACTAAAAATGATATACATTGGGTTCTAATCTATAATGAGGAACATGAAAGATGGGCTACTTGCCATGTTATTAATGGCTGAATTTATAACATTCTGAGCTCTCTGGGCCAAGACAAATCACTTTCATTTCCTTTAGGAGACACTGATCAGTGTATTCAATGCAGGACAATACCACAGAGTAATTTGTGTTGACACTCATGGAGGTAGAACATAATAGGTACAATAGAAATGGGGAAATCTTATCATGGACTGTCTATACATGCTGCCTGTATCTTTTGATGAAGGAGAAATTCATTAATGTGCCAGAAAGCCTGTTTTAATCTTGTAGATCTGAGTGGAAAATGATATAGGTTACAATACCATTGCACCTACTGTGTATTGATATCAGGTACAGTAGTATTTCCCTGCCAGTGTTTATGATTTCTTCAGCTACCTTCATGGGCATCCTTTTATGCCTTTATGTAAAGCTAAAAGCTTTATTGGCATGGGTGTGTGGTATTTCTAAAGTTGTTCAGTCAATAGTAGTCAGAGACAACCGCAGTATTGTATCATATAATAATTAAATCTGAAACATTTTACCAAGAGCTCTGTACAGTGGGCAAGGGATTGTGCAGTCCTTTACGTAAATGCCCTACACATATACACAAACCTCAGGGAATGTTAGAGAGAGAGAGAGAGAGAGAGAGAGAGAGAGAGAGAGAGAGAGAGAGAGAGAAAGAAAGAAAGAAAGAGAGGGAAAGAAAGAGAGGGAAAGAGAGAGAAATAAACAGAAAGAGAGAGGGGAGTGGCCGATTTGAAGTCAGTAGCGTTTGATTCCACCATTGTGGCATTTGATCTTTGAGACAAAGGTCTGATTCCTTCAGAGACTGATATAGCCCATATTCAAGGCCAGTAGGATTATGTGCTGTGTGGATTCAATGATGAGGTACCATACTGGAGAAACAGAGAGAGGGCTAAAGAAACTGTTCTGATGTAGCCCATTCCAGGAAATTATTTAGACTCTAACCTTCTTCCTTGTTTTTATCTTTTTGATCTATTATTTTGTTGTTATTTCAGTGCTAACCACTTTTTGAATACAACAACTTGAAATGACCTGTGTGAGCAACATTTTCTTTTCTTTTTCTTCACAAAATGTAATAAATTATCAGTGCCTTTATTAGCGTTGACAGTGGGGTAAACATGTCTCCAGAGTGTGACTGGGAAAGTGTTGTTTACTTACATGCCACCCCCACAAGATTAGCCAAACACAGCTCCACTTTAATTACCAGGTCAAGGGTTCCAGTACGGTAAGTTTCTCCACCACCAAGATCAGCAGATTTCTGCATTGCGGATCTGTCATACTTGAGATTGGTTAGCAGTGTTAGTCAAGACAGCTACATTTACATATGAATACATGTCCACAGGAAATGCCCCAATATGTAAGATAATTAAGTGGAAATAACTCTAACAGGAAATGAACATGTTTTAAGTCAATAAGTCAGCCTTACAGTTACATAGTTAGTATCTGAGTAAAAGTTACATAGAACGATTGGTTAAGTAAGTTCACATATAAAACTTTGACATTACGGAAGGGCATTGTCTCTGTCTGTGTTACATATTCAGCTATTGTTTGGTATGCTAATAGTTTGGTGTGAAGTGATGACAAGTGATGACAAGCCATCTATTCTCAATTCTGACTGCTTTCTTTAAAGCCTATCCAGACTCCATAAATCTACAAATTATTGATTTGATTGATTTGTTAAGGATATAAATAGATTTTCTTTTCACCTACTCTGTATTCCATTCAGTTTCCTGGTAGTACATCTTGCCTTGCGTCTCCCATCAAAACAACCGTAGAAAGCCAAAGAAATGTAAAACACTTCATGACTCTATGCATGATGTAACGGTTAATTCCCTAGTGAACTATCACTGAGTTAAGAGTCTGCTGACCAAGGGTGTAGACTAGGCTGCAAAATGTTTCTCATTCCAGCCGAGGGTTTGCATCTTTTCCAACATACACAATATCTTAGTCATTATTTCCTTCCATTGTTCTCTTGCCTTGTGTGCTTCAAATCCCTGAGCCAATTCGTATGTGCCAGTTTCTCTCATACTTATGCAAAAGTGTATGTGTGTGGTGGAGGTGTGGGGGTGAGGGGGTTCCCATAGTGCTGATGTCTATGTTTGGTGTCTTCGTGTCTGCACACTCCAAGTGGGTAGACAGACTCATCGCAGTGATAGGACTTAAGAAAGGACACATTCCAGGGTGACACAGTGGTCTTTCACTGCAAACACTGATATAAAAAATGTGTTCATAGTGACAAGTCAGATATTACAAAATGAAAGAAAATGAAAAGGGCTGAACAGAGTTCAGTAAACAAAGTCACACTGCGGAGGTGAAGGGGGGGGGGGGGGAGTTAGATGTTAGAGTGCCTAACATACTACGTAATAACCTACTAAACCTAAAGGCAACAGTGGAACCTAATCCAAGCTAAGATTTGCTGACTAATTCTCCATCTTGCTTTCAGTGTTACTCCTGAGTTAGGACATTTAGTTTACTAGCAGAGACCCATGGCTGGTCCTTCTCTGAACGTCTATCTTGGTGTGAGCTTGTAAATCAAGGGGTTCTAGTAACGTTTCCTGTAAAAGCAAGACTATATTGTTGATGTCAGGAGTTGGAGGGTAGATGCACCCAGGCAATAAAACAATGTGTCAAACTGCCGAGATGGGGATAAGTAGATTTAGAGCAGAGGCATTTGAGAAGCTTATGCTGTGCCTTGTGTGTGCAAAGATTATACTAGATAAGGATTGGTGCACAATAAATATATCACAAAAAAATAAAAAAATAACTGCCCTGTAATTCAACCAGACCCAGCTCTTTTACAAAGCTGAACATCTGTGTGTCATACATCCGTGTATCAGAAAAGTTAAAATACTATTTGAACTTCATAAACACTGCACAAACTGTAAGATTTGCACCTTTTGATATTTTTTTTTAAGTGGGTTTATTAAAAAAAAACAGTGTTATTACATGACTCGACTGTATTATTTAGTTTAGCCCTAAATTATCTTTTTTTTTTACAACAAGTACAAGTCTATACATCTGACCCAACTGACTGAAACTTTCATTTTCCATGTGGGTCTTGAATATTTACAAAAGGTGTTCAAAAATAAAAAGTAGACAGTGATGATTAAGAATTAAATATATAAATACATAAACAATATGAAACAAAGAAAAGGCAATACAGCCAATAAATAAATACAATAATAAATAACATTCAAAATATCTTTGGCCAAACTAGGGCCACTTAGTGTAACTGTCCTCATAAAGTTGGGAGAGACGTGCCTTTGAGGTTCCGTGCACTCCATGGTCAGGTGACCACCTTTATTTTTAAGTGTTCTGAGAGAGAGATTGTAAATTGGAATAGACTGGATATGTGCAGTGAAAAAAAAAGACTAAACAAATCTATTGAGGCACTTTTAAGGATGTTAAAGAAAACACTAGCATTTTCTTTGTTTCTGTCTTAATCCCCCAATCAGTAATAAAAAATAATAAAAAAATAAGACAAAGCAACATTCACTATAAAAGGTACTGTAATTGAAAGCCTTTCTTTTTATCAAACTACTCCCCTTTTGTACAATCTTGGGATAGCAAACAACAATATGGAAAATAAAATAAACAGCTACAAATCTTTTTTATAAACCATAAAAAAAAACGTTCTAAGCCAAAACAATCCAATTTCATGTCCATGTTTGGAGTCTACAAGTAACAACATCAATGTGTGTTCTCTGTCATTACTGTCTCTGACTGTTCTCCAAATATCCCTGCCAGGGTTTTAAAGCGCGGCCCCCATTCATTGAGGTAATCGTAGTCCTCGTCGACATCCGCGACCAAAGACTCAATGGAGCTCAGCGATTCAGCCACCGAGCCCTCGCCCTCGTATGCATACGTGGCCAGGGAGTCATAGGGAGGGGACGAGTTATCCACATCATTTTCTTTCAGACGCTGGGTGATGAAGTCACGGATGTCAGCACTGTCCTGGGACACGGGGGCTTTAGCCCCAGGTTTGGCCTCGGGCTTCACGTCACGCCGGTACAGGTTCTCCTTGATGACCTTGGGGTTACGGAGGGTGCCCATATCGAAGGCGTGGGTGTCCTCCTCGCCGCCGCCCTCGTCGTCATAGTGGATCACGTTGTCACGGATGTCCTCCTTCGAAGTCATCAGGGTCTCCTTCTTCTTCTGGCGCCTCAAGCCCACGTAGAGGACCACAATAACTGCAGATGGAATTTGGAGATTAGCCCCACATTAGAATCTGAAATCAGTGACACTTTGCAACTGCCTATGTTTCCTGTCAAAAGTGATGGGATCTCAAAGAATGGCTCATTAGTAGCAAACATGACAATAACGAACAGCATAATACTCACAGACTCTATCAAGCGTATCAAATATGCTATTAGTTAGTGGCAGTGCAAATGTACAATCATGTGGATCTATAAGTCAGGGGTTACCCCTATTGAACACACACTAGTCTAATAGTATAATTGGAAAGGGAAAGTAGGATCATTCTACATAGTTACATTTCTTTCATCCAATCAATATAGTGCAGGAAACAATGCCCATATGAGTCTTTAGAGTAATATCCAGACGGGAGAGCCGTACAGAGAAATTATTATATTGAAATGAGTAAATAAATAGTTTCCGAGTGTAAACCCAATCGACTTTATTAGAACTGGCATACCATTTCCTCTCCATCGTCTGTTCCAATCATCTTCTGGTTTGACAGACTTGATGCAGTGTGCTAGTGCCCCCCAGTGGTACCCGTCTGTATCTCACGCAAGTCAATATTATCTATGCGCCTTCCTTCAGTGATGCAGCTACAGTTGTGCGGGTGTGGTTGGTGAGGAGAGAACAGCCTGTTCTTGTTGATGTAAGGCCCTTGTGGTCGACAGTTTGATCCCCCCCCCCAAGAAAAACTGGGTCATCTTGACAAATCCACCACAATAACGGGAATGATGTCCAGGAAGCATTCTTCCTGTGTTCTGATTATCTTTGAGCACAGTTTCTATCTTTAGGACGGCATGACATTATTGAAAATCGGTGGTGCCAGCCTAACCCTGAGGGCATGTTGGCCTGCACTAATTACCTTTTCCACATATTTCACCTTCACAAATCCACGCGTGTACTATAGGCCTACTTTGTTAACCTCCAGATCTCCTTTGTAGGAGTGTAAAGGCATTAACTGGCTTCAAATGTCATTAAGATTCAGATCCCCTTGTCTTAACCAGCATACTGTGAGCAAACTCTCTGATTGGAAAAGAAATGCTGGAGAGTTTAACGGCCACAGATTTAGCTTCTTTGTCCCCTCATCATGGTCAAGGCCACACTTCACTGAGACCATAAAAAATATATTGTTTTAACAACCTACCACCCCACACATACTACGGTGGAAACGAGGCCATAAAGACTTATTTACATCGTCTGTGCTATGCAGATGAGTTCCTCTGTTTAAGTGGTGGAGTCAATTTTAAAACTCTGACCTTGGGCAGTAGGGTAAGTGTCTGTGTGTGTTTGTTTGGGAGGAGGTAGGGTTGGATCTGGCTGACATTTGAATGTACTTTCCACGATCAGATCAAACGTGTTCACTTCAGGTAAAATTGTAAGTCATCTTTAAAAAAACACAGCCCAAAACATTTTCAAAAGGTAAATCAAAGGTAATTAATTCACCCAGTAGAATCACGATGCACAGAAGGATTGCGATCAGAGCTCCTGTACTGAGTCCCACAGGGAGAAAGATGGCCTCTGCGCTGCAGGTGAGGAGGGAGCCGTCCAAGTCACAGCCACATACACGGATGGTCAGTGTGCTCGTGCTGACCTGGACCGGGTAGCCTCGGTCCTCAATCTCCACCAGCAGGAAGTAGATTTCTTGAGAACGTCTTCTGAAGCCACTCCTCCAGGTCACAACTCCGGCTGTATTATCTGTAACACAAAAATATTATGCATGCATGCACACACATACACACACACACTTTAGAACTATGGATATGGCATGACGGTATAATCCTTCTTTATACCGAATATACCCTTTACTAACATCAACACATCACACATTGACAACATAAAGGCATGTGAAACTATATACTGTTCTAAAGAGCAAAAGCCTGGAATAACTTCACATGGTGAAGTGCCTACAGAAAACTTATTTTAGCCCCACAGGACCGAGTTTATCTTGTCGCTGAGAGCCCAGGGGAGTGCTTGTGATTTTATGTGTTCATTCGTCCGACATAAACTCCGGAGAAACAGCGAGTCAAGCACTGCTAAATAATAAACAAACACCAAGGGGGTGTGTGGTGGGGAATGCGGCCCTGGGTGTGATGTTGGTCTGAGGAATAGAACAGGACAGTGGACACGAGCCTGGGGAGAAGTTTCAGGCTGGACCTGCTCAGGCCTGTCCACCGGAGCTCCACTGTCTGACCCCTGCCAGGGCTGGTTCCACTGACGAGGCTTTGGACTCTCTGACATACAGGGGTCAGGCGTTTTTTAGCACACCTAGCATGTTACGCTCAACCTCTTTTTTTACCCCCTTCTTTTTCACCTGTCTTCGCCAGACCTGCCCCCGGAGCTTGCCTGTCCTTATCAGATCTCGACCCTCTATCTAGAGATTGCGTCTGGCAGCACCCTGGCATGCCCAGAGCCGTGAAGAGCCAGAGACGGTGTGTCCATGAGGGAAAACTGGATCAGTGGCTCAACCCAGGACTCGTGGAGGTGGAAAAATGCATTTGTCTCTCCAACTTCTCTATGCCACGTCCTACTTTTTTATGAGCCTCCCTGCCTGCAAGACTTCAAAGGGCCATCTTTTATACCCCATGAGAGGTGTCATTATGCTTTTCTAGAAGAATACATTTGTCTTTCATGCATTCTAGAGCTGTATCTCTGTTTATTAAAGATGTAAGCAACTTGTTTACAAATATTGGCGTCAATAAGACTGAATCATTTATTACAGTAATGATCATAGCCACATGATGTGTTTTTCATATAAACCTGGGATTGATTTACAGGTCTGTCATACAAGCTAAAAGTGAAAACATTGAGTATGAGTAAAACTCACTTCCAAAATCCCGGATGGAAAAATTCTTGTTTTCATCCTCTGGTGACTTGAACGAGAACTTCTGACCAATGGGAGATAGATCTTGGTCCTTTGCGCTAATTGTTTGAATAACCTGTGGAAATGCAAATATTTATAATTACAAAAAATACAAAGAATATTAATGAAAAGAGTGCTCAACAAATGATTGACTACATTTCCATAGATAAAACAACTGTAGCATACTGTATGACTATTTCATTTAAGTATTTCATTCTTTCCAAACTCCTGTTTACCACTTAATCACTTACATTAAAAGCTTAGTTGCTTTGTATAACCCTTAAATGGGTTTCTGGGATTTAAAGAAAATATTGAATTTCCCTCAGCAAGAAAGAAACAGATGGTTCTCTGTCTGTTATTTAAATAATGCTTAGACAAATAAAGTTCTCTCTCTTTTGGGAAACCCTCTTTTAAGTTTATATTTTTTTTGACTCACTAAATGTGTTCCAAAAATTTTAAAGTATTGCATCAATATTGAAATCTAGCTCCTTTCAACATTTTCTCCAAACTTCTTCCAAGTGAATATATTCCCAGACCGACTCCTATGAATACGTAATCAAACTCTGCCAAGCTTGCTTACAACTAATGCTGGCTCTCCTTCCTGCCTCACAATAAACAACAATAACTGTCAGAGAAAGATTATCTCTGGACCAATGTCCATACAAGATAAGGTGCAAATATGGTACATGAAATATCAATCCTTTACTGATCTAAAAAAACAAAACAATTCAAGATCTTCTACATGCATGGTTCTCAATACAATGATCCCCAAAGCAACATGCTGTGAATATTTAAAACACAGTCTGTATTTTGATATCCATGGCAAACAATAACTTTTATTGATGCTGTGGTACTGATTCAGTAGTTGCTGTTCCAGTCCAAGTAACTTAGAAACAAACTTTTTTCTCAGCAAACCCCTGGCATACTTCAGTTGAACATCACAGTTTGAGGCCTCGCTTCTTTTTCATGTATTCGTTCACTATGCTTTCACATGGACATTTGAGTTGTTTCCCTCGCTTGGAACCATGCTGGTTATAGATTACTTATCATGGGAGGTTGCGGCACAGCAAGACGTGCTTCTGAACAAGGGGGCTACCTGTATATGTTCCTTGGCAGCGCGAGCAAAGCCAATCATCAAGGACAACTTATGGTGGGTTTTACAAGTGTAGATCAGCAATTCTTTATTATCTCCCAGCTGTGCGAAAAAACTGCTGGATCCCATGCTGTGAAAACTACCAGTATGGAAGAAAATTGAAGTCAAAGACAGCCCCCTCCACGAAAGGATGGGTAAAGTGAGGGGTAAACAACAGCTATGATTGATGTCTGTATGGTAAGACAACAGTCCAGTTCAAAATTGAAAGTGGTCACACCATGGGGTCTCATATGAAGACAGGAAAACCACATCCGAGGATGAGCAGAGAATCCTTCATTTGGGATGGGAGAGTCTCTAGCTGTTTGATCAAGCGCCAACCTTGCTCTTGCTCAGAACGCTAACTGCATGTAGATATCTGCTAATGGGCTCATTTGTAGGCACAGGTGGTTTACAGTGCGCACAAGCAATACTCTGCTGCATCCCAAATATACAGTGTCCTCTGAACTCGCCCGCTCATGTTTAAAGCACATCCCGCCTGGCATAAGCCACACATGCAGATGGTTTGAGATATGTTCAGACCTGGCCCACAGTGGCACATATGCATTGTGGTTGAAAATGGGTATTCCTTTCCTTAGTCTCATTTCTATCTTGTCTATTTGTTCACAATCACAGCTATGTCAAAACCATCCCTGCCGACAGCGACACGTGTTTGGACACACGTGTACTGCACACACACACACCCACCCAGCTATGTGCACATGTGCACACATGAACAAATTCACACACAGAAGCATATTGGCACCCACATGCACACACTCCCGTAATGACAACATACCTGCCCTACTTTGGCATTTTCACACACATAGGTGTCGTAGGGAGTGGACAGCTCAGGGGGAAACTCATTAATGTCCAGGACATGCACAGTGACAGCCACTTTGCTTGTTAGAACAGGACTATCTGAGGAGCAAAACCAAAAATACAACACATTAGTATATATATATATATATAAATACAGAAGTAAAACATGATACAACAGCAACATAATAATTACACTGATGAATTGGATGAGTAGTACAGAGTGGAATTACACTTTGTATTACCAAATAAAAAGAAGAAAGTGGAGAGAGAATGAAATGGAAATCATTTGGAAATTGATTACACAGCCCTGACATCCGGTGGTTATATTCTGTAACTGCAACCCTGGAATTTGCATACCGTTAAAGATTGAGTTAGCTGGCACATGCTTCAAATGTTTTAACAACAAACAGTCATTTTTAAATGGTCAGAGAACACTAACCAAAGAATTTTCCAGCTATATAGCCAGCTGTATAGCCAGCTGTGTACCTGTCCTTGGTTGTATGTCCATTGTGCAGGTGGATATCCTTTTAAAAGCCAGCACAAGCTGGTTTTCATTTGGCTTTGCAACATATTTTTTATCTTGGGAGTGCTGCAGAGATGCAAGGCACATATTAATTACTGAGGGAAAGGTCTCTGGGGAAAGGCCAACAATAACCTGTCTTACTTTTATGAGATTACAATATTGTTCGAGCTCTGGGGAAATATTCTTTTAAATGCGAAAGTCAAACTAAAGTAAACTTCATGGATTTAGCGTGAAAATGGGCTTTGCTCTCTAGTTGGGGCTTAGAGTCTGTGTGTGTGTGTGTGTGTGCGTGTGTGTACTTTGCATTTGTATCTATGATTGCATATGTGCTGGCTGTGTGTGGGTGTGTAGATGTGTGTGTATGTGTGCGCAGTAGGAACATCTCCCCAACGGAAGGGCAGATACAGCTATGGCTCAGTTAGTAACCTGCCTGACCTTGATGGAAAAAGCAATCTTCCCACCCAGGTAAAAATGACAGAGTATGGGATTTGCTGTGTGGCAGTGACCGAACCACAAACATTGATGCTCTGCCAGAAGAAACCCTGTGATCTCTTTCTATCAAGGTCCCCTACGGTTTCCCTTGGCCTCGAAAAAGTTTTGTGCAACAACTGCAGATTTGTGATGACAGAAGGAGGAAAAGTAGACCTTGATGAAAGGGTCAAAGTTGTACAGCAGGACAATGCGATTGCTTATGACTCAATTCAGAAAAAAAGGTTGAATGGTACATTATCCCAGGGTCTATATAGAGTTGAAGGGTAAAGGCATTGAAGTAACTGATTTGCTGATTTATTGATTGTGTCAATGTTTGTATTCACCCACTAGATGGAGCAATGGTATAGTTGGATTACTTAAATCTATTAAACATCAGCATTTTACTTAGGTGTACATAATCTTGGAATAGACTTGTAATTTTAAGACATACTTGAATATAATTAGCTAAATGACTAAATGTAAATGTAGCTATCACACATGTTTTCATCAAACAGCCTTTCTATATGTAAATTTAGTCTATATCTAATTTCCACATAGATTTTATGGATTAACTGACTACGAATGCAATACAAAAACATGATTGTCTGACTCATCAGTTTGTGCATGTTTACCAAGATGCACTTCAACACCTAGAAGGTATAAGAAAAGAAATAACATGCATACAAAACCAAACTGCAAACACGTAGACAAGTAGACAAAGACGACAAACATGCACGGAAACATTGTCCCAGCAAAGACAAGTGTCAGTATCAAAAAATGAAAGTGTGAATGAAAAGGTTTTTCTCTACTAATTTAGGAATGGTCAATGGATATAAACTCCCACAGTGGCTTATACGTTTGCAGCCCACACATTTACTACAACGCCTTCTGCGTCAGTACTGTGAAATGTGTGCCTCAGAGGAGCTGCAGACAGTGGTCTCATTTTGCTGCATGACTGCAGTGTCTGGCAGCGGTTATAGAGATCTGAGAGACTTCAGCCACTGCCGGCATCTTCTTTAAAAGAAGGTTAGATGTCCATGCAGGTAAAATACCTCACACAAGCATGGTAAATGTCACACAACTCCCACAATGTGGGATACTTTAATTACCAAATTGTAAACGGACAAACAATAACAGATGGTGTAATAACTGAGAGTGAGAAGTGGAAAGGGATCGACCGTGATGAATCACAGAGGATGTGATAAAGGTTCACACGGAAATGCTGGGAAGATTTAGACTTAGATAATAATACACATTTTGAACGCAGTGTAGTCTGGGGACAAACAGTGACATCTAATAGAGAGCTCTTGTTGTGATGTGTGAGATTAATGTGAATGTCAGCAACTGTTTTTCCATAACTTCCTTCCCCCATAGATTGAAATCAATGTCCCGACTGTATATCACGCAAGTTTTAGTACATATTCAGCATCCTTATTTTCTGTCTTCACAGTAGCAATAATGGTATTCCATTTGTATTCCTTTGGGGCAGTTAGGAGGCCTTGGCTGAATTGTCTTTTCTTTGTTGGCCCTTAGCGTGAGGAAATGTCAGTTCACACAGATATGATGGCAGCGAGATGTATCACTGATAACAGCCATCAAGGATCCATAATGTGCTGCTTTGCCAAGCTGCAAGGTCACAGAAAACTGATCTGAAGTGAAAGGTTCGGCTACGAAACTCTGATCCCAGAGGGAGTCCCAGATTTATGTATAATGTATGGCTTTCATTAGGCCTTACTGTACTGTACCATCCAGTGGCTGTCAGCATCCGCATGCAGGCACCAGCCTGGACCTGAATGCAGTCCTCTCAGTGGGAAAGAGGACTTTCCAGGAAGATAGTCAGTGTGGGTGTGTGTCTGTGTGTATGTAAGGGATGGGGGGGTGGGGCAGGAGGGGTGGGGTGGGTTTGGCAGCTAGCAGAAGCCTGGACAGGTGCATGATGGGGAGCTGATGAGGTGGGGTACGGTCCCACGGGCCTCTACTAGTGCAGATCCATATGCCAAGTCTGAAACGCATGCGCTGCCCCCCCCCCCCCCCCCCCCCCCACTCCCTGACCCAGAGCCTTCACCACTGAGGGCCTTCACCAACCACCGACCCACATCTGAACATTAAAAAAAATTCTATGGTGACCTTGAAAGGGGGGGGGGGGGGGGTGCAAAGGGCAGGGGTGGTTGGTGGAGTGGAGGGAAGTGACTAATACCAGTTTCCAAGGCAATAAAACACCCAACTTTTAACTGCCCTTATTTCACAGTCCATCCTAATGAATATACAGCGAGGGTAATTTTGATTGAGCACCAGCCTGCCTCAGAGATAATGACTTTGACGGCTCTTAGGCGATTTGATGACTTGATGACGATGTATTTGCTTATTTATCAGGAAATTTGCTCCACTTCCTTCATAACAACATAATTAGCTTGATGACACGTTTTAAAGTCACAATTTACATCATCTTTTCCACACATGCCATGGGCTGTCCAGCTTTCACCAGGTCATTTGCATGCAAGTTCCAATCCATGAAAAAATTAAATTGTTTTTATACCACACTATACTCACTTTGAAGTCAGGGAGGGCACTAACATATTGTTGAAGAAACTAAGAAGAGTTGAGCTCAGTTAGAGGAGACAATGTCCTGACAGTACACGCTCTAGGGGAGTCATCGTGCTTTATGGTCGCCCGTAAACCAACAGAAATGGGATTGACTATTGGCTTGAGTAAAACCGTGTTAAATCATTCACACTGATTACGACGGAAAGAAGAACAGCATCACCTGCATGAATCACCATCACCATGGCACTTACTAAGTTTGGTGGCCACAATGAAGATGTTGTGCTGGGCGATGCTCTCTCTGTCCAGGAGTTCGTTGGTGGATAAAGTCCCTTCTACTGGATCGATGTCAAAGTAACTGTCCAGGTCACTCTTCCAATCAATGGAATACCTGAATACAAAGTAAAACATTGCCATATTCTCACCATAAATAACTGGGATGGATCCACACAGATTTTGCTTGTTGGCATATAAAAAAGGGTGATGTGTGACTAGATGGATAGTGTGTAATAGTGATCCATTTCCCCAATAAGATAGCTGACAGAGGCACACAGCACACAGTAAGGGGATAATGAAGAGACAGTTATGTTATGCTGACCAAATGTCTTTCAGAGCACCATAAATAGTTTAAAACATTAATTTCCATATTCTTGAGAAAATATATATCCAGGGCTAGTAAGTGTTCATTGAATAGTTGCAGGGATCCAAGAAGTTGGCAGATTGTCCTGCTGGTGTGCCCTTACCCTGCTGCATCACTGTAAGCTGGCTCTGTGCACTTGCCCCATTTGAATGTGAAATGCTCTCATGGTGGTTCTGAATTTGAATGGCATGTGATGGGGCATCATGAATATTCATAATATCTGGCTCTCCTAGTACTGTCTGATGTGTGTAGAGCTTGTGTCAGTCATTTGTAGACAGAGGCGTAGCCACATCCTCCTGCTCTTTCGTATGCATGATCATGTATACAAGAAACATGTGGAGGAGCTATGTACTTTGTGTGTTTTGTCAGTATTTTTCAGTGAGATTAGCAATTATCCTGGACCTCTCTTTAACCCTGTTTTGTGAGGAGCCTTGATGTAGACCTGATCTTGCCAAAAACATTCAGCCTCATTCTTTTTGATGAATATTACACAAGAACTCTGATCACTTGTTCAAAGACTTCAAGGCTTCTAATCTATCCTTGGGGTACAGCTCCGAAGGTGTTTTTTATAGGTAAATCTCAACTACCATCAGTCAGCTTAGAGTTCAATGAAGTTTCCTTTTTGACAGTTGTCTGTTTGAATCTTGTAAACATTGTGTCTTGAAGTCCTATGATAATTGATCATACCATTGATGTTTTAGTTTTTTTCAAACTTGGATGTCTATACTCTTTCAGTGTGAAGATTTTTTGGGAATATAATGTATTATTGGACAGTGAAAGATGTACAGTGCTCTGTAAAGGACATCTTAAACCAACAGTTACAACATGAATACTTCATGCATATTTGAATACATATACAGCATGACTCCATCTCAGATATTGTTTTTTTTCCCTCCATCATTGCACATATCTTTTAAAAGTATGACAAAGTGGTAAAGCTTACGACCACATATATAAATCTCCCACATCTTCATGACCTTTCAACATATCAGAAAGATATGAGTGAAATGCCTAAGAGTAATATAGACTTGAAGTCTCGTTCGTGAACATTTGAGTATAGGAGTGGCTGCAATATTTATGCCTTTTGTTTTTTTTCCATGGAGAATGATTCAATGATCTGCACTCCAGAATCAGGAAGAGTAGGTTGAGTCAAACTTTAAAAGCGCAATCTCCTATGCATGGAGTGGCATTGGACTGTTTTGAAGTAGAGTGTATGAATCACTTCTCTGATAGGATGAAACATGAACAATGTCAACCGATGAGCTTGTGAATAATTAAATCCCTCCAGATAAAGTAAAGTACTAAACAAAAGAGAGCCATCGCTTTTTGTACCACAAACTCTGCCTGGGCTTTTCCATTGTCTTTTATGGAATTAAATATTTATATTAAAACAAATATACCTCTTGATGCAACCGGAAGTTCTTTGCCATTTGTGGCCCACCCCTTGTTGTACATCTTGGAAAATCATGAGTAGAAAAACTCAAAAGCAATCTGAGCAGAAAATAACTGATAGACTAAAGGACAAAACATTTTTCATAAATGTTTTAACAAAGCACACTGCACGGGACATACGTGTCCACAATGCAGTGCTCTGGCTGTATTTAACATACAAGTCTGTCTGTGTGTGCCAGTATGCGTTTGCATGTAGATGAAAAAGAAAAAAGAGACAACATTAAATGGGTTGCATTGGTACTGTACAAGAACCCCACATTCAAGCCACCTCCAATTTGTATGTGGACCTTTTCCTAACACTTGAACTGTACCTTACAGGACTGCTGCTGGCGTCTAAGTCTTGAGCAGTCACAGCTCCGATGATGGTGCCTACTGGCGTGTCCTCATACACATCCATCATGTAGGAGGGCTTATTGAACACTGGGGGCTCATCCACATCTAGAACGTTAATCTTGACTGTAGCTGTGTCCTTAAAGGCCCCAAAGCTGTGGAACCGCGGGTCCACATGGGCGTTGGAAGCGTCCACCTTGAAGGTGTAGGACTTCTTGCTCTCGTAGTCCAAAGGCTGTAAAAGAAGGAAACAGACGAGGAGGATTATGTGTTCCACAAAGAACTTTTGAAGTTAAACAACTTTTGCTGTTTTTGTTCTCGTGCTGCTCTTCGTGCTGACACACTAAAAAGGTACTCCAAATCCAAATGATGCTCTTTTATTTGGAGTACCACAGCACACCACATAAATTGACATTAAGGCAGTGTTTGTGTCAATGGCTTTTGACACATTCCAACCATTTGGTTTGGAATGTTATATCTTCAAATTTGGTTTCCCCACTCATGTGGCTTGAACAGACCCCATAAAGGTGTCATTGAAAAATACCATTATAGCTTTTAAATCCTCTGTAGTCTCTTTAAAAAAAAGTCACGAAGGAATGGATGGATCATCAAATAGGCCTAGACCTTCCCAAAGCCAAAAAACAAGCGTGAGATAGTCAGGCTGACATGTTTTGTGGTTCAGTCACACGCGACTCTACGCAAAATCCAAAGACATACAGGTTCTGACTCCCTTGTCTCTCACCATCTCAGCACAGGGTCAATTAGCTAGTGCTGAGAGTGCATGGCAAGCCGTGTCTGGGGCCGGGAGAGGTGTAAACATCCGACGGCAGTGACACCCGTGCTTGTGCTTCTGCCCGTCTCCTGCCTTCTCATGTGTGACTGGCCGTGCTCGCATGAGCCTGCCGTCACGCTCCCCTGGCCCTTAGTCACATGAGAGAAATTCCTTTTCTGTGTATTTGAAAATGACTAACACCACAGAGGCAAATGCTATCTCTTCACCCCAGACCCCAGGAAATCCTTTGGCATATTCAAGTTCCATAAGACGAAGGGAAGGGAGAGTGAGGCTATTTGAAGAGAAGACACAGAATATGCCAGGCAGAGGGTTAGCCACAATGCTCTTTTATGTCAGTGAGCAAACACGGATGGCTATGGATTCATGCGTTTATGCTATGACTTGTTGGTCTGTAATAGCTAGAGGTTGAGGCTATACAGCGTCCGGCTAAGCATTTTAAACCATCAGAGGCATTGCAGAGATCTGACTGAAGGGATGGCAGAAGGTTCCTGTCTCGCCTCCATATCCACGGTTCTGTAACTTCAGCTCTAGACCAGGTGTCGGACAAAAAAGAGGCTGTGTGAAGCAGAGCCAATCTTAGAGCAATCATTGCCCATCAGGCGCCATGATTGGTTTGATTACAGTGAGCCAGATGTAACTCACTGGGCGCAGCTATTGGATCTCTGGACAGGAAATACACTCCGTCGCTTTCAATCTCTCCCAGGGATAGACAAGACAGCAAGAAAGATCACGCTCTCCATGGTAACAACATTCAACACTTTTCTCTGTCGAGTTCCAACCAAAGGCGGTTGCTAAATGAAAAAGGAAAGCGATCTTATCTTATGGAGTTATTGTTAACATATATAAAAAGTACATTTTGTGTTCAGCTGGTAAGGTAAATAACTGCTGATATCACTTTTTTGGGGGGTTTCATTATGGTGAAGAAAAGGCACCAGTGCCCACACATGCAGAAGCATCAATGCAGAGCTCAGCTAAAATCTATGCGCAGGTGGGGTGTTACTGCTGGTGATGGGGGTAGCAGGAGGTATACATGATGCCTCATTAGACACACTCTCACTGGAGACCTGGGGAGATATGACACGACACTCCAACTACACATACACAGGCACTCACACACACAAAGACCCACATACCGCAACTAGGATGTAGACCCAAACATTCTCTGCCATAACTCTGTCTAATCCTCACAAAAGCAGCTACCTAAAGATGAAGACAGGTAGGGCAACTACGCCACTGCATTGGCAGGAATACACATTGGTAACAAAATATGTCAAACAAAACCCGAAAAAAACGATTTTCAAGATTATTAGAGGCAGAATTACTGACTCATGTCTAGAACTAGAGTTATTGCATTGTAGTTTTATTAACTCTGTCCAACTGAAATATTCTTGACTGCTTTTAGTGTGCCTTCTGTGGATATTGTTACTCAGCCAAGGGACACTTTTATCAAGTCTCATCCTCAGCATTTTATAAGGTCAGGAGCTTTTGCTTGTAAACGCCATTGTACGGATTCCTGGAAGTGAAGAAGCATCTAGTGACACCCCTGTCTGCAGAGGAGATGATGTCATCCAAACACTTGCCATCGTAGCCTCCGAAGCAGGACACTGAGGGATGGAGGTCAAAGAGGTCATTTTCACTGAATCGTCACAACAAAGAGACATCCACCATGATTAAATGTCAAGATGGAATCCGATAGATTAACATGGGTTATCTAGGTTAGGTGCGAAAAAATGTCAAGAGCTCTGTTGGCCTTTTAATGTCTCTGACTTCCATGATGGACCCCAGTATTGGCTGGTACTGTATCTTTCCTTAATGGCTTCTGCCTGTAAAAAAAAGGAAAAGCTGGGGAACAGGAACAAAATGGGGTGAAAAGGGGTAATGAGAGAAAGTCTGAGTTAATAAGAAGCACTGCTAATGTGTCAACCCTTGAGTTGGAAAGAATCAAATAAGATCGAGGGGCCAGGAGGGATTCTCATGCAGGAAAGAAAGGATGGCCCAATCACTGGTGCCTGTCAGAACGTATCCCTCCACCTTCTCTAATACATGCCCTACTTTACGCTTGGACCAAAGTCTTATGGGTAAATATGGCCCAGTTCACCCCTTTGGACGTGCCTTGTACATTTCACCACTGTAAAGGACACCCGGAGGAAGAGAATGAGCTCGGCAGAGCAACATTTGTAAAAGGGGGACAGACAGACTTCCTCTCATGTCAGTGCTGGTGCTCTTCAACATCACAACAGAATATGCTTGAAATTCTAGACGCGATGCCGTGCCCTTTGATATGTAAATGTGCACCTTCGTTGCACTGGTGGTGCTACTGAATGGAGAAACCAAGGTTTTTGAATTGAGGGCATTATGATCCTAGGGAATTTGTTATTTTTGAGATTCTAGAGATTAATCAGTGGCATAATCTCACGGGTACAGTGGAGGTACTCGGTGAAATGGGCTTTGAAATGTGTTTTTACCCTTTGTTTAATGTGTGTTAACACAACATTAAGGACAACACAGTTCTTGTAGGCCATTCAAACCAGAACATAAGGTTTATTTGAGAATGTCAAAACCAATTCTTTTTCATCTGAGTTTTCTGGCTTTGATTTGAGGCTGTTGTTGCCCCTATCCCCCAGATCTACCTCCCTTTGCGCGTTTGGAATGTTTCTCCCCTCCCCTCTGCAACTCCCCTGTGCTTTATTTTGGAAACGGAAGACGAATGATACATTTTTAATAGGTTCTTCATTTGTTTGTGTGCCGTTTAATACCACAGACTTCCCCTCCTGTCTGCAGCACCCCACGCCCTCTCTCTCTAACAAGGGGGACGGCCGAGCACTAACACCTTGTGGTAAAGATGGTCTCTTCTTTTGAATGCCACAGTACTTCAGTAATCCTAGTGCTACAGATAATCATTAGCGCCATAATTCACTTGTTAGCGTAAAACATAGGTGTATTTACCTGAAGATGTCGAGCTAAAGATGAAAGGCTGGTTGGAATGGAACAATCCTGTTAAATCTTTAATACGCTCCTGAGTCCTGGAAATCCTATTTGGTATAATATATGTACAATGTCAGTCATGAATCTTTCACTTCTCCTCCCATTTAACTTCTCCTCCTCGGCAGGCAAATCAAATCTGGGCAGTAAACACAACACAGCAGTGACACATTTTTTATTCAGCATGTTTACGGCCATACAAGGCTGAAGAACAGGAAAAAGAAACAACAATGGAGAATACATAATGATAGAAATGTGAAACGGAGAATTCCTGACCCCGCCAACAAAGATCCCTAATGTGTTGCTGTAGACTTAGTGGTTTTTGTCTTGGTTCTAAGAGCGCAGCTTCCATGTGCCAGCCATACTTGACTGACAAAATAGCTCGACAATGTTTCACTAATTATTGTCTTGGTTTATTGCTTTTGCGCACCACACCTAGTAGCTGAGATGCAGTTACATTGCAATGCGGCTAGTAAATACAAACTGTTCCTTGCCTCTAACCATTAAAACACTGTAGACCTATGCACTTCTAATCTTTGATTCTAGTGTACTTCCTATGTGCAGCTTTTTGCACGGTGCTTTTGGATTCAAGCATCTGCTAAATGAAATAAACCAAATGTAAATGGAAATCCCCTCTTCTCAGTCAATTGAGCACACGGAGCACAATGAGCATATCATGAGTGCCTGCCGGGTTTTCTGGGAGGGCCATTAGATGTCCCATTGAATTCTGCGGCCTCTGTGGAGAGGGGAGGCTCAGTTTATTGTGTTTCCATCAGTCACATTGGTCCTTGTCCTTGCAGCTCTATCCCCCCCCCCCCCACACACCTCCAACCCTCGAGCCTGTGGCAGTGATGTGGCGTCTGAGGGGAACCCGCCGGTGCTCCTGTCCACACTGCAATGGAGGGGAGTGAGGGTGAGAGACTGGACCTGCCACTCTAATAGGCTGGGGGTTAGCCAGGAGATAGGCCCCGAGACACTGGTCTAATCTATTACACCCACACAGCCCCGGGGCCACCGAGAGTGTCTCTCATCGCCTCACGCTTTTTTCTCTTACTCACTCTCAGTTTGCATTACTCTGTCTCTCTTTCTTCCGAGCGTTTTCTCTGCAGTTTTCTCTGTTTTCTCCCTCTGTAGACATGCACACAGACACAAGCTCGACCCATAACAAAAGTCCCCTGCCCCTGGCTCTCTCTCTGTTCCTCTCTCTCTCTGCCTCACCCACCCCCTTTTGGATCTAGGTGGAGGTGTTATTTGTCAATGTTGGGTCCCCTATACTGCATCTCCTGCTGTTCAGCTGCATCGCTGCCTCCACCTACTCCTCCCTCCCTCTGTGGGCAGCTTCCACACAATAGCCTAAAATAACTAATGTCAACTCTTGTTTCTGCTGGTTCAAAACCACACTCCCCCCACCTGTCTTAAAACATTGAGAAATATGATGCTGTACAGTATCACAAGTAAACAAGGTCACACGGGTCTTTTTATACTGCACCCCTAGTGTTTTTGTCAAGCCTCTGCCAATATTAGTTTACAGCATGATCTATTATTTTTACCATCCCAGGTGATTATAAACAATGGTGGACATGTTGTTTGAAGTTAAATTCTTCATTCCTTGAGTACTTTCATGCGACTGCAACCTTGTGTGATTTATTTGCCAGACACTTTCTGCCAGTTCCTAGATGAAACACGACATAACTTCTGATGTGCCCTATGGGGGGCACTGTGTCCTCCAGTATTTGAACTTGCCCTTCTTTGGTTTTAATGAGAGCGAACTCCCTTACTAGCCCTCATCTCATTGAAGATGTAGAGCAATTTTCTCAGCGATGGCGTCATTTGTCCATTACCTTTTTAGAGCATAGTAGTAACTCATCTAGACCAATAGGCTTTAATGGTTTGGAGTTTCTCAAATGATTTAGTGTTCAAACAGCCTCCTAATGACATTTCTGATAGTAGAATTAAAATGCTGACAGTGTCTGGCTTTGACAAAAAATAATTAAAAGCTTAATTGATGGCGCAGGGGATGAAAAAGACTACTGGCAGGACATTGTCAGTGGTATGACTTTGAAAAAGTCAAATTGGGGCAGAGTTGGAGAAAATGCAATTGCGAAAAAGTGTACTCCTTAGACGCTGACCACACCCAGTACCAAGTGTTTTAGCTTATCAAATCCTTACTGTTACCCTAAAAGGAATTTTGGGAGAGCTACACATTGAATCATGACCACTGAAACTGACACTAGTGCTTTCTTTGTGGTTGGATTAGGATATACAGTGTTTATAGAGAACAGACATCAGACTCCTGTGTTTAAATAGATGTTCTGGATTCAAGCCAGCAAGGCTTATGCCACACATGTTGCCGTTAAACAATGCTGTTCCTTTTGGCTCAGCACATTTCAATTATGTATATCCGTGGCCCAGCCAACTTGTCTATGCTCAAAGAAGGATGGATGGAAACGCAAGCAGACAAATACACATAAACAAATTAAATCTGACAAAAAGCCTCTTACTAGCACTACCCCAGGATATGTCATTTATGCAGCCTTTTTTTTCCCCCACTCCTGTCGCTCATTTTGTCTTTGGTATTCTTGTGTGCCAGTGTGTGTATGTGTGTGAGTGTGTGTGTGTTTGTGAATCCTTTCTGAAGTTTTGTGTACTGTATGCACACAAGGCTTTGTGTGTGTATGTGTATCCCTCACTGGGATTCCTGCGGTGGATTTGTCTATTGTCTCTCATAATCTTGTATTTTACAGAGTGGAATCCCCCCCACCACCCTCTTCTACTCTTGTATCGGCAGACCAGGGAACAGACGTTTATCCCCTGAACCCATTACCAAGGCTGATCCTCTTATCATATACCAAACCTTGCTGAGTCCCTGGTTTGGGGTCTGCCAAAATTGGCATGGTGGTTAAGGCCCATCTCTCAATCTCTCTCAGGGGAGGTACTGCCACCCCAGTGGACTGGTCCCTATTGCAGTTCAGTGTGGTCAGAAGGCGAGGGAGAGGAGAAGAGAGAAATGGAAACACTAGGTCAATTTACACAGAACTCTCTAGTGAGACATTCCGTGGGCAGGACTTGCCTTGAGTGGTCAGGAACTCCATAAAGACCATCTCCACCCTCCTCCACCTTATGTTTCCTTCACACTCTCACTCTCTCTCCCTTTCCCTACCCCAATAGTTTGCTCTTTTCTTTCTCTTTCCCTCTTCGGTTGCCCCTCAGACATGGGTCGAAGAACATGTCGTTTAGCAAATTACACTGTGTGTGTGTGTGTGTGTTTGGGGAAGGGGTAGGGGACCCACCTGGAGTGGTTCCTTACAACAATGTGTCCCCTCCACTGTGGCTTTGTGCTGTACAGCCTCCCAGTGAGGCGATACATCACAATGGTTCATTGTTTCTGTGGCGGTGGATCAAACGCTGAGGTAAAACAATGGAGGGGACAGGCTTCCTGGGCCATCCATCTAGAGTATTTACGATAAACAAATAAATGTCCTCATTTACATGATAATCTGTCCCTGTCACGTTTTTCTAATCCCATTATTTACAATAAGAAGGTCAGTGTTGAGGATGATCTATGGCAATGCTACTGTCATCATCAGTGCCTGTGTACAAACCCATGCACACACACACTGTCTGAAGGCACATATCCACACACACACGCGAGCACACACACAAACACACACACATGGAAAGCACATACACATACACTGAAGACACAAAATCAAACATTTACTCTGCAGCGTATTTGGAGATCAAAGGTGCACATACCTTTGTATTATTCTACAGCTGGGGCATGTGCTAAAAATGTACCAGTTAGAGAGACACAATTTGATAAAGCAGACAACCAGATGAGAGATTCCATTTCCCCTAGTGCTGTATTCAGTCATTGTCATCAAACCAGACCTGAGAGACATAGGGAACACAAGAAAAACTAAACCATATCCAGAATTCTACTTTGCCTTTGAATTTGATCCAATAATAGGTATTTCTCATGTAACTGGAACAAATTCAAAAGACACCAACAACTTTTCAAATGGAAAGCTATGCCACTAATGTGCATTTTTACATGAAAAAAATGTTTTTCATCAGATGAAGATGGTGCATTGCACCACTTGAGACCCTCAAATGCTCATCGCTCTCCAAATCTTCAGGAGGAATTTCGGCATCAATAGCAGTTTGTTCTTGGAAACTAGTTTGGGTGGCACACCAAGGAGATATTTATCTCTGACACAAAGGTATGAGATAGGACTGGGCTAATTCCACCCGTTTTTACTCATCCATGTGTCATAGATCTCTTTTTAATCAAGGTTGGGAAGCCATTCTTCCATGGGGATAACACAATCCATCTAACCCAATAAAAACCTCATCTGAGTGCAGTAAAAGGCAAATCTATTGCTTTGACATTTATCTTTCCTCTTTCCAATTTTGAAAACAATACCAGATGTTGTTGCTGTTAGATTATGCAAACTTTGCTGTTACATTTTATTTTTACTGTTATACGTCACACTCAGAACACAACAGTTCAGTGTGTCAGGGAATGAATGGCTATGATCACATGAGTACACATATTAGTTGGGCCGTGGGGTGAATAGCTGGGTGTTTGAGTTCTGCTGAGCTTAAGAGGTCAAAGTACTGACAAGACATAAAATGTTAAAAAGCAAAAGTCTTGAACTGCAATCAAGTCCTAATATGAAATACCAACACATTAGGCATCATTGTGGCATTTTATGATGCTTCATTCAAATATCTGCTAATAGTGGGAGAGAGATTAAATGGATCTGCTCAGAGGATGAAGGGAAGCATATGTTGTGACCATGTACCAGTAGGACTACTCTGACAGGTCAAACAAGCCCTGGGCATATTTATCCATTTTGCTAAGTGACCATATGGCCTTTTAAATGGAACCTCAGGCTTGGTGAGAGTATACAGTACAGCGTGTAGCCAAGGCACTTAGGAAAGTTCTTATACAGCACTCAACTCCATAATGGATCACACCCATGCTGAAAACTAATATTAGACGATATAAATAATAATCTCAGGACTGCTGGATCATGGAGCACACATTGCAGAAGCTAAAACTTGGAAAGCTAGCAATTTCGGCTGAATATGGCATTGAAGTCATGAATATGCTGTTCTGTCCAATTACTGTCTAAAACCAGTCGCTGTACACCCCTGTCTGCATCCTGGAGGCATGTCAGTCACCCACTGTCCCTCTAAACTCACTCACAGTTACAATCAGCCACATCCCCTTGTATTCGAAGACAGTTGTTCCCTTTACACGTTTCAGGTGTCAAACAACATGATGAATATTCCACCAACCCAAAATGACCTCTAATCCTGTTGCTAATTCACTTATCTAGACACTGCACTGATAACGACCCGCAGTGCACCACTCAGAGCTGGGATGAATTACTTAGGAGATCCTACCTTCTTGAGAATTATGATCCCTTCCTGGTTGTGTTCATTAGTGGTGATGTCAAACATGGCTCCACCGTCGCCAGGGACGATGTTGTACTCCACTTTGGCATTCTTGCCGATGTCCAAGTCATGAGCTTTTATTCTTCCGATAGTCGAGCTGACCGATGACGACTCTGGAACTTTCAGGTGATAGAAACCTGGCACAAAACCACACACACTTAGTTCATCGTCAAAGTATGTCTACTTTTTCTAGGGGGCATTGTATGTTTGGTATCACAGAACACTGTACATTAATCACGGAACCGTTCATTAGTTTGAACACACAAAGGGGAAAGGGGAGAATACGTATGTGCATGAGAGTGATAGAAAGAGAGCTGAGGGAGAGTTGCAAAGAGTGTAGGGAACCTGAATGGTAGAGGGCGGACATTTGAAGCGACAGGGAGAAGACACCATCCTTGGCCTGGACCCCTGTGCTGTGACAGCATTATGGAAATATCATTTCTCGCTGCTTGACTGCCTGTATTTACATTCTAAGCAGGGATCTCTCAATGGCATCCCAATAGCTTATAAGAGAACGAGCAATGATCTAGAACTATTGCTTTTGCTACTGCTGTTGAATAACATATCTTTTCCCTCTTGAATGTCATGTCACTGTTGAAATTTCTCTCATTCTCAAAGAATGTCCTAACATATTGATAAAGATATTTGCAGTAGTGAAATAACATCTTGAGGTACATGGTACAATGAGTACAATACTACTCACTTTCTTCTCTGGCATTAACAAATACATATTAGACTGTACTGCACAACCTACTTCTCTTAGGTCAGCCCCCACTACCAAACCAAAAATGCTAGCTACATCATTGTATCCATTTCAATAAGGCCAGAACATTACACAATTGGCCTCCTACAGTTTAGAATGGCTTGTTTACATTTGTTTGTTTACTTGAAGCAAATAACTATCATTCACATAAACAGGTCTGTGCACATAACAATGGATAATACAAGTAATCAGAGCCAATTATATTCTGGCCATGATGAATCCATTCTGCCCTCCTCTAATTATGTAATGGTTGTTTGCTAACATAAGACTGCACAATGTACTCATTTATTTCACAAGAGTACCATAGGGTGCCATCGAAAGCAATAATCTCTCAACATCTTCCATACACACAATCATGGTCTGTTGGCGAGGAGTATAAACATAAAAACAATGCAATGAGGTCTTACTTTTGGAAAACCTTGGCGGGTTGTCGTTGACGTCGCTGAGGGTGATGTTGATGGTGGCGGTCCCAGCCAGACCCCCCAGTTGCCCCCCCATGTCCTTGGCTTGAATGAGAACCTGGTACTGCTCCTTCACCTCTCGGTCCATGTTGGGCAAGGCTGTCCTTATTACTCCTATAGGTGGCCCAGTTCAACCAGGTATGGGAGAACAAGATAATAGACCAGGTAAAAGGTGAGCGTTAATGTCCTGCCTGATTCTTCACTTCCTGCTAGGGAGTTCAAATGTACAGATTACCTGCCTGTGAGAAGCCCACTTAGAAAGACCCTGCTCTAAGACGCACATTAATGGAACTCAAGCCGAGTCTGAAATAGGGGTCATTTCACAAACTGGAAACACTTGACATTCAATACCTAACTTTAGTGCAGGTGTAATGATTCACCTGAGGATCTGAGACCTTGAGATCCGAGTCCAGATAGAGCGGAGTAATAGTAGGGTCAATGAGGGGCTTGGCGATTTTATAAAAAGGGCCCAGAGTTTCAGTACGTTCACTCCTTGCTCGTACACTATTATTTGTAAAGAATTTCATATTTGATCCCTTACACCCAGAATGCTCACATCTGTGAGTATGAAATCAAACCTATGTTATTTTGCCGTGTCGTGCCTTATGTTGCCTTCCTAACGGAGACAACGCAGTGAAGAGCAGGTTGGTTAAGACTTGCATTCCCCCATCTCATTCGCCCCCTTCTTTTCTCCCCGAAGTGTTTGTTTGTCTCGATGATGTGTATCTGTTACGCTGGAGTGCCAGGCACCAGCAGGGCAAACATTTGTTTTAACAGTTTGATTTTTCCTCCCATCAGTCTGAAATAGTCTCAGTGTGTGTTTGGTGAATCTCTGGGTGGTGGAGCATAATCTTTGATGGATTCTACTGTTCGTCTCCGTGTGACAGAGATGAAACTATTTTTACACACTTTGAACTGTGTTATCATCGTACGCGTTGAGCTCCCTCGGTGTCAGTGCATCTAACTTGTCTGTGGTCCGCTCTCTTTGACCATCTAAGAGAACCTTCAGAGTTTTTATCAGCTTAAGAAACATATCTACTGGATTTGAACCACAGTAGTGATTCTGTCCTCCCATTATGCTGCAGCCAGATACCAGGACTGCACAAAGTCAGCATAAATGGCTTATGATTTACAATTTAAATTTTCACAGTTGACAAAGCAATGTGTACTACTGCACCCATATTGGATTTGATTAGACTACTACATAAGCAATATCATTGCACGCTGCCGTGCAGAAACCGACCTTGGCCCAATTACATGCAGAAATTTGATATTCCTTATCCCAGTCTTTGGAAAATTGAGCCTTCTGTTATCTGTTGCATTCACTCGTTTATTTTGGGCCAGTCTATGATGTAGTTTGTTTTCACAAGGACAAAAAATGTACCCGTTTTGAATCCATTGCCCTAGGTAGCCTGTGATCACATCAACATATCTCTTCATCATTGCAGGATTGACAGTATGAAACAATTGAGGTTGGCCATGTTAATACGTTGGGATGCAACACAAACAGTACAAAGTATATCTTATGGGATTCTCTACAGCACATTTGATACTCATCCGAAGTAAAAAACACTGTTGTTAATATTTATTCATAAGAAACCTTCAATCATCACGACACTATAACAATGACATGGAGGTATCTCTGTTACCTGACTTGGGGTCTACAGAGAAGTACGGCTGGCCATGGAGGATGCTATACACAACTCTTGCGCTGTTCCCATAGGTGGGGTCGTCTGCATCCGTGGCTGTCACTTGTGTCACGTAGGACCCTGTAGAACAGAAATATGGCTCATGACTTGAATTTAGGATTCATAACATCAGTCAGCTTGATTTGGAGGTCTGTGCATGAGAGGATGGGGGGAGTGAGAGAGCGAGGGAGAGAGAGGACGAGGAATGTGTTTGGACCAGGGAGGTGTTTGGAATACTATTGAGCTGCTACAAAATGTGAGGTACGCATTGCTAGTTTTACTAAGTGGATGTTTAGGGGAAACATAAATCAAAGGCGAAATGCCTCCTTGGCTATTAATTCAGAGAATTCTGCTACCATTAGACAAATAAAAACCCACAGTAGGAATGGAAACAAGATGGCGCACTTCCAGAAATTCTACAACAGGAACTTCGTAATTACTGGGCTTGTTGGAAGAAAGGCTCGTCCTCCTTAAAGTAGCTTGAATCTAAGAAGATATTTGTCTTAATCCACCTCCGATGCAGCGTTTATGGTGTAGTCCAATTTAGCAAGCACACTTCTTATGCTTTAGTTAAGTAAAAGCCATTTGAGCCAGATTACAAAAGGTTAACCCATCGTTACACTGTGTATGCGCTGGCCATATGAATACAGTAGGACAAGGAAAACCTACTGTACAGTACAAACTAATTGCCATTGCAGAATCATGATAATCCCCTTGTTGACTCTAACAATGTGGGCAGATGGTAACAATTGTATTAAAACGGTAGGTGAGAGAGATTACAGTGTTAATCCTGCTTAACAAAGCACAAACCCCAGTTGGGTACAATCAAGCTCATTTGACCAACCTGGTCCTTTGGTTATTACTGTGGTTTCATTTTAACAGTAAATCAATATTATCTGAACAAAGATGGCTGGTTGAATATTTGTAAAGAATGTATTTGGGTGATTTAGATTCTGTAACCAAATAATTCAAAATTATAAATCAATTTTCCTAGGTATAGAGAGTTCTGAACCATATTTCAAGTTGTATGACATTATTTTATATTAAAGGGACAGCTCATCCCCCATTGCTTTGGTGTGAGTTGCCAAGTTTTGGAGATCAGTCGTAGAGATGTCTGCCTTCTCTTGAATATAATGGAAAGTTTTGTGCTTATTTCTGGGAAGGAAGTGTTTAACTTGTATTCATTTTATAAATGTAATTAGCTGAGATTCTTAATATTTAATATCATCTTCTATCAGAGCACCACCGAACCATTTATCAACACAAAACACTACTCTATGGAATAATTAATTATGAATCATAAGGCACAAAATCTCAATCTCTCTTTTGCAGGAATCAGTTCTATTTCAAATTACGCTGTAGCTGTACATCCATCAATCTCTATTTGAAACATAAAGACTGAGACAGCTCTTTTGTCAGTTCAGGAACCCAATTCAGACTATAGACTGTCATGTTTAAATTCCGACATAAAGGGACTGTGCAGATTGTTCAAACCCAGAGTTATGGACTGCAGTGCCCATGCAGCTTACCAGGTTTTGTTCATGTTTTTTATCATTCTTTTGTACCAGCTCGCTGAGGAGCTCTGATTTGCTCTCCACTATGCAGGGGTTTCTCTGCCATTGAGATCAAGGGGAGCCAATCTCCCACTGAATTACCTTGATCTGTTATCCCTGGGGGAGTTTGCATAAAGACAAGCTGCTGCAATGCATTCTGGCACACAAGGTACAACCGGCTAGCTCCAATGTCAAAATCTCCTTGTTTTACCTAGGGTAGCCGGGACTGCACTTCTCTGCCGTCTTGTTTTATTCTACCTTAACAAGTACCCCCCCCCCCCCCCCCCCCCACACCCTCACCCGCCGACAGAACTAGGAGAGACGTACATTGATTTCCTCAAATGCGCACATGCAAACAAAGCCTTGGACTGTACAGTATCTTCCTCACCAACTGGTGACATCTCCGGGACGCTTGCCGTGTAAGGACCCTCCAGGAACTTTGGCTCATTGTCGTTGATGTCCTGGACCTTGATTACGAACTCCGACTCAGGCTCCAGGGGCCTGTTTGTGTCGATATCGACAGCTTGGGCGCGGAGCGTGTAGTAAGGCTTCTCCTCCCTGTCAAGACTCCTTAAGGCATGGATGTCCCCAGTTGTTTGGTCAATGGTGAAAATGGAGCCAGCCCCATCTCCCGAGAGAGTATACTTCACCACGCTTTCACCCTTATCCAGGTCAGTGTGTAGCTATGAGACAGGAAAGAGAAGAGACAGGCTCAGTCTAAACAATGACACATCTAATGATTTAATGAGCACACCAGTAAAGAGCTCTCCAACAGCAGTTCATCAGGAGAGCAGATGGTACTGAATGATAAGCACCTACACAGAAAACCAAAATAGCTAGTGTCAAGGAAAAATCTCTTCTCTTTATTAATCATGCTACATATGGGTCAGAATAATCAGTTGTATACCTTGTTTTAATCATATATACTCTCCTTACAAAAGACCAACCATATTCATCACACATTGTACTATACTGTCTTCAAAAGCCCCAAATATCGACTTCAGTGGTGACTTCAGTGATACAGTGTCTATTTTCTAAGCCACACTTTTCTAACACCTTCTTCAGCCTGAGAAAACGCTTCCATGATCTAGTTCTATCTCTATCAACCCTTCGCCTTTTAGAAACAGTTTCTAGAGGAACACTTCCTCGTCATCAGGCAAAACACCTGTTGACATGGAAGCAATGTTCCCAGAGAAGATCTGCCCATATTTTCACTGTTAAGGTTCAAGTATGCAACAGACTTAATGCAGCTTGATGGTGTTCAGGGAGGAGATGTCTTATGCTGTCTCAAGAGCTTTTGGTCTGACAGACAGACCTAGAAAGAGGTGTACACACTCAAGCTGTCAATGGAGATATAGTTGAAGTGTCCCCTAAGTAAAAATAATGTGTTGTTATGCAGTGTCTCTTTATAATTAAAGATACCTCAAGGACATGTCAAAGTGTAAAACATCCATAATATCTATCTACTGTATTTATTCCAAAGGAATGTAAAAGGCTTGCCACATAAAACCCTTGTCAACTGTGTGGAGTTCACTCAAACCCAGAAAGACACATTGATTCATCCACTGTACATCATTGATCAGTGTTTCATTAAGTGAAGCATGGCTGCCGCAGTTCAATATGTCCTTTTCAACAAAACACTATAAAGTTGTTATGACACAGTTTATCAACTGAATGAAAAGTAGAGGAGGGAAATTGAATGAGAAAATACAGTTGCAGATAATATTTTCAGTACACACCAACTACTTTATGCAATTCCAGCTACACTGGGCTCCTTATCTGCCAGCAATCGATTCATAACATTACTGCACGATTAAAGATGAAAAAGAAAAACAAACCAAGAAAGAATAGGCACATTACCTCATTAATTAGAAGTGAAAAGTTGTGTGATACTAATTAAAAATTCCATTAGATTAACAATGGTAATCAATTATACAAAGAGATTCATTAATGGGAAGGGCAGACGAATACCTTTTCTTAAACTGTGCCACATATCCCGCTGGGCCCCGTAGACTAGAGGCAAAATTACTTAATGTACATGTATTCAAGTCTGTTTCTGGTACAGTATTTCAGAAGAAAATAATAAAATGTTCTTTTTGGGGGAGACTCATTCAGAACAAAGCTACCAGAGGCTTGCCTCGAACCATTTGTTACTAGGTTTAAACATTAATCAACCAAACTAAGACTGTGCATGCTGCATCCAAATGACAGCATTAGCGTTATCATTATGTAAATATAAAATAGCAAACAGAAATTTGGTTTGCATAATAAAAGACACAAAGAGTTGCGAGACAGGAGAGAGACAGATGTCACAAATTGCATATGCTCATGGGCTAAATTGAAAATACTTTACCAACACTTGAGGATTTCAGAGTTCGGGTTTCTGAAAAGCCTAAACAAAGGAAAGTACACAGACCAACACAATCCTAACATCACTGATGCATGAATATGGTCCAACACACCTGTTCAATTACTGTTGGGATGGATGAGCACCGTGAACTGATGTTTTGTAATAAACATGATCTCAAACCCTAAACTACAGCTTGACCGCAGATTGATTGTGATGCTGTATAAAGCAAAACATCTCCTTAAACAAATAAAAGACGAAGCGCAGTATAAAAGACAAGCATCTCTCCATCAAAACCATTGTACTTTTGTGTTAGCTTACATAGAATGTTAGCGCTCTATGCTAACACTCTGTGGGGCCACATCAAAGGAATATGAGTCTCTTCTCCTCTGTGGAGCTGTTCACAGGGGGACTAAAAGCCAATAGGATTTCCAGGGCCTGATCTCTCATTGGTCATGCAGTAGACCCGTATATTGATTAATTTGAGTGATTAAAGAGGTAAATGTAACCAACCTCTGTAGAAAACGCTATAATTGGAATCCTGAAACTTGGAATAAAGGGGGTTTCATGTAGAGATTGCATTTGGGACAGCATCTCATGTGACAGATCTTGGTGGAGGAAGGGGAGCGCAGCTAAAGATTTATACACTGAAGAATAGCTAGAAAAATATATGCAAATGTTGAAAATGAAATATGTGTGTGAATAACAGGATATGCGATATGTCCGTTATGTGAGTGCGTGCATGTTTTGGGTGGTGATGGTTTGTGTTTTGCGAGGGAGTCACAATATGTGTCTGCGTGCAGCTGTGCATGAGAAAAAGTGTTAGTGAAAGAAAGTGTGTGCTTTAGGAAATGAGAGATATTTATATAGTGGGAGTGAATGCATCATTATAGGTTTTATGACATAAAATTGGACATTGTATTGTATTCTGACAACTATTGTATGCTACCCATTCATTAACTTGCAGACTACAAAATTACGCCTCCTATCCTTATAGAGAAGTGCAAAACAAATGTTCATGTAGGTCTTATTTTGGGAATGGTTGGTTACTGCAGTTCAAGTAATTAGCATGTTATGTATTTAATTGCATTCCATTATTAACAGATTGTCATTTGCAGTAGGTTTTAAGGTAATTCTGTGTAATCTGCCTATTATCAAGTTTTAGGTGTTATTGTTAGTTCACTCAGTTGTGGTTTCCTACCTTGAATAAGGGCTATTGATCTCAGATGCTGGTGCAATAACAAGATCCGCTTTTTTCATATCACAGTTAATTAAACAGTATGGTTAAAACTATACCGTTTTTACAGCATGTCATTCTCTGCCCTGGATCCAAGTTATAATGTCCTTCATAGGGGGACAAAATCGAAAATGTTGAGTCACTCAGTAAGTGATACTGATGTGGACATTAACAATGTTGAAATATGTTTCAGGGGCCAACTCAAGTGAAAACTCCATTATCAAGGTAGACAAAAAATATATCTACAAATGAAAAAGTATTACAATGGCAGTGCAGATAAATGACATCATTATCTTTCATTTCATCTCCCATTTTCACAGCATTGTGCCATATTCATCATCAACATACATTACAATTGTAAATCCCTCCAGCTCCTTAAAACGCACTAATGAGCGAAGGAATTACTGGCAAACCGGATGCATAATTTTAGGTACAGTAATCCATTTAAATTATTTCACATCTGCAACCATGACTTACTTTGGCATGGGATTTTTTTGCCAATAACTGGAATGATATGAAATACTTTTTTTGATGACTGTTATGAGTATGCTATTATACCATTTGGACCCTAATCAACATTCATTATGGCAACTCAGCCTGCCTCCAAACATATTTCCATGATTCAGAACCTAGCACCCGTTGTTAAATGGAATTAACACTCATGTTGTTTAAGACCATGTATATTAGCTGTATACTGAAATGTACAGTACCAGTCAAAAGTTGGGAAAATGTGTCCAAACTTTTGACTGGTACTGTATAAAGACATGATGATCATACTGTCCATACATGCATCTGGCATGCATGGTAATGTGTTGTCTGTTCGCAACAGTGTGCTGCATTGTACCATCAGAGTCTGTTAGCTACGCTTCACTGGGAGATCAACAGGATAATTGTCAGACACTTTGCTGAGAGTCTACATGTGGTAACCTTGATTAGCTTGTATGTCAGTGGCCAGTACTCTCCATGGAAATGACAAGGGCAGTTTAAAGCTATGGAGCCTGTGATTCTGCAGTAACTGCCGACTATCAAGAGCACTGATGAGGTGTTTTACTAGGGTGACCATTACTATAGCGGCTAAAGGGTAGGCAGAAGATTCAACCAAACAAAGGATGAGAGGTTGCTCACTATAGCTATTGCTGCTACACCAATGCCATGGACATTGTGGGTGAGTGTGGTTAGCTAACCCAAGTAAGGCCTGAGTTCACTCGGGTCAGGCATTGAGATTTCTCTTTGTTGGGACGTGGTGATCAATCAGGACATAAGTCTTGCTGAAAATCTTTTTACGATCTAATGAAAGGTTCTCACCCAGAGATTAAATTGCAGACCCAACGCTGGTAATAAATCTGGACCCAATGTTGGAGGGAACTCTGTGGAGGAGCCATCAATAAAAAGAGGAATGGTCGTCGCCTGTCAGCCACAGGAAACAGCTGGGTAAACAAGTTGTTCCAGAAACAAGGCTGCCCTTTCCCACAAAATACTTTTATTGACTTTTATTCAAATGAGCAACCTTTTCTATAGGCGTTGGGGGATGGTAGGGTAGAGTTGGACTGCAGTGTTACTTAAAATCACAGGTATTGTACACAGCACATTCCTTCTCGTGGAAGCCATTGATTTACTTCAACATCCATGCTCCACATCATACTAGGTCTGTGTTAGTACACTGTCCCCCGGAGAATGACCTCTGGCCAAGATACGTATATAGGAGAATTGGTGTTTAGTGAATAATGTTACAACAATATTATTGTTGCTCAAAGACAGATGATAGTTTATCATTTGTAATAGACTGTATTTTTATTAGAATATACTTATTTTTGTAAGTGATCATATTTGGATTCCTTCCAAGACATATTTTAAACTAAAAACCCTTTTTGCACCAGTGGCATTTGAACAAATACTTTTACTGTTTGGGTTTTAATGGACACCCCTTTTCAGTGGAGATAAACAACACCTCATAGATGCTCCTCAAACAACTGATAAGAAACACTTAGAGGACACGACCGTCTGTGTTGTTCACACTATCAACTGAAGAACCCTTAACTGTCTTCCTGTTTCCCCCCTGTAATGCCCCTGTGCCCCCTCTAACTCACTCACTCACACATGCAAAAACAAAGCAGTTTTATTTAAAAGAGAGGGAATATTTTATTCTGTGTGTACATTTAAGCTACATTGTTCAAATAAATGAGTATACCCTCATCGAAAGACAGAATATTGATAAAATTGCGTGCTCTGCATTGCAGCTCACGTTGTAGAGTTTATCTACCACACCAAGCAAAGCACAAAGCAATTCTAAACTTTTGTCTCAGACAGTCATTTATTATTATTATTATTATTATCTGTGGTGCATTCCATGATGGAACAGGCAGAGAACGATGGTGGAGAGTAAATGCTGAACTCAGCTGGGATTTACATTTAGTCATTTAGCAGACGCTCTTATCCAGAGCGACTTACAGTAAGTACAGGGACATTCTCCCCGAGGCCTTGCCTTGCCTTGCCCAAGGACACAACGTCATTTGGCATGGCCAGAAATTGAACCAACAACCTTCTGATTACTAGCCCGACTCCCTAACCGCTCAGCCATCTGACCCCTGATTTAATAGTGATTGAGAGAAGGGAGCTAGGTTTTATTTATTGGTGCACAAACTGATAGCAGTTTTTCTTGCAGATAACCATCGCTCGGCAAGGGAACCAGTAGAATATTTGTGTGGAGGCAAGTTACACTCTCACCCAAATGTTCCTTGAACTTTAATTTCCTTGTAATAAATGGTAAATAATGGATTTTCTGTAGTGCATTTCTTTTGTTATTGAAGGCTTTGGGAAGGGTTTTTGCGAGAGGTTTGTACCTAGTGTAAACCGAAGGTGTCAAAGACAGTTATTTTTGAATCATTAAACATTCATGATAGAACACTTTCTGTGCAGAGTGCATACATACAGCATAATGGAGTTTTTATAAGGTGCTGTAAAAGAAACTGTTCTCAAACTTTTCTTTTAGTAAAACATTTTTTTTCTCTAATTTACAATTCAGCAATAAATGAAACATTAACATGTTGATGTTATTTAGAACAATGTAAAAACAATGTCATGCCCCAAATGATATGTATTTATACCTACCAAAGACTAAATGAAATATTTTTCTTGTGTGTTTATTCCTATGACGCTCTGATAAGAAAAAATGCAGACAAAGCCTTTTCCTCCTCTGTTGAGTCACAGAACAAAACAAACACTGCTTTGCTTGCATTCATTAAGCCAAAACAGACAAGCAGTCCATGAGGGAGCCTGAAGAAGTGCTTATACATTCACATTATTCCTTTCAGCATTCCTCTGTATTTTTTACATGTTGTAATTGATAAACATACTATTTTGATGCAGCAAATCCAAGCCTTTTAGTCAAAAATGGGGAGCTCACATTATCTATGTTCTGGACAAGATTCGATATGGATACTGAAAGTATGGCTAATATAATACATGATCTTGGATTCTCATGATTGTAAAAGGGCTATTTCATTTAGTCATTTAGCAGATTTCCTGTCATTTGTGGGCATCTTAGAGTATTTCCTTCCTCCCTCCATTTAAAGAGCATGCTCACAACATGCAATCATTGCTAACACAGCAGGGATCTAAGCCAGAGGCCTTTAAAGAACTTGAATTGACACAAAAAACTTCTAATCATTAACACAAAGCAGATTTTCCAGACTGCTTGTTGACCCTGTCATCTGATGGTAGACACAGGGTAGAAAGCACCGTGAAGACCTGGTCGATAGTTCTCACTACTCTGGATACAGTAATGTACCATCTCCTAGCATTCCTCTTTAAACTGCTCGCTAATGAGGGGAAACAATTATTATTCATTGTGTGATTTTCAGTCTAAGAATATGAGGGCTGTATTGGGGTTGTATTTTCTGTAGGTTACAGTGTACTGTCTGGAGAGCAACTGAGATTAAAATGTGCCCTATTTACTATTTGCATTATAAAAGACCCCCATTGTCTGTCACACACAACACTATTCTCCAATTAATGAAGGATAATTATGTTGATGCTCTGTTGTGAATGAATTGCTGCTATTACATGTTGATGTATTGAAGGCATTCATTCCACGAAACAGCCCCTCATTACAGTTTCTTCCAGTACATTGGAAACCAAACTGCTATCATTTACAGATGTCCATGACTGAGCCTGATTGTAGTAGCTGGATTAACATAGAGCCATTCCATAACAGTCCAACTATTACTGTAGCTGTTTAACTTTTATTGTGTCAGACTGTATTTATTTTAAGCAGCAGTATACTGTACTCCTCAACATTGTCTTAAATAAGGGCCATGGATCTTATCTCCAAATGCTTTTTATATGGTTGAGAATCAGTCAATTACTTTGAAGCGGTAGAGCAGCCTGGGGATTAAGTGATTTTGCAGTAATGCAGACGGTACCTCTCCGTCTATGTGCTTTTAGCCTTTGAAGCTTCTGCAAACAGTTGCATCGTGTCAGGGCTGATTGCAGTGGTGCTGGGGCAGTAAATCAGACTAACTACATTATCCTATGTAATCCAAGAGTGCCAAATTACAACTTCAGCCCTAAAACCCTACAGTTTTGTCAACAATGTCTTCAACCCAGACCAGAAGTAATGTGGGTTTAGTATAGATCAAATACAGGTGCTCTGATGGCTCACTGGTTAACAGTGAGTACCACATAATCTAAGGCCTTACTATAGGGGCATGGTTTCTATTTCATTTCGAGGAATTTTCTGCATGTCCTCCCCTATACATTACCTGTCATTATATTATACACTTTCTCTATCCCAATTGAAAAAACGTCCTATCAAAGAAAAATGCATTTCTTTGATAGGACGTGTTAGCATGTTTCATTCAAAATGATGTCATTCGTGTTATTGTTGTCAGCATTCCGTCGCGCTCATAAATGTGTTGTCCTGACAGGTTTACAAGAGACATTTTAAATGTATTCCAACCAGGTCATTGATCCTTTTACCACACCACTAGAAAGTTATGCGTGGCTGCCAATGAATATGTAAGTCTAACATCCACACGATGGCAATGGTCCAAAAAATATATTGATCTATTCCTCATACGACTCCAACCACTAATATCCCAGTGATAACAGTGATGAAGTGCAGTATTTAACAACCCCAGACCATTAAGAGATTAAAATGGCAAGACCTACCTTGAGGGGTAAAATTGATTATATAGCTGCATGTTGATTTAAACACACTGCTCCTTCTATCACTAACCATCCTATTTCCTTCCTCCCCTCCACACTCTCTCTTTCTCACTACACCTAGCTAGCTGGTCATTTCCCTCCATGCTTACCATGTGATTTATAATTCCCCACTGCACTATAAACAATCAAGAGCTGTTTGACTCCTCACCTTGCCCACGTACTGTGGATCTGACCCCATGTACTCCTCCAGCACGAAGAACTGGTTCCACACCCAGCCCCTCTTGACGCGTTGAAACCCCGCAGCCCCATTCCTCATGGGGGGGCCCAGCAGGCTCCTGGGATGCTCCCTCCCCAGCCTGCTCCTGGTCAGAGGTGGGGTAGGCGGGCGCACCGGAGACAGGGAGCCTTTGTCGATGAGAAACCAGAGGAACAGCAGCAGGCAGTTCCTTGTAAGCATTGGCGGTCTGTGGGGTGGAGGTCTCCAAGTTAAAGTCCCAAAGACACGAGCTAAGCCACACTGGAAGGCCAAAGGGAGGTGGACGCGTGCCAGGGGACAAGAGGAAGCAGGATATGATGAGACGGAACAGAGGCGCACTTGGGTCTATTGTCGTTTTCTCTCAATGATTAACTGCACACATCACCTGCAGGATAGAATCATAGAAGTAAATCATCAATTAAAACTGCATAGTACATTGCCCTTTAAAGAAATACTTAAAAGTTCAAAACAACTGGAACTGTTACAAACATGCCAAAATGAGGACCCCAAAAATCCCCAAGGATCACTGTTGGAGATTTACCAAAAGGTGCATTTTGTATAACCTTTTTTAATCATCTTTACCATGGGTGCCAATAATTGTGGACGGCACTGTACATGGTGGGATGATGATGTACATGAGTTTGACATGCTGAAAGCAACAGTCCTCAGTTGTTATTGTATCTTTGTGTGTGAGTGTGTGTGCGCTGTAGTCAAAATGTCCCCTCGCACTATCTGTAACTTCGAATAAAGAGTACCTGACATATTATTTTGTAATGTAAGACAGAATGATATGCTTTATGTTTCCAAGAAGTAACACCTCATTCTTCAGAGGCTTCAACAATGGATTTTAAAATAAAGGTTTGAGTCAAATCCAATCCAAGGACACAACAGAGACATATTAAACCTGAGAAAGGTATGTCAATACAAAGCATTTTGATTCAAATGATCCTTCCACTCCACTCATTCAGAGTTATCTCACCGGAGCAGCACCTGAGCGTTGACAGCAAGCTGCCAGAGTAGATTGGTAGTTACCCACACTCAAAATGTTGTCATATGACAGCAGTAGATTCCTTCAAACTAGAACTCCAGATAAGATTCCAAACTCAAACTACACAATAATACAAATATTTAATTTGAACTTCTTTCTCTAATGTGTTTTTATTTCTCCGACGTACTTTTACTTAAGTATTGTGAAGGTGAGGAAGACAGAATATATTAAAGATGGTTCACTGGACAAAAACACATTTGAACATAGCCCTGCCCAGCCCTGTCTTAGCTTATTCAGCAAAAACAACAGCAGCATACTGCAAAGTACAATTAACTGCCAAACTGAATTAGGTTTGTCTCTGCCTAGCTTCCAATCCGAAAGAATAAATCATAATTAAACATATTTCATTTAAGAAGGGGAAGGAGTGGCAGTGCTCTTAAAAACACAACACTGTGTTATAATGCTAGACAGTTTGGAGTGTACAATTTTCCACTTATTTGGTGGAAAATTAACCCTTGCCTTGATTCTAACCCTAACCATGCCAGTGGCTTGACCAACCCTAACCTGACCAAAAAGTGCCTTGTGCATGCTTTTAATGCATTCATAAAATGTGTTATAGTTTATGGCTTGGCTTTGGAAAAACATAGTGGCAAATCGTCCAGTTCTAACACTTCATAATGATACAGTGTTGCTTGTAATGGGCCTGTCTATCAGGTACTGACAGATCCTGTCTGTTGGTTGGTACTTGGGCTGACAGTCTTTAATACTAGCTGAATGCTCATTCCATCTTTTATATACACATTTTTTTTTCACTTTTTTCACTTTTTAAGACAAGACATAGCAGGTGGCAATCACCTGATATTGTATAGAAATTCTGGCTTTTATATCAGAATTGAAGGGTGAGATAATATAATTATTCTGTCAAACCTATTGCTTCCGAAATAAAGACAGGTGACAGTTGAAAAGGATGATGTTTGTAGAGTACAGTAGTTAGTCTTAGATCCTTTGTGTGAACAGAAGATCTTAATGATTTAATAAAGGTTAATGCAGAGGGTTTTACTTGTCCCATTACCTTTACACTCCAATGTAGTATGAATGAAATAGTTGAATTGAATTGTCTAACCTCAATCAAACACTTTTGAATTTAAGGACCCCAAGCCATTTTGAATAATGGGGTTAAACTGTACCGTTAATGTAAAGAAGGACACATATTTGCTGCCCTATTGAGTCAGGAGTTAGGCCAGCTGTCTCTGTGTAATCCCTAAATCTAGCAATTAGTTATTTCAAATACCAGTTGCTATGTTTCATTTGCAAATCTTTTAAATTACCAATGTAAACTGAGCCATGACCTTGTCACAAGAGATGTGATTAAGCCAGTGCACTATAATGGCACAATTACACTTAACTTAAATGGATTTTAACGTTTGAGACACTTTCTACTTTTCAAGATGTGCATGTCTGCAAAAGCAAACAGAAAAAATAGCAAAGGATAGGAGAGACATTAATTGTCCTAATGAATTTATGCAATGATATAAGCCAGAATGACTCCAATTTGAGAACCAGGCCCTCTTTGACATCATGATCTTGGATTAATTATATAGACCTCCAGATCCAGCAACAATCTGAACACCTAGGTTCATTTATACCTACTGTCGCTACAGTATCTTAAAAAAGTCAAAACCCATCTGCCAAGTTCTCCCTATAAAAGCGAGGGGAACTATCTTGACACAAGGTCGGCTGCCCGCTCCCGCAGGTCACCAATCATTTCGCGTATACATAATAGAAAATGACTGTTCCCATAATTCCTGAAAATTTTGCCTCCGCCTCTGCGTGCTCCAGGAGGGGCTTGATGCATATTTTATGAGATAAGTTCATTAGCATGTGTCGGCTCTCAGTAGCAAGCCTTGACCCGCGTGTCTGCTTCAGATAACAGGACGCAGTGGGCTGACAGCATTCTCACACATCACCTCCAATAATTAAAGAACATATGGCTGACCGAGCTGCCGGTGTAAATTTCAGACGGTAACAGACTCCCTCTGAAAGTTATTAGATGTCAAGGCTGTCGTAAACATGACAAACAGATAAACGGCACTGACTCTGGGAATATGGGAGAGGGAAAACATCATCTGGATTTGTTCTTCTTTTGCATACATTTAAGTTTTTATGATAGATATGTGGAGGGGGATATTGTCATTGTGTCACAATCACAGGTGTTTATTGTTGTGACAGATATGTCACTTGAGGTCCAAATAAGTCAAAGTAGTTTTAATAAGAACCCGTCTGGACCCAATTCAATGTGATGAGACACTGATGTCTTTTCAGACAAAGTTGTATAACTCTATACTTTGCTATAATACCATGAAGTTTATAATATAGTATTATTACATACATTCCCAGATAATTTATTTACTGGAAAAATAGACTATTCTTGAGAAAATCAAATCACTATTTTGTTGATGCTGAAATGCAAATGTAGCTTGTTTTTGTGTCACTGTAGAATTAAAATGCCAATTATATTACAAAAGACATTGATGTATGCACTTTCCAAGTAAAGAGACTTGAAACATCAATGTCAAGATCAACCCATTTTGGGTTCTTTTGCCTGACAAATTTATGTTTGACATGCATTATGTTATTGGTGCAGAACACAATGTTGTTTCAGGGTCGATTTAAAGGCTTCGTCTGCAGTCTGTGAAAACTCATCTCATAATGACAGCAGATGTTCTGAGGATCGTCACTCAGTCTGGCGCTCGCTTTCCTCTAGTTCCCTATTCCCTGACGGAGAAGTGGTAGGGAAACTGTGCCACTCCGCACTGAGTAAATATGTACTCTGCAGACACAGAGAAAAGAATGGAAGGAGCGGCGTAGAGTAAGCTCAAAATGAGACCTCGCTGTTAGTTTCTTTTGACCAAAGCAGGCCCTAATATGCCCACAAGCCTTAAGAAGAAGAGTGGTGGGAGTAGAAGTGAGACGAGAGACCTGAGAAGGTAGTCAGAGAGAGGAGAGACCTGAGAAGGTCGTCAGAGAGAGGAGAGACCTGAGAAGATCGTCAGAGAGAGGAGAGACCTGAGAAGGTCGTCAGAGAGAGGAGAGACCTGAGAAGGTAGTCAGAGAGAGGAGAGACCTGAGAAGGTCGTCAGAGAGAGGAGAGACCTGAGAAGGTAGTCAGAGAGAGGAGAGACCTGAGAAGATCGTCAGAGAGAGGAGAGACCTGAGAAGATCGTCAGAGAGAGGAGAGACCTGAGAAGGTCGTCAGAGAGAGGAGAGACCTGAGAAGGTAGTCAGAGAGAGGAGAGACCTGAGAAGGTCGTCAGAGAGAGGAGAGACCTGAGAAGGTAGTCAGAGAGAGGAGAGACCTGAGAAGGTAGTCAGAGAGAGGAGAGACCTGAGAAGATCGTCAGAGAGAGGAGAGACCTGAGAAGGTCGTCAGAGAGAGGAGAGACCTGAGAAGGTCGTCAGAGAGAGGAGAGACCAGAGAAGGTCGTCAGAGAGAGGAGAGACCTGAGAAGATCGTCAGAGAGAGGAGAGACCTGAGAAGATCGTCAGAGAGAGGAGAGACCTGAAAAGGTCGTCAGAGAGAGGAGAGACCTGAGAAGGCCGTCAGAGAGAGGAGAGACCTGAGAAAATCGTCAGAGAGAGGAGAAGAGTGTAATAAGAGGACAAACTAGCTGGAGGGCTGGAGGAGGAATAAGGTCATAAAAAGGGACAAACATGCCTGGCCAGGATAAATAAATAATCCGAGAGCAGCTAATGAATAAGTGATAGTAAATCTAAAGTTGCTGATATCACTATAGCCATAGAGGACTCCAGCAAGCAAGCGTTGCACATTGACAACTCTCAGCCCATTGCAGGGCCCTGACCATGCAGATATTATCTTCTCCCCCTGATTTATTACTATTTCTTTGGCCTGCTTATTGAAGAAGATAGACAAAGCTCAGTGCAAGCTTGTGATGCTTTGATCGTAGAACACAAGTTCAAATATCTTTTTCTGTGTAGGTCCAGATGTTGAAAAACAGAGAAGGGCTTTGCCTCACATGTACAAGGCTGAGTGTTTTAGTATATAATAGTTTTTTGTTAATGTGAAAGCTGAAATGTTATATTTATACTTATTTTAACATACAGAAGCAGCAAGTGCCTCCATTAAAAGGAGTGCTATTAATAGTGCAAAATGGCAGTTTTTACATTGCAGCAGCTATTTTTGTGATAATTGCTATTTGATGTGCACCAAATGCTACGTCTGCAGAACAGGGTGCTTACAACTGGTTTAAAAAGCGCTTGGTTGAGTCTGTTGGGTATTGATTCATAGCTACGCAATTAAACAGCAATCAAATTACTATGTCGACTCCTGGTTGCAGAACACCAATCACAGAACTGAAGGGGAAACAGAATTGCGAGACTCTGGATCCTGCCACTGTGTCATGTTCACCTATCTTTTATCATGTTTCTGACATCTTAAATCATGACAGATACAGATATTTTGTGAGCCTGTAGACATGGCTGATCTCATTCTGATGCAGTGCTAGACAGACAGCAGCAGATATTCTGCGAGTCAGCTTCTTTGCCCCAGGGCAGCCGAAAGCCATGAGTGAGCATTGCATGCAACTGTTGTCGTCCAGACGGGGAGATCCGGGAGCGTATGGAGCGGCATCTCGTATTTGACCCTGAACCAAGAACTGGACCATATGGGACTGTAGACTGAGGCAGGGAGCTGGTGGCCCCTTTCTGGATGAGAGAGTTCCCTGCTAAAGCTGTCTTAACAGAGGGAGGCAGGCTGAGCCCATGAATGGCTCTTAAACCCTGAGGCCATGAGGTTGACAGGATTAAATGCCAATCATGTTGGTTATTGCTGGGACCAGTTAATCTCTGAATTTTCCTTAGGGCTCTGTCCCATAGCTGTGTCCCAAACCTTTTTTGTCTTCTTTTTAATTTCTTCAGGAATTTGGCAGTACCTGGAATGAAGGTAAAAGATGGTCCATTTCCTAAATTCCTCCATCTTCTCCAGTCAACAAACTGCCTTGACAAAACATTTTCCTAAAACGGGCATCTGAACCAAAGGCTTATCAAGCAAAAGACGGAGACTAAATGAGATGCGTGTCCTACTGAACGAAGGTTGCCTCTTCGCGAGGGAGACTGAACTTCTACCCCCTGCGGATATTCAAGGCTCGTCTGCTCAGACAGATATGGCCAGAGGCGAAAGAAAGGAACACACTGACTCAGCTCTCCCCGGTGTGATCGTGTCTGGATGCCGTGCCAACCAGGTCCATGATGCAACAGATACAGTTCTAATGAAAGCTTGTGATTAAAAGGGTAGGCTCTATGACAAGTCATAGGGCTCCGGGGTTCTTCTGAATTATGTATTCGGTTCCCATCTCTCAGATATCAACCCTACAGTGACATACTGTACATAGACTATAAAAAGACTTACTTGATCACATCAGGGATATCCTGTATCTTTCAAATGTGTCTCAGGCAGTGCAAGTACGGGTCAGACTTGCTGTTGAGACTTAGATCTGATGGACAGGATCTATTTGAACACAAAATGCCTAAGATGGTGAGGGCTGTCAGGACACTGCTGGACTGTGAAATACAAGCCAAACTGACAGTAAAGAAAAGCTTGACTATGCACCACTAAGACTTGAATTTCACTTGAGGCTTTGACTGTTTCTTAAGTTTCTTCTTGTTTTAAAAGCAAACGGATGAACAAAAAACATTTTAGGTCTCTTAAATCTTTGACTGCTTTGCATGCATCATTAAATTACGCTGTCGGGGATGCTAAGCATAGACAGAGAAAGGGTATGGCAGAGCATTCAGATTACAATAGACATTGCAGTGTGTCGATACTCATGCACCATTCATGTAGGTATGTATGATAGATGAGTGGAACTAGAGTGTTGAGTCACACCAAACTAGAAATGACCAAAACATAAGAAGAGTAATTTGACTGGGCCGGCACATTTGCGTGTTTGTAGATTTGAAATAGCAATATCATAATAATTCAACATTCCTGAAATGATAGTATTGGGAAGATCTGAACCTGCAACATCTTGATCTGTAGTCAAAGACTACCCATTTGTGAATAAATGCAAGAAAATTACATGGCGATTCTGACAATCATAGTTGGATTACGACCAAATAACTTCAATAAAATTGAAGCACAATGCATCCTAGACTAAAGATTTCACTGGCAGAACAAAATGTTGCTAAAACATCTTTGATAAAGACTGGTCTATTTTTAACCCATAGGGTGTGAACTATGTGAATTATCGCAACCTCACAACCACCTCACAATATGCAGAAACTACCTTCCTGTACCAGGAATTCAGTCCCAACTCATTACTTTAACATTTTAGACTTACGCCATTCATTGCTGCAAATAACTTCACTACAGTTTTTAATGAATTGGTAGTGTATCGGATTCTTTCAATAGCAACAAATAAAATAAATAAAATGAAATAAAATGCTTTAATAATCTGTTTGAAAACCAAAGTTCCCATGAGCTTTCTCAGATGAACTTTCAAATAGTTAATAATATTTTTTTATAAGGGCGCCGTCCAGTACATGGCTCATGTTCCACAGCTTTAAGAACAAACACAGACCAGGCAGTTATTCAGAGTAAATGTTTTTCAAGACATACACAAAGACCATTCAGCTTACTTTCTGGTCTCAGGTTTTAGTTACGGTCAGGGTATGAGTTAAGCATCTGCTTCTGAGTAGTGATTGGTTAGCGAGCATTTTTTTTGTCCACCTTTGGAAGTATATGTGATATATACGAGTTTGTAGTATATGAGTTTCATGGTTAAGGTCAGTATTATTTGCCCTATCCCCAACCTGTCATATCTATGTTTTAACCTATTATTTATGTCCTACAGTATAATCTGATATGACCACAATTTCCAGATGTCTGTATTAGACCAGAACACAGACATCTTTAATAACCATGTCTGTCATAGAGGATTCATGTATTTGGATGTGTGACCTTCCTTGTCCTCCACACCCCTCTTTTCTGAGGAACTTTAGAGCAAGACGATGATCACTCTTTAATCACGGCTGAGTAGTTTTGGCCATTACAGCTGTTGTCTTTCACTAATTACCCTGATCTAATAAGTTCATTTGCATAGTGTGACAGACACATATCCCAAAATATTATGACTGTCATTAACAGAATGCTGTATTTTTTCCAGCCAATTCATCCCAGTTTTCACATAATTAGACATTGCAAAATGTTAACACAGAAAGCTTGGGTAAGCAAGTCAGTCCACGTTCAGATTTACACTCCGGCACAGCAGATGGCAATGAATTAAATAGCAGAGGGGAGTGGAAGAGCCACAACAATGAAAGCAGAGTCAGTGGTCCACACACAATTCCCCTTTCAATGGTGGCCACAAAAGGGCCCTGCCATGTTCGCTTTGGGTGTTGTTTCTGAAGATGTCAGTCCTCGTTCTAATCAACAGTGGGTCGAATGGATTTCTGGAAGATATCCTGCTAGCAATGATTTTACACAGCAGTTTATTTATCAGGTAAACCTGATTATTTATAAATGCAGTCCCTTTTTAAGGATAACAATTCAAAGAACTTTGCTTATTTATAAGGCCTTAAATCCTCAAGGACTGATACAATATACAAACTGTCCCTCTGTACTTGTTTATTCAACAATCTGATAAATAGCTAATCTCCCCCTACTGTGTCTCCTCTATGAAATAGATTGAATTTTTACCTAACATGCTCCCGGTGAAAAGAGTCGACCATGCTTTCATTTTGAACAGTTAGAGACTCTCAAATATGAATGGTGAGTATCTCAGTGTTGTTCTCCTCTGAAGCTTAAGTAGGGGCAACATCTTCATCTCCGCAGTCAACTGAATACTGATGGCATCTGGCAGTTCAGTGATTGCCATTTACAGGCTCTCTGTAGCGCAACAGGTCTGCCTTCCATGTCCCGCAGAGAAATTAATCACTCCATCGCCTTGATTCTCTTTGCAAACACCCGCAAATAGGCGACGTCGCGCTGCTTAGTGTTAGCTCAGCGCAACTCGGCGGGCAGAGAACAACAGTTCTCAACAGTGATGGATGTTCCTCCAACTTCTCAGCACTGGTATTCCCCATTTTCTTTTTGTTTTTGTTTTCTTGTCATTTGTTTAGTGACTAAAGCCTTGGACAATTAAAAGCTTTATCAGCCAAGGGTTCTTTTGAAATTTGATTTAACAAGATCTCTACGTGGTTGGTGTCTGTGTAGAGACTTAATGAAGTACCTCTGATGCTGAGGAGCTAGCACTTGGGGATTGCAGATTGGGGAAGAGGGAAGAATTAAAACAAATTAGGGCCTCCTAGTATGAGCATACTGTTGACAAACAATTGAGCACTCATAAATATGAAAATTAGCACTTGTGCACTGTGGCACATTGAACATGTGTATTTACATGTGGCTAGATTGATTTGGTTTGATTTCTTCATGTTAGAACGTAAGGAAAGGTTAAACACGGTATCCATTGAGGAGCATCTTCAGAGAAAAAAGTTCCATATCCACAATCCTAAATTAGCTCAGTGCTTCCCCAAGTCATCCCTCCACCTATTAAATTATATGATATGTTAGTTGAAAAGAGACAACATAAAATACACTGTACCTGCACCTTTGTTTTGGTAAAACTTCATTCTGTGTTTGTTTCCTCGCACTATTGCACATAATCATGTCTCGAAGGACCTTATTGCTCAATCTGCTAAGTGTCCAATGTTTTCTAATACATCGCCTCTTTGCCTAGTTATGAACTGATTTGATAGATTGATCATGATGACTCTATTTCTAAATCCATTCATAAGGATTCTCCTTAAGTGTTTAACTTGAACATTTTCATTCGGAATACAAGCACATTAGTCACTTTTCCAGAGCAAGATTCATCGCCATGGTTTTTCTATTACCACAGTAATCTAAATGCAAATTCTAACTGTCCTTTTTTCTGTCAGGATGATGCTCCTGGCATCGGATATGCACCAGAATTGAGATGTGTTTTCGCCTCCCATTCTCTGTGTTTCATGGGAATTTAATCAAGAATGAGGAGGGGCCTATAGAGTTAACGTGATGTAGGAAGATGCGCCGATAAATGTCAGGCTTTTTAGTCGGCTACCATGTCTCAGTGAAAGAACATATCGGATGAACCAAAACTAACCAAGATGACTAACAAGTAGTGTTCAGTCAGGGTCCTGGTACGCTATGTTGTTTCTCATACAGGGATAACTTAACATCATAAGGAACCATTTATTTCAAAGAGTCTAAGAGTATATTGTGTAATATAGTCTACTAGTACACTGACAATCAATTGAGAAGTCATGGTTCATAGCTCCAAAAACCTGAAAGGTTTGGTCTTAAAATGGTTTTCTCAAAAGCAAACTAAAGCAATTCTTTCTCAGATCTTAGTAATTTGTGAAAGGCCTACACAGTTTCTGTAAACTGCGTTGGATTTACAGCAGTAGTTGCCTGGACATTAAAAAGGGTCTTTGGCCGGTCATTCCCTTTGAAGAGTCAGGCTGGTTAGTTTCTGCTCTGCAGAGGAAAGGGAAATATGCCTTAGATGCTGTAGCTATCCTGGATCCACCTATATGGATTGGTAACAGTGAAAGGCTTCATCATTTCTGCCTTCCCTCCTGCCCCAGTCATCAGTCTCCCCTTGCAAGGATCTAGCCCTGAGTGACACAGGCCTGAGTTGCTTCCCCCTATCTCCCTCTCCCGTTGACTGTAAACACATCCATAACACAGCATGGGCATACCTGTCTGTCCATAGCTGAATCTTTTACAGTGGGCTGATACCAATAATCTTCCTCAACACATTGTCGCTTCTGCTTTGCCGCGCAATTTCACTTTGGTATCACTGCAGTGAATGATTATAAGAGTGTGAACCCGGGGACACCTTCCATAGTCTCCTATCACCTCACAGTCATTGAATTGCTGGGACCTGTACAACTGGATCCACGTTAGTTTTTGTATTGGTCAGTAAGCTACTTCTTGTGTTGACAAGGAAGACAAAGACCAGATGCAAAAGGCAATTTTCTGTGCTCTCAAGTTTACGTGGTACCCACCAGCCTCAAATTCGGTCCATCCATAATATCGTTTTTTGCTGTGACTTTGTTTAATTGTTCCTCAAATAAAGGGCAGCTTTATGTAAAATGCTGTTTGCCCCATTGCTCACTCTGATCAAGTGATTAAATTAAACATCCCCTGCTCTTCAGATAAGTTCTCTCGTGTCTGTTTGGAGCATACGTGTGAAATGGTTTGTCTGAGAATGATAACATGAGTTGTCAGTCTGGTAACAGCTTAGTGGTAGTACTGTATCTTTAATGCTTCAGTCTTATATACTGTGGCCTACTAATGTCTGTATGGTTCTTGACTGAAAACCTCCCGTAGATCAATGTTAGGATCTTGTATTTTGAAATATGTTCAAATACAGGCAACATCGATGTGTTACTATTGCAAAAGTGCTGCTTTACCTACGGTTACAACAATTGTGGATGGGGGCTGATCTGATATGGTCCAATAAGCATTTTGAATAAATAATGATAGGACCTTAACTTGGAGAAAGGTCTTCTTAATTATTAAATCACACAAATGGATTGACCATTTTACCTCTAATGCACAATTGCCTAACATTTGGGTGGATGAAAAAATGAGAAGGCCAACAAGGGAAACAGCACAAGTTGAATTTACAGGTACAAGATATGGTTAAATACATTTACATTTAGTCATTTAGCAGACGCTCTTATCCAGAGCGACTTACAGTAAGTACAGGGATATTACCCCCGAGGCAAGTAGGGTGAAGTGCCTTGCCCAAGGACACAACGTCATTTGGCACAGCCAGGAGTCGAACCAGTAACCTTCAGATTACTAGCCCGACTCCCTAACCGCTCAGCCACCTGACTCCCACCTACACCAGTACATTGACTCATACCCTTCATGAAATGTGATTTTAGCTAACATACTGCACCTAAATGTAAAAAAAATAGCTTTCATTTCAAATTCAATAATGAACAATGTTCAGATTCATAATCAATTTTGTATTGAATGCTTAACCGCCCCTCCATGACTGAGTGCTTCCCTCTCATGTGTGATTGCATTTTTTGTTACTGAGACTCACCCACCCACTTAGCTCACAAGACTAGCATCACATGCCAGCACACATTGCCAATCATTTTACTGTGAATAATGAATTACAGTGAGTGGAAGGTTTTTTTTTTTTTCAATATGTACACAATAATGGAGAGTGTAATGAAAATGTGTTCTAAGGAAAAAAGCTGAGAAAATGTAATGTAAACCTCGACTAAATGTAGTTTGCTTACAAGAGCAACTTCAGTATTTCATTATTTACAGGATATTTACAGGTTTGTTGCATTGCAACACACATGGAACATGGAAATCACAGAGAACCATCAAACGTGTTGTCCCAACACGAGGTTCAGTGGTATCGAATTTAAAACAGCGCCAACTTCCACTTTTCTGACCTGCCCCGGAGCTTTGACAAGATAAATCATTGTCACCAAGGATGAACACGGACAGAGTAGAAAAACAAGCTGGCTGACATGTCACCTTATGATAAGGAGACTCTCTTGAACTATCATTTGCCTGTTCACCATGGCATGTCACTTGTGATTTGTGGCAAAAGCTAATGTAACATGGAGGACAGTCGAGGGTGGCTGAGATATCATATGATTAATTGGTCACTGAGAACTCTTATCTCTGTGCCCTCTAGAAATGGTCATTTAACCTATGCTGAGCCATGTGACCTACGTATTATTATGTATATAGGAAATTACATTGATTTGAGATTATGTCCCTAAGGGACATGTAGAGTAGTTAAATGCCTCTTGACTGTATTAATCAACAAACCAGTGGCTAGGATGATCAAACTGTCAACTCTGCATTCAGTAGATGTCCTACTACTGAGGTACTGTATAGCATGCAAAGTATATACAGTAGGATTGGTCATATATTTTAATACTAAATTGACACATTCATACCTCTGCATATAATTCACATATTCACATCCTGAAATACATAAAACCAAAAAGAATAAGTAAAAAATATATATATTAATGTAATGTTATCTTTGGAATTAAATGCAAAATGTCAGTATTGGCCAAATTAATTATACCCAATACTACCATATCTCTATGACGATTACTGTTTCAGTAGGCCGACTTCTGGGAAAGAGTGGCTGTGAAGCAACACATTATCAGATTTTATTTCAATGGTAGCTACATGCTTGTAAAAAAAGCTGCTCAGTGCTTATTGAGTTAAGTAATAAAGAAGATCATGATAGATGGTCCCTTCCTTTTAGTTTTGTTTCCTCCCTCTCCACACTTAAGCTTATCCTTATTAAACATCTTATCTACAATTCTAATGAGACCAAAAGGTCTGCTTAAGTAACGTAATCTACCCTTGTTTACGTATTCATTGGTTGGGAGCTTTATCTGTAATCTAGAAGGCCCAGGTAATTCCCTTTATTATTTATTTATGGACCTGCCTGCAGACGTGATAGTGTCGTATACGAGGGCAATAACGACAGTATTGCTCTAGACTGCATGGCACACATTGCATACTAGCGGTAGGTAAAATAGGAGGTGTTTCCAGTTTTCCACAAGTTAGAGCTCCAATGTGACTACGCCCTTGAAATAGAATCACCCGAGGAAGCAACTCTGCACCTAATTTCTTTAAACAGTGGATTTTGCCAAGTCAGTGAACCTAAAATGATGTAGTTGACCTTGCTATCTGTGGGGGGTTCAGAAAGAGTGAATCAGCCCTTTTCACTGTATTAGGAACTGATACAAACGAACCGTTGCTTCTTTTTAGTCACAAACCGGAGGGAATGCACCTGACATGGGTTACTAGACTTTGTCTGCTGCAGCTTTCTCGGTCCTCTCTTTCCTCAACTCCAACTCTTATTTTCTGTGGCAGCATTTTCATCTTTACTTTTGTTTTTAGGTGCAAAAGATAATATTTGTTTGTCGCGTCACACGTTATTAGTCACACTGAGCCCTCATTATGAGGGGTGAGACAGAGAGGATCCACTGTGTGATCCTACTGTTTGTGCTAATGAATCACAGTTGCGTTTGCACATTTGTTTGCACGTCTGTGTGAGCGTGTGAAGTCTTGAATCTGCTACTTCCATGATGAGAGCATCTCAGCGTGTTTACAACCTAGAGTGACAGGCTAAGCTGTTAACACTCCGTTATAGCTGATCACTGACTCAGTTGAAGTTGGAAGCTCGGTCATTCGATCTCAACACCATGAGCTAATGGGGCATTGCACACATTACACACATAGGACATCATCCTGATAATGATATAATTGAATTAATGGAAGAAAATCAAAGGAACGCGAGCTGAGGTTAATGTGGTTGGGATTTCGCCCGGGGAAGTTGCCATGTTGAGTGTTTTAAAGCACATCTCACTTCATGCCCTTTCCAGACTATCTCAGTTCAAGGGTCAATAAACTCCTCTGTTGTGCTCGCAAACATTTCCAGAGGGGTGTATTTCATCAGGGGTTCATGGCTGGTGACATCCTTTTTAAAAAGTGTCCTCCTGCTTGACCTCTTCCACACCTCAGTGTAAAGTCTGTAACAGGGTAGAGGTGATCTTTTACAGGGTCTCCATTTTGAAATGGAGAATGTCTGTGTTTGTGAGAGGCTGCTACAGTTGGCATCTGGCTTTGAATACAGAAAACAATGGTTAGAACAGAGGTGACAGGCCTGCAGAGGATGATGTGCCTTCAATTAAAGGGGACGTCTTCTCTATGTTCCGCACGTTAAAGCTACCCCCTTCAGAGTGACTTGCTTGAAGGGTCTAGAACCCTTAATATTCAGTTGGAATCGAACAAGGACTCCAGAAAGAAATAAAACATGTAAATGCTTTGCTACCACAGACCTCTTTATGGCTCCGATAGTCCCTTTGAGAATTTCCCAGTGCTTGCCTTGCACATACTCACAACTGCAGCTTTCCCCTCTCTGAATTGTCCTCTTAAGTTGTGAAGTCCCAGTCTCAATTCGCGGATAACCTAATGAACACTCAACTGGGCTTCTCTATTACATCAGAGAGGCCTGGCCCCCGAAGTCATTTGTAAAGACATTTAACCCTTGTGTTATCTTCGGGTCATTCTGACCCATCAGTCATTGTGACCCACCGTCGTATTGCGACAACTTTACCGCATACCAAAACAAAGTGAATCATTTTCTTTTAACCGTTGGGCTGTCTCAGACCCCCCACATTGCGATGGTTAAAAGAAAATTATTTTTATTTGTTTTTGTATTGGGTAAAATTGGGTAAACACAACGATGGTTCGTTATGAACCTTTGGGTCATGTGACCCGAAGGCAGCACAAACACGTGCGCGTTTAACACTTACACAAATGGCATGTTGTACTCTCAGCATTTCATGGAAGTATTCTTTAAAAAGACTCTTTTTGAAGACGACACACCCTTGTAATTTTCCCTACATATGTTAAGCCTGTTCGCTTTAAATTGGCAATAGCAGTAGATGAATGTACTAGGGGAATGGTACATAGGCAGCTGCCACAATGAATGTTTTAATGAGTCACAGCGCTGCTTTCTACAGACTGCTTTTGTATTCAACAGACCCAGCTCAAACACAGTCAGTGACTAATGTTTAGAAGGTCTTGGGCACTAGACATATTGTGAGGTATTTGGGTTAATGAATTTGCAACCTTTATTGAATAAATAACTTTGGGATCCTCTTTGCCACTCAGAGCCCTTTAGCATTAGTAATCAAGCATCACAGTTCAACAAATTAGCCTTCTGCTAGATATGCCAGCTAAGTCACTCACCCAGATATTAAAGGTGGACTATTTTGGGCACTCAAGTTATGTCTTAATCACAGCATTATTATATGGAGGCTTTGTAAAGATAAATAACGTATTATCCTGGATGGAAATCTATGATGAAACTACTGTTATACCAGCCCAGAGGTTTTAGATACAAGCTACCACCCATTGTTGATCCATGGTTACATTGCCGACGTTGATGATGAGGGTGATATACAGGTGTATACACATGTTGGAGCATATTGATATGACAATAACTCATCCCCATTATTATGTGCAAATCTAGGTCAAGCTTTTCTCCTCTTTAATATAAATAACCTGCTTCCATATATTACTGCAACACAAATACCTTTCTTTTGGCTCGTCTGTACTGTCTATGGCGTCAATGTAATATCGATGCTCATATAAAGAAGTTTAATTAAGTTAAAAAGAGTTGAGCTGTTAGCAGATAACATTTCTTATTATGATACGAATGACAAGACAAAAATGTGTTGTGACATGATACAACTATGATATAAGTCTATGAGTGAGACGGAATTGTTCTGGGATGCAATGACTGTCTCAGGGATGTCTGGGCTCAATATTGGCCTTAAAAGCCCCCAAAGGGAGGAACATTTTTCATTTTCTCACCCTCCTACTTTTTTCTATCTCACTCTCAAGTCCTTTTGAAATATTGAATAGCTAGAGTCTAATGCTGACAATAGCCATAAAAGGCTGATGAATAACTTTATATACAACATTTTCCTCCCTTTCTCAACTGTAGTATTCTATCCACTATATATTTCAGATTCAGTCCCAGGATAAGCTCTTGGTTCTTATCAAGATTTTTTTTTCCCCAAGAGTTTTTGAAACGGGTCTGGACAACAGGTCAATGTGAATTCCTATGGAAAAAAAGTAATGACAAATGTATTTAATTAGAAGATATTGCAAAGTTGGATCAGTAAGGATTCCAACATAGCAATATTTTAACATAATAATTGATTACATCTGATTCAAGTATGGAAACTTAATCTGACTGCACAGGTAATGTAACATGATAACCCCTAATATTTAAACAAAATCTAACATTATTTATCATGGAATAATATTGATTACTACTCATACACTGTGAAAGAACACAGAGTGTAATCAATCAGGTGACACACATTTAGGAGTTACATGCATGAGTCACTTACTTGGTCAGTACAACCAAGTGAAGAAATTAATCTCCAGGCTCAGATTAAAATGAGAAAGTATTGATTTCTGGGTGATGAGGTGATGAGGAGCCAAAGTGAAGCATTGCTTCTCTAATCTGAAGGTACCAAGACACAAGACGCACACACATGCACACCCAATTCACACTCAAGCTTCAGGGCTCAACCATGATTTCCCTGGTGTAATTATTAATTGTGTAAAATATGCTACTTAAAAGATAGCATTCCCATCCATGTTACTTCAGTGAGTCAAATGTTCCAGATTTTGTCTGTTGGGATTCATGCATCCTAATGCTGTAATAATATATTTCCAGGTTTCTCTTTGTAGTGCCATCTTACTGAATATAAAGAATGGTGGACTATAATGAACTTTTTATGACTTCATAATGTTTAATAGTGTTTCATTTAGGTCATGGATTTGCATCTATGTCATTCCACAACTACAAGTAATGTTTTACAAATTTGGAATTGTGCCAAATTAGAATTTTGTTCTTTTGAAAAAACTGTGGTGGCGTAGTTATGCATAATGAAATGCAAGACTCAACCACAATCTGAGGCATTGACAACAGAGAACCAAACAAGAAATGTAGTTCAATGCTTACTGGGCATTTTCAATCTAGTACCTTGAATATCTGTACATTTTCTACAATTGACCTTCTCATAAAGTCTCACCTTATATATCATAATCGAGTTCATTAGGTCAGTCAATTGGGTATACAACAGTAAGGTCATCAAATAGACATATTTTAACATGTCATACAAAGCCTTCTATCTTTTCATCTGGCACATATCTACAAATGAGTAGTTCTTTAGTTTTTGTGTCTAGCACAAAAATATAAACATGTCATTTAAGTACACTTACTTGAGTATCATTATTCACGTATACTATATGAACTGATAAATTAATTTTGGATTTTCAACAGACTGATTACGCGGTCAGACTGGCAATGACTGTATACCAAGTGTTAATATATTCGAGGTAACCTCATTCTCTGCTGGAAACACAATAAATCCGGCAGACCTCTCCCTAGGTACGTATGTCCACTGTTTGCTGGATAGAATATTATCAAAAGTTTGTGTTTGTTTGTACATGACCCAAATGATTTATGGGTCCATACAAGAAAGATGAAGGGTTGGGGGCGGACTTGACTGTGTGGGTATATACCAAGCCAGCCCTGGTATGGCCATGCTGCCAGCAGGGTGAACCGGCTATCTGATTTCTTTCACTTTCCCTCAACAATGAGGTCGAAGGACCCCTGCTTGTCAAGTAAACTCTACAGACTGGGCAGTTACTGCCAGAACGAAACCTTTAGTTTTGAACCTGGCCGATTTTATTTTGTAGGTTTTTCCTCCATCCGTCCTTCAGACTTGGCCGAATAAACAGAGTAAAAGCTCCACATGTGGGAGCTGGCTATAGGTAATCACACTACTGTAGCTACTCCTGCTATTATCCAGAAGTCAGTTGTCCTCATTCAGCCATGACAATGTAAAATCTTTGAATGTGTGTGTGTGTGGATGGATGGATGGATGGATGGGTGGGGGATTCAATATGACACACAGTACGCTCCCACACAGCTGAGGCTACTCCAGAGCTGTTTGTTTGCTGGTTCTGTTTCATGAGCACACGCAATGTCACTCATTACATTTCCCAACACAGGATTATCTGTTTTATTTTTCCCTTGAACGGAGTGTGATAAAGAATTAGCAGGCCTCCCTCTCTCGCTGGCTCTTTAATCTCTCTCACAGCTGTGATGCAGCAACTCTGCACTAGCCTCCACTTACAGATGAACACAATGCATTAACCCCCATGGATCTTCTCTCCCCAGCCCTGACTCCTACCCAAACCCACTTCACCCAACAACCCCTCATTCCCAATTCATCACAGACAGTGTACGCTGAAGAAAGTATGACCAGTATTGTGACCTTGAGGAAGTCTCGTTCGCAAGAAGACACTCTCGGGCCAAGATGTAGGGTCTGTCAAGATGATTTCTTATTCCATTTAATGGAAGAACTGCAATGCTTTATCACTCCAGGGGTTCATGGTTTATAGAAAGAATAGGGGCCAACCCTTTTTGAAATGGTAAGCTGTTTAGTCAAAGCACTGTACACAAAAAGATGTCCTTCCCAGTCAGAGTGATTTAGGGGCAGGAGGGGTGGGATGGGTAATTTTATGTTAAACCGACACTCTTCTGAATGGTAAAGTAAGAAACAGATGACAATAGCTTTATCTTCTCAATGACATTTGTCGAGTAAGACTTTTGCCGTAGATAAGGGTGAGTGGAAGTTAAGAGAAAACAATACTCTTGTCCTCATGTTCTCAGATTTCAGCCATGGACTCATATCATTTTGCTCTGCAGGCTTACTTATACTTAATTGTACGATTACAGTGCACTTGGGGATAGTTAGAAAATAATTTTCAATGAGTCACAATGACTCTTTCAAGGAGTTATGATACTGCAGGCATTAGGGTTATGATCAACTTTGAAGGCCCAATACAGACATGCCATGACATTTGTGAATATTTCTGTGTTTTAATACAATAATAATGGCACTAACGAGGACTGACATTTGTTGGACATCTTCTAGGTTATCTTTATCCTAACCTAACATCACAGTTCTGTTCTACTGCAATACTGTAGTATTGCTTGCTCAGGGATAATGAAAATGTGTCTTAGTTTAGGGGCTCACAATCAACATATAACACACACACACATGAAAGACTCACAAAAAACGACATTAACAAAACAAGCAATCTATTTCAATTAAGAGCAGGTGTGCAAAACTGCATTAAAAAAGGAGTGATGGTCTATTTGGCCTTGTTTAAAATGGATACCGCAGTCGCATTGAAAGAATTCATACAAGTTCTCTTTTTGGGCAAAGGTGGTCTGTAGCAGCTGCCTGATGGGAGGAGTGGTGAAGAGGGTGTAAAGGGTCATTAGTGATGGATTAGTGATGGAGTCTTTTTATTGTGTGACTGCAAAAGTCTGAGAGTTCAGCGGTGCAGGTGATTTTGGTTGCATTCTTTCTTTTTTTTCTTCCTTTTACACAATTGCCAGATAAGAGCAACCAGAGTGGAGTGTCCAGTAAAGGAGTAATAGTTTTACCTTTTCCAAGGCAAACTATTACATTTCCCAGTGTGTGAGGTAGTTTTCAGGAAATTGGTGTCCAGAGCACTGGGAAATAATGCATTTAGAGGGAACATGTTCCTCTTTAATGAAATGAAGATTAATTTTGGCATGGATGAATACAAATCCAAATTCTATGTGACATAAGGTTGGGGATGAAATATTAATTGCTGAAAAGTGAGGCAGGGATTGGGAAGAAAAGCTGTCTTGGACAGAAATAGGTTGAGATTCTTCACATATGGCTGACACAAAATTGTCCTCAAGCCCTTATCTTTCTCCCATAAGATAGCCCTGCCACTTTGCTAAGTCGACCTTCTCAATAAAAAGCAATGGATTTGCATGGACTTTTTTTTCATGTAGAAGTAATGGAATACATCTTTTCATACTGCCCTGTAATGTAAAGCATAACTACGGTACTCATGTATGTGTGCTATCATAAAACTCCTAGAGACCCCCCCAAAAAACTAAAGAAAATAAACTAAACATGTTCACTGTTCTTTTTGAGAGATTTTTTCATTTCTTAACACATTCATTAAGACTGTTTTTGAAATAACACCTAAACACATGGGTAACACTTTATAATAAGTCAACGCTTTTTGGCATTTACAAAGTATTAACTAATAGTTAGTTAATTCTTTCTAAAACATTTTGAAACATTAACAATACATTATTAAATAGTTAATAATCTTATTATTAAACACTATGTTGATCATTAATAAACACTGTTAAATATTATGGATTTTATTCATAATACAATTCATAAGGTGTTTGATAACTGCATTATCATACTTTATAGACAGCTTGTTAATATAGTTGCAAACCAGTAGTTTAAAAGGTGTTAGTGGTACATGAGCTGCTATAGAAAGCATTAGCAAATGGTGAACAAACCATTTACATTACCTTTACAAAGCATGAGTAAATAACTAACAACATATTTACTTATGTCTTTAATTAATGTACGCCAAGTCGAATACATATGTACACTAATACTTAGCAGAAATCTGATCAACCAAACCTAGCAATCTGCCTAGCGCTTGTCGTTTATCTCTCTGTCTGTGTTCACACTTTTCTGCTCTTTTAGAAAGTTAAGAATTTCCTCGTCGCTGTTGATGTCTTCATTGTCATCTGGATCTCGCTCATTTTGAAGATGACATCAGGGCAATAAGAATACGTATCAGCCGCGTATTCAAAGACTATGAATACACGGCTGGCATGGCTACCCATTAGCCAATCAGAACGCTCGTACTGTTGTTGCAATTGAACCAATATGCTGTTCTTATTGGTCCAGAAGACGTTCTCAAAAGAGTTGTTGATATGTTGTATAGTGTACATCCTGTATTCGACTTGGCATACATTAATTAAAGACATAAGTAAATATGTTGTTAGTTATTTACTCATGCTTTATAAAGGTAATGTAAATGGTTTGTTCACCATTTGCTAATGCTTTCTATACCAGCTCATGTACCATTAACACCTTTTAAACTACTGGTTTGCAACTATATTAACAAGCTGTCTATAAAGTATGATAATGCAGTTATCAAACACCTTATGAATTGTATTATGAATAAAATACATATTTTTTAACAGTGTTTATTAATGATCAACATAGTGTTTAATAATAAGCTTATTAACTATTTAATAATGTATTGTTAATGTTTCAAAATGTTTTATAAAGGATTAACTAACTATTAGTTAACACTTTGTAAATGCCAAAAAGCGTTGACTTAGTATAAAGTCTTACCAACACATGATAATGAATAACAGGACGGTATGAATTATATACATTTTGCACTCAGAGTTACATCACATTATCATCTTTGAAGGATTTGTTTATGCATTCAAGTCAGTGGGAGAGATTATATATATTAACCAGAATAAGGGTTCATTCAACTTCAGTTTTTGCCTCCCGTCTATCTTTCTATAGCAGTTGTTTTAGCAGAGCAAGACAGACCCCAATAAATGAAACCCCTGCAGCGCCTTCTCCAGAAATCATTACAATCTCCCAATACCTCTAGGGTCAGTAAACTAATAGTCATTCACCTGTGTGACAGCCAGTGAGGGTTATGCAGTCTGGGCTGGAGATCAGACACACTTAATTTCTTTCTTCTCCATCAATTCTCAAACACAGGTCAGGCATGTGATGCAAGGGCACTTATGTAACTGAATAATGACACACACATACCATACCTGTCTATCTAAATAATGATTGCTGTGAAGATGTTGAACCTGTGCATGAAATGAACCCACTCAAATCCGAAGATGCACGACTCTCACTGACAGCAATGACGCAGCATTGCTCATGAACCGTTTTCATCCCTCTAGTTTTTGTTTTTGCATCTGGTGAGTTTATGGTCAACACCACTTCTGCTTACAGATAACTGTGATTGTGTGGTGAGCTTCTTGGTGGCATGGCACAACTGTATCCAAAGACACACAAGGCATTGGGGGTTTTACTGTACCTACTATTCTAAGTTTTTTCTTTGCAGTATTCAAAAGCATATACCCACAATAATAAACAATTATAGAATCCTACTTAAAGATACAAAGATGTATTTTGTTAATGACCTGTAGTTTCCTCTCCTTTTGAACTTTTGGCATATCTGAAGGTTGTGTCTTTCTTCTAGAAACAGGTTTACAAGTGATTGAATGGAACAGGATTTAATTGAAGCTATAAAAAACGGATATCCACAAATAATATAAATATTTGTCCCAGAATTTTGACTGTGTTGAGGGTCTCATATTATATGGCAATAGTCTGAATCCAGGAATTACAGTCTTGGTGTAAGCCTAACTTTGACCACATGAGCTCCAAATGCTAAACCTTAATCCTGGCCATGCCCAGACAAGTGTAATCCATCCCATACTATGTGTAATTTCATCTAAATAAGGAACAAATGTGTATAGCAGATGGATCTTAGTATGAAAACTGTTTGGTGCATGGTTAGGGTTAGGTTTATAAAACAGGAAAACCATACAAGTTACCCTAAATGAGATCACGTGGTGCTTTAGGGGAAACAAAATCCAATTAAGGTAAAAAACATTGTACTGTACGTGGCATGCTCTCCTTGACATGTCACTTGTTGTACACCATACTCTACATTAGCTACAAACACATTAAGTGCCAATTCTATCATAACTGAGTAACATTAAACATTTGCCATACTCAGTTTTTTCCGCTTGCCCATTGACCGCTTTTTGAGATCAACATTAAATATATTAATTGGCATATGTAACATGCACTGCGCCTGTTCCCCTGTTGGTTCATCTCTCTAGACTCTAGCCACACACCTCCCTTTAGTCACGCCCAGGAGCATCGACTGTGCTCGCTTATCTGCTCATTAAAAAGCAAAATGAAGATCGGAGCCAACCCAAAGTCAGCTGCTTGTCATACTGTTTGTGAATGCAAAAATAGCTCCCCTAGCCTCCCGCCCCTCTGCCCAAAGCGTCCTACTTGCCGAAGATGTACCACCTCCAAAAACCTGCCAAAGTAATGGAGACAAATCTATATAAATAATTGCAAAGTGCACTGGAGAGGAGTACCCATCATTCAGGGAAGGGAAACGGGTGCAATATCTCCTGGAGATAGAGACTCATCCATCACTAGAGGACTTTAATTTGAGATGTTTAGGACTCCTGCTGTTGATTGTCGGAGAGGTGGATAGAGTCTTGTCTTAAATGTCTGTGGGGGTCTTGGCAGAGTTTAGTCAGCCTGAGGCTATAACTGTAATGCTACTGTAAATCTGAATAGAATAGCAGAGAGACAAAACAGGCTCTCAACGGAACAATCCATTATCCCTCACAACTACAGCAGTGGCCTTGAGTTTTGTAGGTAAATGTACTCCAAAGTAGATTCCAGCTTGCTTCATTAACACATGGATACCAAGAACCAACAACTATACTCTTTCTCACACACAGACACACACAAATGCTTCATTTCGGAACAATGTCATGATGAGTCCATCGTATAGGGTAAGAGATTGAAGAGCCCAAGGTAAGGAGAGTCAAGAGACTCCAAATAATCTCAAGTATCGATCCCATTTAAAGCCCCCAGGCTCCTGATGGACACATTCCGCAGATGGCGGTGATAGGTGCCATATCCGGATGAGTGATCGCCGGCGCTCTGCTTACGATAATGGATGCACAGACATCCATAAATACCCCCTATCCCCTGGCCCGGTCAGACCGGACTGCAGATAAGTTGATATGGCGAATGTCATTGCGATGAACGTGCTCTTGTTGTGAACCACTCAATCTTGACATTAAAATTACATGGGGCACGGAGAGGGAAAAGGGAGATATGGAGAGAGGGAGATACAGACAGAGGGAGAGAAAGAGAGAGGGAGGGAGAGAGAGATAGGGGCGCATGGGTGTAAGTCAAGAAGCGTGGTTGACTTTGCGTTAAGGGTTCATATTGGATGTCATAACTGGGCTAAGTGTCTTTCTGCTGTTGTGGCGGACGTCTGACTGTTAGGAAGCTAGTAGCCCATGGAAAGGGGATGTCAAACTGACGTTAGATATACGTATATGGGTGTATTGTTGACTAGATGGAAATAAATTACATATCACAAAACTTGAAAGCTCTCATCTTCTGATTTAAGTGTCAAACGTTGGCTGATTAAAGGAATGTCTCGTGGCCAGATACGGTGGTAGCATCACTATCATCAGTTATTATTTGCTTGCATGTCTCTATTATTCTACTCTAACATGGTTATGATACCTGGCTGGCTGCATGCCTTGAATGCTTAGTCTCTATCCATAGCCTTACATTGAACTACTCGAAAAGGGCCATCGCCTTTTTGCTCTGGGAGTGGACTCCTTCCAGCATAATTTGATTATTCCAAAGCAGGTGTTCTTAGTTGAATGCTTATAAGAAACCCTCTGAATCTGAAGAGAGTTTTGCTTTAGCTTGCAGCGGCTTGGAGCTGTGCAGGCATGGTGGCAATTTTTTATGTATTTTGTTTTTTACACACACAACCTGAAGGTGTATAACAGTGGGAGGAAATGTGTTTGCATACACGTCTGATTTAGCAGGATAGGTAAACATCACCTTGGTCACACAAAGATAATGCAGACGAGTGTTACTGAGCAGGTCGGGCGAATGTGCATAATTATGGGCAATGTAATACTGTTGATATTGTCTGTCTGTGTATAAGCCTGTATGAGCTCCACTGTGTTATGACTTTTCACTCTGTAGGTGCTAGTCCCAGAGCTGGGTATAATGTTTCTTTGAAAATTACAACCATAACAGTATTTGTTTTCCCTGGGCTTTCTGTCCCGTCCCTTCAGTTTGATCTGCATTAATATACCACATAAGAACCTCCATCAGAATACCAACAATCATATTACACAACTCACTGCAGTGTATACCAAACAAAAAAATTAGTACTAGAACTTCAAATAATTGTTCTCTAAAGCCCACACTATGTGGACCCTTATCTCCTCTCCAGCTCATCTGAATAAGCATATGCTACTGTTGTGCAAGGGCAAGGGCTGCCGGTGGGATCCCATAGTCCCCTTGCAAATCAGATTGTGCCTGTTTGTTTGATATCCTCTCAGATAGTTTGCCCCCCCCCCCCCCCCCCACACACACACACACACGCACACAAGCACATATCCCAACCCGAAACTGCAGTACAAGAATTGTCTAATCCACTATACTTTCAGCAAACAAAATCTCTTAATTTTTTCCTCTTTGTAAACATATATTTTCCAGCCAGCGTTACTTGTACGCGTTTGCAATAAATACTATTATTAATTAATGTTGGTTATTTAGTTTTCGGTTTCCCTCAGGCAGCCTCAGTAGCTGCAATCAGCTCATTGATGTTTCTCAAACCACTTGACACGCGCCAAGGTTTGATAACCAGTGTTTGAACACTTTCCAACGACAAGTTGAAAAGCAGTATTCCCTTTCAAATGCAAATTAACTGATTTCGCCCAGTTTGACCTATAAACAGGGTCAAACAAACACTCTCCAAAAGGGAGTTATATATCAGGAGTCATAACACAAATACTTGTTGTATCCTTAACCTGCATCTGTGACTTCATTATTTTACTACAGTATCCTGTAGGCTACACACCTGCATGGGCAAATTAAATCATTTATATCTTGCTTCATTATGAAAAAAAAATCTTTCATGGGGTGCCAAAGCATCTGATGAAGGATATAGTTTTTGTCAAAATAAATCAGTTTGTTCAGCATTGATATTGACAAAATATTTCGGCATACATTTGAGCACTTCTGTAAACTGCTTACAAGTAAAAAGAGACACTTACCTTGAAGAAAGCGCAGTTACAGAAGACAGCGTTTAATATGATTTAATCCAAACATTGATGGATTCAAACAATCCTCAAAGCTTCTTCCAGCGTAGGATACAAGGGGAGCCTCTCTTCTCTCCTCCTTTTCCTCCCCTTTAATTCCCTCTTTTCTCATTTACCCTCTCGTTCTCTTTGGTGCCTTTCCTACATTATCCTTTTACTGCTTTAAGAGGGAGCCCACCTCGGAGACAGTACCAGGACGCGTGCCGCAAAAGGTACAAAAACAATACAATAGAGCGAGCGAGAGACTGTGAGCGGTAAAGTGAGTCTCCTAGTGCTGTTCGGATGACGAGCAAGAGAGCGAAAGATATTGTGAGCAGCAGAATGAAAGGAAGCGAGCGTCTATGTGTGTGTGCATGAAAAAGAGTGTGTGAGAGTGAGCGAGAGAGAGAGCGAGAGAGCGGCAGAGAGAGAGAGAGAGAGAGAGAGAGAGAGAGAGAGAGAGAGAGAGAGAGAGAGAGAGAGAGAGAGAGAGAGAGAGAGAGAGAGAAGGGATGAGAGCAGGGGGGAGAATGAGAGAGAAGGTTTGTTAGCCCCAGCTCACTGACTGGTTCCGTGGCGGGAGGCTTGTGTGTGCGCCAGGCGCTGGGGAAGTTGTGATTGGTGTGAGGCAGCCCCTTGTCAGGTCCCCTGAGCACTGGGGATCTTCATCAAGCAGATTAGGGGGAGTCAGAGAGCCCTCCCCTCCTGCCCAGAGCCAGTGATGTAGGCTGTGGTCACCAGAGGGATATTCTAATCGGAGAGACAGTGCCACTTGGGAATAGTGTGTCTCCCTCAAGCTAATGTGTTCGCAAATTCTTAAGTGTGGGAGTAGTGGTGAGTAAAGGGTGTGTGTGCTTAATGTCAATGTTCATGTTTATACACGTGAGCTTGTGTTCTGGACCAGGCGATAATGTGCAGGGGGTGGGGGCTTGAACACTAATAGGAGTCCGGGGTGTCAGCTGGGCTCTACTAATGCGTATAACCCCACATACAAAAACAACTAATAAAGAACCCCCTCCCCCACCATCTGCCTTACCCCTCAGAAACCACAGAGCATGTTGCCACATCAAAATCATCAGAACTTCCTGGGCTCCTCTGATGTCTTTCAGTCGTAGTGGAAAGTGACCTAAATTCGTGTATTTCCATGTCTTTCATGATTAAACACATTGCTAGTTGCTTCTGCTTTGCATTGCAGAACATACAATATTATCTGGACTCATCCGGGCAGATTGAAGACGCAAGAAGAGATTTAACCTTTAAAAGTAAGCCTGAAATATGGCAGACGAAGGTGATCTGACACACATCACTCCTGGGAAAAGGTTACAGGGCTATTAGCATTTTATCATATGCCAGTATGATTGTCTTGAAGATGAGCAATATTTGAGTGTATACTGTAAGACATTTTCTGATATTACACTGCAGCCTTCTAAAAGAAGACTCAGTTGATTAACCTATTCTAGTCTACTAGTCAAATCTTTATCTGGTTGACTATAGAGAGACTTTTACAAAGAACTCCCTCAACAGATTTATTTACTTTTTTATATCTTCTGTGCTTTGTATATTAAGATATTTACTGTAAACAAGTAATACCACTTAATATGTTTTATGCTCAGAGACATAGTAACATCACACACTAGTTATTTGTTGAATAGTTATTAGTGTTGTATGTAGACATTGATTATAGACATTTTTGTTAGTCAGCTATTTTACCTGCTTGCTTCAGTCAATAGTTTTAACCTTTTTATTGTAACCCTTTAATTTTAAGCCTGACCTTCATGGCGAAACCTAGCTCTCAGATACATACATACAAACAAAAACATGGGATATGAATCATATGGCATTCTCTGATATTAAAGCCTGTAGTTACGAAGTACTGTATTTAGAACACTCAACTGCCATGGCCTCTCCACCCCTCTCTGCTTCTACCCCTGTCCAGATGGCATGTCATGGCCCTGGAGAACTCCAGATTTAATCCTCTTGGCACATGCTCCTCTTAGCTAGAGGTGGAACGTAGGCAGGGCAGATTTCCACGGGGCTATTTCAGAGCAGTCCGTTGCTTTAACATAAGGAAAAAGTGAAGTTGTCAGTTTAAGTTTTACCATGCAACAAACTTGACCTTCTGCAAACGTGACATTCAGAGAATGTGTCAGATTGTCGTTTTCTCTGAGGCAGGCATCTGGTCTCACTCCCCATCCCACTGAAGTTGTACTGGATACCTTGCAGCAGAATCCCGACAAAGTCATATTGATCAGTCCTTTAAAATATATATATTTTAAGATATGCTCATGATGACTCACCTTCTTTCAAATAGTTAAAAGCAACAAACTGATGTTCTGTTCTGAATGATAGAAAGTACCACTTGAGGCATCGCCCTAACTGACACAATCTAATTGAACGGGTACTCCCTGCATACATTCGCTTCAGGTAAACACAACTATTCTTGTAATTACTTTTGACCAAACATTGAGCCTTTAGGCTTTAGTTTGAACTAGTTTGAAACTTTGTCCAGGTTACAAAAGTGACATGTTCTAATACTTATCTCTGCATGCTTGATTTTATTCATTTAGATTTTTTATCATAATCTGGGTCCTTCAAAAAAGAAAATTAATGTGTGGAATAGAACTTTCAAATTTAAGCATGTGGGAGGCTAGTTGTAAATCACTTTCTAATGTTGTTCAAGAAAACTGGTATTTTTATATTGCTAACTACACGCAATACATTTGATGCTCGCATTAATGTGAAGGTACGAATACTGCACTCTCACTGTGACAATATGATTAATCCACATTTCTTGTAGTAAGAATGAAAACCACTTTTGGATCTTAGATATGATCTTTTAATAGTGAGGCTACTTTTCAAGTTAAGCTCAGGATATGAGAAGAAGGTATCCATATGCACTACAATTTATTTAACATCAAGCTATTCTGCAATATTTTTTTTTGAAGTCACTAATCTTGATTTGTGATATGTATCCCAAAGGTGATACATTTTTCATACTTTAGCGTATTTTGTTGGTGAGAGTAAAGATGACATGACAGACTTTAATATTCATATAAGAAGCCTCATCAATGTGGAGTTTGCGTAAATTAAAGAAACTTAACTGACCCGAATGGTCGAGAGTCTTTCATGAAGCCTGCTTTCCGGGCCTGATCTTGTTTTTCCATTTCTCATGCGACTTCTGTCCTTGTGTTTTTTTGTTTGTTGTGTCCTCTGTTTCCCAGAGAGGCTGAGGGGGCTTGCAGGACAATGAGGACCCAGGTGTGCCTCTCATTAGTGGCTGAGCTAATCGAATGCCCTGTCGGCCTCTCTCCAGACCAGGGAGCTGGAGACAACGAGACCAGGCTGTCCTGGGGGAGGCAGGTCCAGCTGAGATGTCTGTGACTCTGTAACAGCAAACTCTAGGAAGGAAGTGTCAGGTATTAATTGCCAACACATCAGCCAAATGTGAGGATCACATGTCTTGGGTCTAACACCGTTTGGATCAAGGGCACATGCAGTTGATATATATATATATGTGGTTCTTGTGTGTGATTTTGATTGGGCTCGAGGGGATAACCATTGTCCAAGGTATTGTAATGAGAGGAACACACTCAAACTGTTACACAATTTATAATCCTGTTGTTTCACTGGCTTGATCTCAGGATTGTAGTGGCAACAAACCCATTTGTTTTATTGTGAATTCATTACATTTGTAATTGGAAACGAAGATAAAATATTTTGCTCCAAAAATACATATTATCATTGCAAATGTATTCCCATAATTTGCTATTCACATTTGTTTCACTATGCCAGACATTTGCTCATATCAAACTAAATTAATGTCCCTACAGTTGACACTACATTGTCATATGAGTCTATTAATTGCATGTTTAACAGCAGTTGCAGTTACACTTAGCGATACTGGTTACGGTATTAGTCATTAGTATAGCATTATGTATTATAGCTGTGTTTGTTTCGGTTAGGTAGGACAGGGTTAGGCTTGGTTGTTGAAGTCTGGCCCATTTAGAAGCACAGCACTTTCCTGCTCCTCCCTCTCCCCCACTTCCTCCTGCCATAACAGTTCCGATGTAACAAACAACAATATCTTTATTCGTATTGTTATCTAGTGACATGGTACTAATGTAATCTTAATATGAATGACATTTTCCTGTCCAATTTATGTGCACATCAACCAACTTTAAACTACGCAACAACATAATAACATGTGACCTTGTTCCGGAGAAACAGAACCCATGCCTACATTTGATAGATGGGTAACAGTGGTTGACAAAGCACCCCCTACTCGTCCTGACAGGTTTTGAAACCAAGTAACAGGACTATATTTGTCTAGGCCTCACTGATGCTGTGCAGCCTGCAGAGGGTTTTACTAGGGGAATATAGTCCACTTTGGTACTCAGACCTCATTGATGTAGACATTATTATAGCCACGGCTGAAGAATCTCTGATTAAACCCCCTCACATAATCAAGTCTCTCACAATCAGGACCCGAGGAACCCAGGGAGAGGGGATGGGGGTTGGTCACAACACAAATAGGCATACTGATCAGTGAACACTCAGCATCGACTGAGGTGGAACTGTAATTAAAACAGGCGTGTGGTCTACTGTGCCACTAGTGCAGATGGACTCCGGGTACTAAGCCTTGACTATAGCCCAGCAATACAGGTTGCCAGTAACGACAATCACTGAAGGCACTTGGAATGAGGCTTCTCGTCAGTTGGTCAGAGCTATAATGCAGACCTAATGAAAGGGATTAAATATGCTTGCTAGAGTGAGACTGGCCAGAGAGGCCTTGCCGTTTCCATCGTGATGTTTTTCTTTCCCCTTCAGAAGGATATAAAAGCTAGGTACTATTGAAAGAGGCAACCGGTAGGTGGGTTCAACAATACTGATTTCATGCAGGTGAATGAAATAAAATTACATCTCCATTTAGGATCTCTTCACATTTACATTTAGCAGACGGTCTTATCCAGAGCGACTTACAGTAAGTACAGGGACATTCCCCCGAGGCAAGTAGGGTGAAGTGCCTTGCCCAAGGACACAACGTCATTTTGGCACAGCCAGGAATCGAACCAGCGACCTTCGGATTACTAGCCCGATTCCCTAACCGCTCAGCCACCTGACTCCCAAAAAGAAGAATAACTGAAAATTAGACGATCAGCTGTTGTGTTACTAAATGGGGTAAATGGGATTATTTGATGGGAAGGTGGGGTAATGTCTCTCAAAGTCTGATATGACACTCGTTTCCTTATGTTACACTGATCTGTTCTGACAGCTACCAGCCCACTCTTTTTGGCACATCGGCCTTCTGCAAAATGAGTCTGGTCCAAACTCTGTGAGGGTTTGGACCGGGTGGGGGGGGGGGGGGGGGGGGTTGGTGGGTCTATCTGGAATGTATTGGGCAAAGATTTTGAGTGGGAGCTGGGGAAGGAGGGAGGCATTTAGATACTGGTGAGATGGGATGAAGTTACTGGTGTGAGCTCCAGCCTGTAGAGTAGGAGTACTGTATTGTTGAATGGACAGCTCCCAGTCGGAGCAGCAGTCGGGAAGACTGTGACACGGTGGCGGTCTTATCTCCTGACAGGTCTCTCCTCTGCAGCTGTAGCATTTTTCATAGAGTTCACCTACATAGCAACCATATACATTCTTAAGGAATTATTTTTGCTTTCTTTTGCTCTCAGTGTTGTTTTATTTTATTTTTCTTGCCTGGGGCTGGTAATATAACATCATTTACAACTATCTGCTCTTGGTAATAAAGAACTGTTAATTCATCCGATTCAAACATATTACTGTTATAAATCATATTTGGCTTCCTGCAGTGTTTCCTTGTGCCCTCAGGACTCTGGAAACAGAGGACCACTGTGTATTTTCACACTGCAGGCATGCTACTGGAAAAGTATCATGATTTGTCCTATCTGTGGTGTGCATGGCCAGCTTGGATGTGCTGTAGCTGCTGAGTACAGGAACATGTAATCTCAGAGCCGGGGGCATGCCAAGGAAACAGCTTTCCCATTTGTCCCTGGGACGGATTTAGCCCCTTCTGTCCCCGTGATTGGCTGCTGGCATCACAGGGTTATTATTCTGTGATTTCCCATGTTGTGGTCAATCAACAAATGCATTAAAACAGCATTTGCCCTGCCTCCCAACAAGCCTTTCTCACAGATTTTTTTTTTAAATTGAGGGTAACTGTCACGTTGGACATGATTGCTCATGTATTTTAAGCACATTTGCTTCGCAACTTATTGACATGTGAAAATATACACTGCGTGTCCTTGTTGTGTAAAATAATCTGAATGATAAGTGTTGACTGGATAAAATGATGTCCAGTTTATAGCATAGTGTATTAAACACTTACATCCCAAAAATTTGTATCATTCATACCTTGTATCACCTGTCTGGAATGAATGATTTAGCACACTGAGTTTGAAATTGGAAGTATTATACCATGTTCGACAACATTTCCTGTTCTGTGTCGACAGGGAAGGGTTCTTCCTATTAATGTGGTCTTGTATTGCTCAAACATAGTAATGCACCTAACCAGGAGTCCTTAATAACCTTAAGCGTTGCATGTACAGGGTAACTCTGTAATGAGTGTCTTTCAGAACATTATCTAGCAAATAGCAGGATTTCAGCAATCTTCCTTTAAAATGTGATCAATGATTTGGCATTAATTTGGCATTGTGTCAGTAAAGCCATATAATATGCTGCCATGCTTCTTGAGTGTATTTTGGCAAGTATGGCCTAAATTAAGATTAGTCTCTGTACACACATACACAATTTCCAAACTTCGCCATTATACAGATGAGTACCTTCAGCTGGTGGTGACACCATGCAGTACATAGATTCAGAACATCTCCCAGTAATTATTTAACCTCATTAATGTCTCTTTACAGAAGTACCGCCATTTTATTCATGTAATCTACAACCTTCTTTTGACACAGATATATTTTATTAGTCGTAAAACCAAAGTTGGGTTCACTCTAAAGAGCATTTTTTAATATATAATATATGCAAGGGACTATTGACACACCGATTTTGATTTCTTCTCCAAAGTCTGACATTTTGGAAGATGTGTAGAGTGGGGATTGAGATCAACTTGAGCTAGCAAGTTCCAGGAAAATGCCATGTTCAGCAAAACTCTGCAGGGAAAAACAAATAATTAATTATTGTTTTCTAAGCCAAATGTTTAGTTTCTAAAAAGGCTGTCTATAATCTAGGCCCAAGTGCAATTGGGATTTGTTAAAGTTCGACATGTAAACTAATGGTGCAATGCTTTTCAATTGACTAATTTGCATATAATTCATTATCACCTTTGTAACACAGGTATATGCTATTTTGTGGCTGCAAAAGGGGTAATGAGCTTGGCTTTTGCCTACCTGCGGAGGATAGGGCTCTTTTAAAAGCTTTCACTGTGATCTGATGACATCGTAGAGCATTTTCAATTTGTTTTTCCGACACCCAAAGGAAATCAAGTTTTCAGTTTTTGTTAGGTACAAAGGCAGTTCATACAGCATATGTACAAGTATAAGTAAATTACAAGTATAAGAGTGTACTTCCCTCTATACTGTAAAAAATAAAATAAAACTGGTTGCACATTGTTAAGAATGAAGTGTATTTTGCCCAAGTACAGTGCTTTTATGCTCCTTCCCCATGTCCAACTTATGGTACTTAGTCAAACACATTCCTCTTTTTGTCGTTCTTTGCATTTGTTATGGCTCGACATTCACACTTTATATTAATTTCACATTATATAGTGAATGCTTTGATACAAAATTTCATCAGATCATTCAAGTGGAAACTAATTGTAGATGAGGTGTGTGTAAAGTGTTGCAAAACAACACTTTACCCAAGTGTTTGTTGCAAGTTCACCATGTTGCCACACCATTCGTGAGTAATGTATAAATATAGTATTTGGACATTAACAAATCTTTCACAGGAAATTGTAAAGTTCAAGTGTATTTGCCAAATGGTATAAGTACAAGTACAGGTACATTGAAATTATTTGGTCTTACTCCTCTTGACCATCACTAGCGGCCTATCTAAACCTATAATAACAATAATAATCTAAACCTATAATAAATACTGTTGGTCCGAACCTATGTAGGCTGCTTTTGATTGAATTGACTGTACTGTATGTGAACACCAAACTGGATACATTTAATTATAGCTGTCATTTTTGACACTCATGAAACAAAGTCTATCTTGATATTGTGAACATGCTTGCATTAGTGTCAGAATCTGGTTGTACTTCTAATTTCTAAGAATAAAAAGAGTTGTAGGGGTTGATCCTTCACAGATTTTCTCCAATAAGTGATGAAGAGGGGCCTTGGCAGGCTGGACCTCACACTGTTCAATGCAGGACTCACTAATTGCTCTCTGTCAGAAAGGCTAGGGTGCGTCCTTTCAGTTGTGTTCAAGAGTGACTCAGAGAACTATGACAGGAAAAGAAAGAGAAGAAAGATATGGTTACAGGGGAGAGGTGGAGGTGGAGTCAGAACTACCAGCTGGGGCATGGTATCAACAGTGACATACTGTAAGGAAGAGCTTTATGGTGTGTTTGTGTGGGAAGTATTTACAGCACAGTAAATAAGAGCAAAGGACAACAAAACCTGTGTGTGCATTGGTTTTTCTCTATGGGTAAATGTATGTGTATGGGGTTGTGCCTTAGGAAACAACAAATGCAATAATTTGATGGTGATTTAAGAGTGAAGGCTGATTCCAGTGGAATGCTAATGTTTCTGTATTAAGGAGTTAAAGTTGTGGTTTGATGTTGCTGATGAGACCGATAAATCACTCATAAAAGACACTTTGCGAAAGCTTGCATTTTTCTAGTCCATGACCATCAAGTAAGTGGTATGAGAACAAAAGCATTATTTTTACTCTGTTATCTTGAAGTGCTTTAGATAGAAAGTCAGCTGATGGTTTTTCAGGACTTTTGTCTTCTCCCCCCCCCATTTACACATAAAAGATAATGAAAAAGAGACAATTCTGGAGTCTGTGACCCCCATTGTTTATTAAATATAAATGAAATCTCACATTCTATTATTGATGACTCAAACGTCCGGTTTGGGATATCAAATGCACTTTAAAAAACTATATATTTTCACATCGTTGAAAGGCAGGGTCTGAGAATGAAAGACAGAGGGTGTACACAGACAGAGAATACAAAGTAGAGTGTGTTTACTTATTTATATGTTGAATGCATTTTATCTTTTAACGCACAGTTCACAATAAGTGCGGAATGGTTCCAATCCTTTTTGAGAAAAGTACCGTATTCTTAACTAGTATTAAGCAAAACATTCCTTAGAGATAATAATATTGGTTGGACAACTATGCTTTACAGTTTTTGCTACTATTGCAAAGTGCATGTTTGAGTATACAAAGCAAAATTATAAGTATACTATGTATTTTATATCCTAGATGCCACTACAATGCAGTGTTACACAACATGACATATGTGGAGTGTACACTTATATAGCTACATGGACTGGGAATTAGCTTTCTCTTTGAGTTTCTCACTCAATTCAGAAGGTTCGAAGGTCTCCTGACAAGCTGCATTGGCAGTGGATTTACTTTGACCAATGTGTTTGACTTGTTGACCCCAAAAATACAATTGTCTGCGATCTCCTCCTCAAGAAAGTAAGAGGAAGTGACTGAGAACACGACAATCATAAAGAATGGATGTATTTTGATGAGATACCTTTTAAACATAAATGGACAAACACAAACATACCCTTATAAAACATGGACACACCTACACAGTTGCTTGTGTCTCGGGAGGTGTTCAGATTACTCTGATGTCTTCAGAAGATGTGTTTGTACTTTGACCTTGATTGGAGATGAGAAAATCAGTTCTACAGACCTCTCAATTTATTGTCCCAATATGCCATTTCAAACTTTCGTATATGAGCATTTTTTACACTTTATAAGCTCTCCTGCTGATAAATCCCATTACTTGCACCATTACTCATGGTGAAATAGTTCTGCATTCTTCACAGCAGATGGATTGGATCGACTGCTTTCAGGGAGAACCAGCAATGCGTAAATGAGAGAAAGCCAAAGTAGCAAATTACAGTCCCGGCTTCCTCAGGCAGGCTCTATTCATGTGGAGGCTGTCAGGGATTCATTGGTGAGTTGATTCCACTCAAGGAAGTGATAATTAAATAATGGAGACCCATGTCTTGGAAATTCCACTCCATGGATTTAGGAGTTCTCAGCAGTTTCACCGCATCTACCATACCACACAGTCAATATTTGAATAAAGTCCAAGTCAACGACTCCTATACATGTGACTTTTTTTGCCTTTAATTTCTTTTCATGGTGTCCCTGGATAAAGTTAATTTGCATCTGCATGGACGTCTTGCCAATAGTTGATCATCTATGCCTTTTGAATTGTACAACCACTGTGCATGCTTTTTGAATTCTACATTCCGAAATGTAGCTGCCATGTACTTTTTATTTGCCACATTGTATGGAATGCATATAGTTTGAAAGTCAAATGGTGGGCATGTAGATATTTGTATTTGTTTTACAACTTCAATTCCAATCAAAGAACCTCTCCATTACCTTTAAAGGGACGTAAACTAAAAAGGAAGTCTCAGTATTTTAAAATGTTGGTTGGACAACCGTATCATCTCAGGTCATTCTCATGATCCTGTTTGCTTTGACTGTTGTTTGCGTTACGTAGATTGTTGACTGTAACCTCTGAAGCAGTTTGTTTTATTTGACTGAAAATAAGTCAGGAAATAGCTAATGTCAGTGTATTTTTGCCTATTGTAATAATTAGAGAAGTGTGACATAGACCACTTTGACATGTTTCACAACACTCATTGAAGTGTAAAATATAACACCATCAATGTATATACATCATATCTTTAGTTTGGTTACACCCCAGAAACCACAAGTGCACATCCTGTCCTTTTTACAATTCAATAATATAGTCTAACGCCAAAATGGTTTTAAACTAAGTAAAGCTGTACAATAGTTTCAACTTATTGTCTTGGTTGGAGTGAGTCATTTTGAAAATCCAAAAGGGTTAATGAATGGATATTAAGTTATCCAGTATAAGTACCTTGAAGACACACAGTGAAATGGGAAAAAAATGTAGATGCAATTTGCATAGCAGTTTTCATAAAAGTTCACTAACGACTTTATTTATAGTATAGTAAATTTAATTAAACAAATTACCCACCATGACCTTCCAGTGAGAAAAATACAGATGCAACACTTTGCCTTTCAAAGTCATGCTAATGGTACAATTCAACAACTTTTTCTAGCTACATGATATGTCACGCTAATCTCCTTGGAGGGTGCTTGAAATATCTTAATTATACTAACATTTTTAAGCTGAACTGTTAACGGCTAGGCAATTAGGCGGCCTCATGTGGTAAATATTAATACAAAGTATAATAGGTATGAAATATATATATATATATGTATATATATATATATGTATATATATATATATATATATATATATATATATATATATATATATATACATATATATATATATATATGTATTGCTCTACGTGTTCTGATTCCTTTTTTGACTTCAAAGTGCGTGTCACTCAGGAATATTGAAGAGAAAATCCCCATTACTGTGCTTAATGTCTCTAATAAATGAAACAGAGAAGTCACAGAACTCCTTAAAGAAGCAAAGCTGTGTAAAGCTGCAGTGTTCAGGGCCCATTCTGGTGAATACTGATTTACTGCTTGGTAAAAAGACCCCAAATGAACTGGTTTAGTGAAAGGATCATTTCTGTGTTTTATTTGTATAATTCCTAGTCTGGAATAAAAGTCCAGGTATGTTTAAAGCAAAGTCATGCGTGGGGGGGGGGGGTTATACATTTCTAAATATATAAAAATAACAGGCTGCATAGTGTTGCTTTGGATGTCCCCTCAATGAACCTGTACATTTTATTTTTACCTACAATACATGGAATGTCTACTCTCCACAATACATCATTCATTCATGGTGATACAAATACCTGTGTGTTAATGGATCGAATATTAATTTTTAAGCTGCCTTGAGCAAACTTCTTGGACTGCATTCTAAATTGAAATGTTTCATATATAATAAAAAGAGAAGCAACAATGTAAATATTTATCATCTAATCCAGGGTCTTTTTGTACATCCTACATGTAATTTTATTTTTATTCAATTGAATGTCTAGAAGAAGGGGTTCACCCCCTGTCTTGGTAGTACTATAAATTGGAAAAAAGAGAAGATATGTTAGTTGGTTCCTGTCTGAACTCTGTTCCCAATTTGTATTAAGTAACTACAGTACTTGGGTTTTGAATAAAGTAACATTTCCAAAACTTGCAGGCAGCACAAATGATGCCATCTGGACGTCCTGTGCACTAAAATTCAGTGTGTCTGTGAATAATATCCTCTTATCTCAGAATAGCAGCTAGATGAAATCTCTGGATCAATGAACGTAGCGTCATAATCAATAATGGAATGTTGTTTTTGGACCAGCTTTAGGGAGAAAAAAAAAATAATTTAAGGTTGATAACTGTGAAAGCTGTGCACTGGAAAATGATTTTTTATGCATTTGAAAAAAGGCTATGATTCCTAAGTTAACGCTTTTAGGTTTGTGTGGTTATCTTTGAAGTTTTATGAAGGTTAATGTATCTTACTATAGATATACATTGTAATCAGGGAATGAGCACAGAACTTATCTGATTCAACAGTTACAGTGTTATTCTCAAATTATAGTTCCACTTAGTATTCAGCCAAATATTCTTCTTGGTTTTTGATCTATGGGGCTTTTTTTGTGAACTGCATAGCATTTCACAATACATTGTAATCAATACCTTTCTGAATAATAAAAAAAAAACTGTACTCTTGCATTTGAATTTGAGGAGTATCTTCCAGGTTGCTGTTAAATGATGGGCAAAATACAAAGTTTTGAATAAGAACTACATAATGTAAAAGTATCAATAAAGTAACCAATGACTGGTCAAAAACTGGTTTCGGGCAAAACAACAGATTTTCTGAATTCATGTCACACAAGCACACTAAAATAAAATGCATTTTTTGTATTATTGAAATTGTACAGTAGGACCTACCTTTAAAGTTAAAACAGTGACTACTTATATTTTCCAGAGAAAGTTAGTTTTTGTCTTGATGATGTCATAGGAATACACACTCATAAGCAAACAAATAGTGTAACCCTAACACTAACAATAATAAGCAGAATGGGAGTAGTATAGATGAATCACGGCTTCCATACCAGCACAAAGACTTATATTTAGTTGATTTACGCAGCCGATTAAGACCACCTTCCAATGCAGCAATATATTGTAGACTCCTAGATATCAAATGTTAGTCATTAGCATCATAAAGAGATAGACCTCATAATAGAAATTATATCAGGTCAGATACCTATGACCATAGACATATGCGTATGACGTGTCACAGCTTTAGAATTTCCATTTAGCTGCTTTTGACAAAGAGACATTTCAGGATCCCCACAGGCTTTGGTTGATTTGCTATTATTAGTGACGCCTGCACGGGACAGTGTTTCACAGTGAGGTGAACACCAAACACAATGTTGATAATTTGACCACATGCTGAGCTTTCAAAAAGGGGAAAGAAGCCAAGAGCAATATCCTGTTCTATCAGACCTTGAATGCATTATTAGTCACACCCATTGTGTGTGTTTAAGCTTACAGGAAGGTATGATGAATTTCAGCAAAAAGAAATTGAATAATATTATCTGATTTGTTGAGATTAACACAGGACAGGACCTGTTGCTATTTGTTACAACTAATTAGTCATGATAAAACAAATACTTCTGTCTAAAATATATATATTCTGATGTTATATTACAAGAATATATGGTCAGAAAAGGCGTGAGCAAAAGAGCGTGGAATTATGTAGAGATCTGAGCTAATGATATATATGTAGAGAGCTTAATGGCAAAACAAACATATTTCTAAATATAAATACAGTATAATTAATAAATATTTGTATCTATGTATACATATATTTTTTTTTACATTAGGCTTCTAAGTAGCGACATATATTCACACCTTTTCTTGTGCCTTTACCCACCTTATCTGCTTGAAATATCACAGCAGTACATTTATATTTGGAAAGATTCATAATTGAGTGCACGTGATGAATAACCAGTGAGTTCCATTTTGTCTGACTGCATATATAGCAATGAGAAATTGCAAGATTTTACAACCATTTCCACACAAGTCCTTAGAAACGCATACAAAACTCAGTGTTAAAAACATGGCCAACTTGCGCATCTTCGAATTCCATTATTTTTAACTATGCTTGTATATTTTTACCTAATGTCTAAAAATCGTTCAGCATCCTTGTGTACAGGATGACCAGTAGTACGATACTTCAATGGCAGAACCTTCTGGAAGGGCTGTGAGAGAACCAACAGGTAGTGATTCAGAGGCACTGTCAGCCTTCAAACCTTGAGCCTTTTGGAGGATACGACTTCACCATTAGGTTTCAACTCCCCCTTTAACCTTGGGTGTTACACAAAAGGACCCTATTGTCATTGGCAGTTATGAAAACTTGCTTTATAAAAGGCCTGGTAAATAGTTCATCCATCAACCATCCCTCTCACTCATTGTCTGCAAGTTTCTCACCTAAACCGTCTCAAGGTAAAAACATAAGAAAAGAGACAACTTTCTTATTGGAAATATGGCATGTGGAAAACCAGTATGTTAAGCTGTACTCAATCAATATATTTTCACCTATGGTGAAATTAAATAGATTCAGATTAATCTTAACTACAACCCTGTCGAATATTGCATCATATAACATTTGTGTCAGTATAGTTTCCAGCCAGTCTCTAATTCATGATCATTGTGATTGTCTTGCGCTGTGGAACTTATAACAGTGGTATTGATTTATCCCCCCCAATCTTACTGAATTGAAGTGGGGGCATATTCATAGGAATTTGTCCCCCCATTCCCATAAACTCTTCCTTCTTAACATTGGGTGACCTGCTTTGTCTATTGTACAGTGTTTGAGTACTTCCACTTAAACCTTTTGATTTATCAATGTACGATCATAAGAAGGGTGCATAAATGACTGAATTATGAAGGATACATTGCTGCCCAAGGTCATACACACTCAGCCATTTCCCAGCACAGTCGTTTACTAGGAGGGGACATACTAACTTGATTAAAAAATGATTTAGATGGGACATCCAGGTTGCGAGACACTTTTGCTTGCTTTGTTGTTTTCTTATGTCATACTGGTGAGAAGGAATACATTTAGGATGAAGCTGAGAAATATTACGTTTCAGACCTGCAACTGACTGCAGTTGTGTAATATTCTTGGTGGTCACTTCACTGGATAATAGAGCACATGACAAAAATATATAAAATAAACAAAAAACGAACATGACGAAGCCCATTGCATCTTACAATTTACATTCACAAACATATTTGAGAATTGATTCTCAGCCAGCAGTACCAAGTGGAATGCAGCAAAGTTGACCCTGTGGTACAGAATGTGTGGGTTATCACTAAATTAAATGCATACTCATTTTTACTGCGGAACCCACAAACGATGCATTCAAATCTTTTAAGTGTCAAGTTCCAAAAGGTTTAAAGTAAGAATACTGAAGCAGCAAGTAATACAAGTTAGTGGTTTGTTCAACATGGACTCTTTAAACACCAGTGGATTATTTTCTAGAAGGCGAAAGAGAGAAAGAGCGAGAGAGAGAACTCTTGGGGGCGCTTTGATCGTCAGCTCAAAATCCATTACTGTGGCTCAGTGGAGACCAATAGTTCCAAGAGTATAAATTAACATCAAAGGCAGATCACCCTTTAAGTGTAATGGTGAAGGTTCTACGAGACTCATCCCTAGTAGAATACATAATGCTACTGACGGTAAAATGAATAACACTTAGTGGTGCCTGGAAATGTAGCAGAGGTGGTTTGGTACCAAAGTTTCTGAGCTAGAGTTAACAGGGCTGTTAAATATAGGAATGCATCACAAATAAGGCCTCTTGTCATGAACTATAAAATCAAGTGTATGTGGTTCTGCTAAATTAAGGCATTAGAACAACTTGTAATTATAACTGGAGGAATGTAAATACTCGATGAGCAGTAGACAGATTAATGTTGACCCTGCCGCTCTACCAGACCAGGTCAGACAGACCAAGAGAAGGTGTCGGTAATGGGAGTTGACTCAGACCATTTAGCAGTGTTTGCCAGGTCTCGAATGAGCCAGCCACCAATAATTAGATCCGTGGGTTTAGTTCCCAGATGGAGCACTTCCTGATCTGATAACGTGTCTGGGCAATCATGGAGCTGGAAGTTTACAGTTAGCCTGGCTATCTAGCTAGCTAACTGCATTCAGCCAGATGTGTCAACATGGTGTATTGGTGGTAGGCCTATAACCTAATGTGGTGTCCTGCAGCTGATGTGTGAGCATTTTTTTAAAGGATACAAACTAGGATTCCTCTTATAGTTGAAAACAGAGATCCCCACATGGCATGACTGTTTAATTAACACTCTTGCAGCATTTCTGAGTGTTGAGATGCTGAGAGACCCTAGGATACCAAAACGATAACCCCCATAGTGGTGTTTCATGGGAGTGCACCGTGGCCTACAATCAAGTATGGTCTTTTTTTATTTATAGAAACCTTTCAGCCTAGTAAGGATATGCCATACATATTTAACCAACCTATCCTGGTCTTCTTAGCCTGTCTTGGCTTTTCACTCAAAGCTAATGAGTTAGCATTGAACATAATTGTCTTATCAATCTCATTAACACAGGTTATTTATTTTTTCCTTTCAAGTGCACTTTCCTTCTGAACTGTTGCACTTTACCACGCTGCTATAAACCAGGTGACAGAGCGCATGATTTAATTCTCTATTGTATGAGTTAGCCACCTCAGTGGGGCATGTTTGGATTCCCATTGAAGTCAATGGTTGGGTGATGCTAATGAAATGTGTTATCAGTAATCTGGTGTAATGTAATTATCTGCAACAAAACAGTCTGAATTTTCTCTCTACCCAGCTCCGTTCCAGACCCCTTGGTCTCAGCACAGCGCACCTTCCCCCGTCATCTCTGTCACAGCTGTAGTGTTGTCGCTCCCTTCCTGCAAAATGCTAATGAACACCGATAGCATAGGGGGATTAAATCATGTTCCGGTTGTGTCGTGTCAGCGCGAGCATCTTCCTGGCTCTGACAGATCGGCCAATTAACCTTATTTACCACGTCTTCTCTCGTCGCCTAACTAGCTCCACTGGGCTTCTGCCTGATGACATGCTACAGAGAATGGGGACCATTGGTGCACTTGTTCCAATTTCATTTGCCCAGCAATTACTTCGGTGTCAAGACAATAGCTCACACTTTTGTACTAGCAGTTTTTATCTCCATGTTGTTACTGACATCATGAAATTTAAGTGGCTTTACTGAGGATGAGTTCTGTAACCATAATTATTTGGTTGATCTGAATTTGAATTTGGTAGATGTCAGAGCATAACAACTTTGGCCTACTTTAGTGTTAAAAAAGATATTTGAATTGTAGGCTTGATAGTTCGATTTTAAGTTAAATTTAGAGATTAATGGAACATACATAATAAACATTACATAAAATTGAATATTAAATATACTGAATACATTTGATATATTTGGTTCCCTTGTAAACATTTTCCATGAAAGTGTGAATCACATGAAATTGAAATTAATAAATGGTTAATTAATAGTATGTGAACTAAAATGCAAAGCACAGCTGTTTATCTTTATCTCTAGAGATAAATAGTATTACAAACATTTGAATATTCCAAGCACGCTCCCTTGCAGGGAACTGAACTATTTTCTCATGGAGTTGGCTCCTTACCATGCCACCTCCACACAATAAAACCCCTGGGATTGACAGAGTTTGATTAGCATGTGGGTTTTAATTACAGCACCAGTCTTTCACGTCTCTAAGAAACCAAATAACTTTCACTTCACTTTTTTATAGATTCCACTTTTCTAACCCCATACTGTACATGACTGTAACCAGAGAACATTCACCTCTATTTCTATCTTTCTTTCTTTTCCACAATCTCAAAATACAGCATAATTCTCTCACTGCCCACTTGTGATTCATCTATTCTGCTCAGGTTGCCACTTGGTTTCCCCTCTGTGACCTTCATTGGAGAAACACTGGTAAGAGGAGTGTGGTTTCCAGGCTACACTTCCCTTTAGTGCAGCTGCCTGTGGAGATGGGAATACAGGAAAGGCCATGTTTGTTGTCACTTTAAAACTGCCATCTTAGCAGTTGGGCTCAGTGCCTCTATTTCAATTCTGGCTACACTTTGTACCAGGCACTTAAGCACCATTCATGTTGGCATATCTGTACATCAAAACGTTTTGGGTCTAGCAACTAATATGAGAACATAACTCAAGTAACAACACTGTGTCTCTCTTTGAACAGCATTGGTTTATTTTGGTTTATGAGGGCCCAGCTTGTCACTGCATAGGACAGATCTATGCCAGTGTAATGTCCTTAAAAGATAAGGACAGGCTGATGGCAAGTTCTTACTTTAGGAAGTGCTATCGTTGCAACAAGACCGATGCACCACAGGGTCAGTTAGGAAGGCAAGCTGTCTAAAGATGTGATTTCAAAAGAAGCTGTGTTTGGTTTACCTCAGCTGCTTGAAGCCGTGCTTTGCTCCCCATTTAGTCAGTTGGGATCTGTTGTTTCAGAATCTAGCTTTAAAAAGCTTGGGGAACTCAGATCTGGGATTGAGAAGGCACAGTGTTTTCTGTAGTCTGTCTCATAATGCAAAGAATCATTGCAAATGCTGTTAATGTGCAATAGCATACATTTCAGGTGATCTTCTTGTTGAGCTTACTAAGATACATTACTGTATATTACAGAATGCTAAAGCTACATTTCCTCACAAACAGTCCTTAAGCAAGTTAAGAAACAGCTCCGGGGCCATCTGATAATCAAGCAAGCCTGCAACATTCACTTTTATTTGAACAGTAAAATGTGATGAATCAGACTTGGCTGCAAACTTAAGACAAACTGGGTGTGATAGGGCAGCTGTAAGGTCTGCACATGCCGCTTTCCCTTTCTCAGATCCATCATGATTCACATTTGCAATGCAAACTCTCTTTTTGAAATGTTTAATTTAATGTTTTGATTTTGTTCAAGCAATGAATATACAGAGCTAGTGTACTCATATCCTGCTGTGAACTGGGGAAAAATAAATTGTGGCCTCTACATTTAGTCATTTAATTTTAAATGACTAATATTACTCTATAATTTAAACAGAAAAAAATAAAGACTAACAGCAAATTATCAGGTTATCGATAGTATACCTATACCCTGCCCAGTGAGGTAAAATGGAGTGTGATCGGGCCATGACAGTGGCCTCCCTCACTTCTTCTTGGACCGCCAGCGTTGACTCCTGCAGCAGATCGGTGTCCTGACTGGTATTGGCTCTTTGCGAGCTGCCGATGACCCACTGTACTCTGCCTTCATTTTCTTTGTTCTAATTTCTATTTCTGTCCTCATTGTCAGTCATCAGCCCTGGCGATTGAATGGCTTCGTCAGACCTCCCCAGAGTCAACTTCTCTGCTGCAGTCTTGGCAGAGGGGTAAGGGGGTGTTTGGGTGGAAGGGGGAAGTAGAGGGGTGGTGGGGGGTGATTGTGTCTGTCTCCATTGCACAGCCCACTCCCAGTGCTTTTGCAAATCAGCAGCATTTTTAGTGATTTTTACTTTGATGCCTTCAGTTATGGTTTGATTTAATGGGGCACATTGTGGATCTGAGCAGACTCACACACCATTTTCAGCCTTGATGATTTTACTGATCTTACTCATACACACCCAGACAGTGATAAAATACTGTCCTGTTATGCAATTAAATGCTTTGTTTCTCCCAGTATTAGGTAAACTTCCAATACACTTTGAGCACAACTGGATTTCAAATGAATTGAGTAACAGCTAAGTAAAATGTGATGATTTTGACTTGAGATTTCTTAAAAGATAATCAATCTCATGTCCACTAAAACTTAGTGGACCCAGTGTTTGTGTCAAATATGACTTGAATGATATAAGAGCAGAAGCAGCCTAGGACCATTTTCAATTAGACTATATAAGTCATCCATGTACTTAGTGTAGAAAGTGGTATATTTCTTGAATGCTCTTCCCTGTCCCTGTTCTCATCACCTCAAGCAAGTCATTTGTGCTATTGTATTTCAACCCATCTTTCTCACTGTACATTATTCACCCAATCAACCTGCACCTCACAAGTCAAGCAGCCATGCACAATTCAAAACCTTATTTTTAAAGAGAAAGTGACAAATACAGTAGAATAATCCTTTCCTCATTTTGGATCTAACATTGTAAGATGTGCACTGTTCTAAGAAGCACGGGACAACCAGCGTCTGGATGTTCACAGGGTTATTTGTGTCGTTGACACATCTCTGCGTGCCACGGCAATTCATGACAACATGCACACATATCTTCCTGTCAGACTTGTCAGCTGGTGTAAGTGCAGGGGTAGACAGATTGTGCCTGGCCTTGCGTGCTCCGAGTCTTTTGTGTTGGGTCCCTATGGACCTCCCTCTCGTGACAGGGCCTGTGTTCAGGTGCCGGCCCCCCGCCAGGAGTCCTGCTGGCAGGTTAAGTGCTTTTGCGCATCACCATGGGGATCGAAGAGAGACGGACAGGTTGAGAGGGCGTTTCCTTTTCTCCCTCCACCGCTTCCATGGTCAGAGTACCGAAGCCAGCGTACACTTTCTCTCCGACACACTGAGAGCAACATTCACTATCTTCTCAACAAAGGGGAACTCCAGGGGCACAATCAAGCCACTTTGTCACGCATCCCTCTTTCTCTCTCTTTCTCTCCTCTTTTCCTCTCTTTGCCTGCCACTTGTCAAACAACAGACACACACAACTCTGCCAATCCCTTGATTATTTCAAGTGGAAATGTTGAGTGCAAATGTTTTGTCAAAATAATTCCCGAATGAGAATAGTTTTAATTAAGGGCCCTTTGATTGTTTTCCTCATCTTACAGGACAGTTCTCTTAATCAGTCAAATTCAATCTGAAGACTTGAAGCCTGTACTTGGACCACTCAATGTCTCTATTGTCTTAGTGTCGTAAGTGTTCAGTCTTTGTTGGTCGTTGCAAATGTGATCTCTGCCATTGTCTTGTCCTAAATCTGCAAGTCCTTGTTTTTGTGATCCTGCCTCTGTTTCCTCTGCCTCTGGGTCCACCCTCCTACACTCACTGTGACAGCCATGAGAGTTTCAAAACAAACTAATGAAGTGAAAGTAATATGGAATGAAGTGATAAAGTAATGAGGAGCTGACCCTAATAAAGACATACCAACAGCTAAAAACTCATTACATAGGTTGCATTAGAATATTCTCATCATTAATCACATTCAGTACATATTCAGTTCATGAACATAATTTAGGGTAATATACACCATGAATTCATGCATCATTTAAAAGATACAAAAATACAGCCATTTCACATCTCACAGTCATTTCAATGAAGGGCTGTGACATGTATATTGACCCACAACTTCCTCAAAGTGAAACAGGTAACATTAACAAATAAGAAGCACTTTTACTTCTCAAGCATTCACACACAAAGACACTCACACTCACAGATCCAACTTGTGTCCCCTGCACTCCACCTGCTTATTTACTTCACACATTCTCTCAATAAAAAGTGTCTGGGGAATTCCCCAGCAGTCCACTACCAGGACAATACATGAACCCCCAACATATCTTATCCTTCATGTTTGCAAAGGATGTTGTAAGATTGTGTCCCAAACGTCCTTGTTAGAAAAAGAGCAAAAGAGGGAGCAACAGAAAAGAGAGAGAGAGAAGTAGAGAGAGATAAGTAGGGAGAGAAGGAGAGAGAGAAGTAGAGAGAGAGGAGAGAGACAAAGAAAGAAGGAGAGAGAAAGAGTGAGGAGGGCTTGGTGTTCTTCTTTCTGTAGGTTTTCTGCAGACACAGGAGCTGTGATGTGACTAATAGCTTAAATGAGCTGGCACGCTAGCACACAGGCTTGCTTTCAAGAAGCTGTCTGCAGTCTTTGCTTTCTGTCTAGTCTCCTACACATCTTTAGGACCAGAAGTGTCAGCACGTTCATCTTTGATCAATCACTTTTTATTATACTTTAAAGGAGAGGTTTGTAAATGGTTGAAAACTCTTTAAGCAACTACAGGAGGCAGTATAAACAAGAATAACAGAACAGCGCAGATTTAACTTTATGTGATTCAAATGTGCTTAGTCACCACATTGGGGAGGGATTATTCACACTCTTCTTAAGCAAAGAGAATATGCAGTGGTCAAATTGTGGGCTGGTCTGTCATGGGTCACAGACCTGTGCCATCAGTGGCTTAGACAAGGTTATTCCACCCGGGACTTCGAGAATACAAGGCAATACATTGTAATTGTTATACAATGATTAATTCATTTTTATTAATTCTTTACTCAAAATGTGAGAAATGTGGGACCACAAACTTCCATCCAAAATTCCATCTCCATGAATATTATTATTTAACATTATTATTTATATGATATATTATTATTATCTTGCCAATACTCTATGATAGCACATGTGGTTTTAAACATGTAAAGTTTCTTTGTGAGCTTATTTAATCAAGAAATGCAGCTTTTTATCACTGCACACATAAAATCAAGTTATGTGCGGTGAGTGATATACGGTATTAGCCATTAAATTAGAGGGAAAATACCCATGGGTAAAATAGAAAGATGCATTTGGAGGTAAAGATGTTTATGGCAGCACAAGACATTTAGTATCTGTCAGAAGTAAGTATACATAAGTGCTGAAACCCATAAAGATGTTGCACAGCAATGTTATTTTGTATTTATTCTCTAGCCCTTTAGTTTAAAAAACTAACGTAACTTGAATTAACCAAGCCACTGTATATTTATCTTCCTCAAATACAACTACCAAACACAAAGTATTTGGTTGATGAAAAGTTCAATGCCAAATGTAATTCTATGTTGTTTTTAACCCCCATAACCCCCTTTTGGACAATGTCTTGTGATGCACAAAGTGTTTAATATGTGTTCATTTCGCACTGTCTCTTATGAGGCTACTTAGCATCTGTCTTTTGTTCAAACGCATCTATTATTTATCTTAAAGAGCACTAAAACATTTTGGTTAGGGGAGGAAATACGCAATGCCCCTCCCCACTTACACACTTCAAGGCACATTGTCACAATATGTGTTGATGCCCCTTTTTTGTTTTATAGACCTGCATCCATCGCTTTAATTTGATTATTTCTTGTCATTTACAATATTTTAAGTGAAATTGCTTTCAAAACCATGTTGTTGTAATCCATAAATAGTGTAATTCTACACAGTCTTCATTCCTATTCATGACTATATTAGGGCAGAGTACGCCAAGTTAAGATTAAACGGTACAGTACCAGTAATATTTGTAGCTGTTCAAAGATATTTGCAACTCTTTTAAAGATGGCCATATATCCACAGCTATGTCTATGGGCTCAAGCCTGACGAATGGGGCCAATTATTTTGATGAAGTTCAAAGATGACACCCTTATGATGATGTAATAATGAGAGCAGGCCAGCTGACAGTTGCTAATAGGAAAGTCCTGAAGGACATTTCAATGATGAATGAGGAGTGTGGTGCATGGTGCCTTTTGGGGGGAAAGTAACTGTGACCGGGAAGTGAAACAACCTTAGCCTCCATGCCGAGGCCCAAGAGCTTCTGATGTACAGAAACACCCTCATCTTTGAGCTCAAAACATTTAGTAAATGGCAAAAGCTGCAATATCCTGCAAGCAACCATTTCCAAGATCTTGAGATTAGATAGCAAGATCAAGTTTATTTGATCTTGTGTATCAAAAGTGTCTTCAAATTGCCTCTTCATATATGAACAGGTGCCTGGCAAAGATTAAATTAATACATAATATCACAATGTAAGCCTTTAATTAAGCAATTGCCAAGTTAGTCAGGATAACAGCACAACATCCAGTGTGATATGGCTTTTATACAACAGTTTTATAAGTTCAATTTCTTTGTTGACAGTTGTAAGCAACAACAGATTATGAATTGTTGGTTTATTTAATAATTTATTTGTATCTGCCAACACAAATAGTTTCACGATTAGACTGGGCTGAACCGGACTGTTGCCAAGCATTACATCAACATTTTTCTGTGCACTGCTACTTTAGGTCTACATGTTATTAATAAGAAGAAAGGCTTTTTTCTGACCTTTGTCCTCTCCTGACGACCATTAAAAATCGAACAAAAAATATTGTGCACTTTTTTGTGTAATTTGTGGAAACATGTTCATCTTTGTGGTACAAAGGTCATTCTTATACAATATAAGATAGGTGACGATCATTATTTAATGTAATTGATGGTAATTGGAACACTAGTAAAGTAGAGTATATCATACACTGACGTGTTTGATAAGATCTGATCAACAGTTGACAAAGCCTTATGATATACCATACATTGTAATCAGAAAACGTTTAAAAAGAGCCAATCGATTACACAGTATATAATAGCATCACGGATTATAGGTGCACTCGTAACAACTCCAAGGGGTGAAGAGATAGACAAGGTCCACTAGGAAAGGAAAAACATTCGAAATGACTGCCACAGGGTAATAGAAGTTGTAAAACAAATGTCTCTAGTAATGTGCAGTAATGTGTAGTTACTGTAATTCTACGTGACTGTTAAGACACACTACAGACTGTGCATCAGTTCTCGTTTTTCCTGAAAAAGAAAAAGTAACAGTGCAGCCTCAAAAGTGACAAACTTGTGATTTTTAGAAGCAGGCGAAGATACCTTTTGTTGATCTTCTCTGGGTTTCTCTAATGATGCTGATGTGACCATACAGTTGGATCATCAACTTGAATCCATTAGCCTTAGAGGGTTACCTAAATTATATTGGTGCACTTGGAGCCACCTGCTGTTTATGGGCCTCCTGGAGCAGCTGAGAGCGTCTGCAAACCAGCTGGTGGCCCACCTCTAATCCCCTCCCAACACTGCTAATGGCCCTGCCGGCCACCGCACCAGTACATCCCCGTGATAACGGTCTCAGAAGGGAGAAACTGTCACAATAATGAGATGAAAAGCGTGTAAATATTCAAAGGGGGGGGGCTTGGAAAAAGACAGAGCTAGTCAGAACATCAAAAATGAATGGTCTGTCGTTTGTTCTTAATGTGTTCAATCATCAGTGAACACTATTAAAGGATCATCTTAGATACTGTCTGATGCTAGCACTTAGCCTGAGGAATACTGATAAGCTAGCAAGCCATTAAAATTGCATGCATTTTAAAACTGTGTTTTATGTCACTGATAAACACATACCACTTGAAAATATATCACATATAGTACCATTGTTACTAGTCTATCATTGTTTTGAAAACATTTTATTATGATCCAAGTTTCCTACTTTACAGCCGGAGCACTCTTTTTAAGACCCGGAATTCCCCCGCATGCCGACATTACTACGATGCAGGATATTTACATTTACATTTATTCATTTAGCAGACGCTTTTATCCAAAGCGACTTCCAAGAGAGAGCTTTACAAAGTGCATAGGTCACTGATCATAACAACAAGATAGCCACAAAACATTGCGAGTAGCCAAAACATGAAGCACACATTGTGAACAACCAAAGTAAGTGCCAAAGGGAAGAACCATAAGAGCATGTAGTTAAACAAGTTACAATTAAACAACATGAACCGCTATACGTGCAAGTGTACCTGTGGAAAAAACAAGCAACAATAATAAAAACAATATATCACAGCGAGTACAAAAAATGTAAAACAGTTACCACTAACCACAAGAGCAACAAGTCTCTGAGCAAGAGTCATTGTGATCCTTGAGGAAACTAACATTGGGTCAAGCGAACCATTCCTAAGTACCGTTGTACTCCTGGAACAAGTGCGTCTTGAGCCTTTTCTTGATATGGATATGCATCCATTTTCCTGGTTGCCTCCTCCACCATGGCCTACACCCTTGGTTCTCTCTCTATATATCTAAAGGGGGAATGTCTATCGCAGCTCTCTGCTAGGGATGTCGAAACAGTGTCCCAGTGGGTTATCATCAGAGAGCCAGTACGAGCAGAACCACATATGCCAAGAATAATGTGTTTGTATTGTCAATGAAATTTGTTAGAACTAACTACTGAGTCTTCCTGCCTGAACCATGTTTATTGCAGTTGTGATACATGCTTATTGTGGGTTAAACTAATAAAAAATGTTGATGTATGATAGAACTTAATAGAGTGAGCACTTTGGATACAAACATAAATTCTATATACTCCTCCAATCCACCCAGTTATGCACTGTGACATTGAACAAAATGTTGTATGGCACAATTGCACTGCTCTTTCACAAAAATAATTTAGTGTCATATCTTGTAACATACTATAGAAATATCTACACAGGCAGAGAACCCTCAAATTATTCCTGGAGAATAAGAAAAAATAACCAAACCAAAGAGATGGATGGGATAGACCCTAAGCCAAGAAAATGGGGGTCAGAATTGAAAACTTTTCTAGTTGCCGCAGGGCTTAGGCTACGAAATGCCATTATCACCAGGAAAAATTTTACAGATTGGGAAAGGCCTTTTAGACCAGTGTGTCAGCAAGTATATATGGAATTCATTACACTTACTGATTCCAATTCCTTCGTCTAAACCAACAGAACACCATAAGGACCTAAGGCCCATACTGTATCTGTGAAAAATAAGCACTGTACTGTAAAAAGTATTATGGCCCATATGTTGGGCATCCAATCAAACTCAGCATTCACAGACCTAGAGATCTGGAGTTAACATCACATGGAATGGTAACATGTAATTTATATTTGACCCCAGGGTTATCAGTCTGCTGGTCTAATTGGCAGTTTAATCACCAACCTAGAATTCAGCTTGACACCCAGAAAACTAATACATTCTTCACCAAATCAACAGTAGAGTTTGATTTCATGACTGCAGTGGAAAACACAATTAAATAATTAAATCATTTAATTTAAACAGCAGTTTATTTTCTTGTTTACTCTACTGTTTTTGTCAATTAATTATTTGTTATGCTAGATACACAGTGTCTTCTTTACAACAAACCAAAACCAGTTAGAAGAGTTATAGTAAAACTGATTGGCCAACTGCCAAATTCAAGTGGTAAAGTATGATAAAATGTGGTGGCTATGTAAGAAAACATTGGGTAAGCACAATTCAAATAGCAATTTTTAGTATACCAGATTAAATGTCATTTCCAGCAATATTGTTTTATAACAAGGTTAATGAAATGCAAATAGCATGTCTTGATAATCCATGGAAGGGCATGGTTATGGCACTTTCATAGATATTCCGTTTCTTATGGTGGTTTACCCATTTTTGCGGTTCTACAGTGCAAACAGCAGTGTATATGCCTATATTATCTGCCGTAGTTTCTAAAAAGTACTGTCATTCATCTTAGTGTGATTGACAAGCACAAGCCTAAGTGGTTTACACACACAGAAAACAGCTCAGTGCTTGTGCATGTCCATCGTTATAACAGTCAATAGTCTCTGTTATTGTGCTTGTCTATGTCATTTCTCTCAAAACCACAGGGGGAAATATGGTCTTTCACTTTGGGTGGTTACGCAGTTAAGTTGAGCTCATACAGCTAGGAATAGGGAATTGCTATTGAGGGGGCTTGAGGTGGGTGGCACTAAGTGACGTTTAATATACTGTAAAATAAGAGGATTTTCTTTCCAATGACCAAACCTTATAACTGTAATGCATTAAATAGTATGATAATCATACATAAATAGTAACACAAGCTTGTGGTGTCGTACACAATGAAAGTGGAACTGTTACTGTTACGGTGAGGGAGTCGGGCTAGTAATCTGAAGGTTGCCGGTTCGATTCCCAGCCGTGTCAAATGATGTTGTGTCCTTGTGCAAGACACTTCACCCTACTTGCTTTGGGGGGAAAGTCCCTGTACTTACTGTAAGTCGCTCTGGATAAGAGCGTCTGCTAAATGTAATGGCAGAATTCTAGTGGCACTGTGTAGATTTGAATAGTCAAGAGATGGCGGTTTCAATAAATGTATTTTGCTTGTACAAATTAAGAATTAACAAAGTACTTTGTGATCAGTCATAACGAAGGAGGTGCTAGCCACAGGTCGTTCGCCAGAGTGATGAAGAACAACCCTAAAACCCTGCCTTATATAAACTTTAGATCAAATGGTTCTTCTGATGGTCAATCCATCTATGTATCAAACTCTGTGATTGGTCAGCACTGCTCAGTGACAGTTTGACTCCATACCAAGTGTCCCACAGTTCTTTGATGTGGCATCTCTCCCCAAAACAGTAGATAGTAAAGCCACAGGAGTTCACCAGTCAAATGGTCAACTGTCCTTTGTGTGGACATCTTCAAACAAGTATTTAATTAACACCGCCTATGTAACAGGAAGGGTCAGAGCAGCTTGATCAGTTCCATCTATCTTAAACTGCTCCCTTAACAATACAATTGAATCCACATTGCCTCCAGACCAGCTGTCTCATCCTCCCCAGGTGTCATAAACTGCAAATGGCATCTCTGCCAAATGGAGTTGATTCAACTTTCACTGTATCAAGCTTACTTAACCAACTTTAAACTTCTCTTAAAACACATTCCTCATATATAAAACACACACATTATAACTGTATTCCAAATTTCCACTACACTAAATGACTACATGTAAATGTTACTTGAAAAGTATTGTTATTTCGACATAATCTATAAATATTTTCATCCATACTCTCTGTAAAGAGAGATATTTGGTATTACAATCATTACTCCCAAACCAACACATTTGTCATTTTTGGAACTCCTACCACATGGTTCAATGGGTGAAATAAGCCCCTATTAACAAACACATTATTTGAATGTAACCCGGCCTCATGTTTGAGCCTAATGAATAGGATGAGTATGAATGAATGTGTGACGGGAGGTAGATCTCTGGTAATTGAAGGCTTTTGGAGGCACGGCTCATTTTATCTCCCAACAATGATTGCAAGCATGCTGTGCTATAATCCAAAGGCTTTTCCAATATGTCTTTAAAACGCTAAGAAGATGAATGTTTATTGCAGCTAATCCTTGCCTGTGATTTATGACTGGCGCTGTACAGTTTTCTTCCTCAAAGCCTGGGAAACAAACTGACTTACTGTACATCCCCCCCAGTTAAATGGCTCAGACCTCCACTCAAGTAAAATATAGGTTTTAGTCCAGCAGTCAAGTAATGTCTTCACCTTCATAATGTCTTGGTTATGTCCATGGTGACATCCCTTTACAGGAGCATCAAGGCTGTGTCCAGGTTAGCTGTCACTAAATGTATAAGGGATGTCATTGTATCCCTTTATGGCCACGGCAGGCATATAGCTTGATTACAGGAAATTGCATTGCACATGGATTCCATTCCATTGAAAAGATTAGGTGTCTTGATTTATTGGAACATACTTTAAATGGAGTTATAAATCATTCATAGCCACAGACCTTATGGCACGATTACAGAATTTGAAATTTTTAATACAAATGCAGGTTCAACTGTTCTAAACTTTGGTCCAGGTCCTGGATGAGCAGCATGGATATTTTAGAGAGTGAGTTGCAAACAGAAAGCTGAAAGTGACAAACATACCTCCAGATGTAGGCCCAACCTTTCAGTGCATAGGAAAGGTAATACAGAATCCCTGAAGAAACATGTGTGCAGGGAAGGGGAGTGTCATTTCACTGATTGACCTCACAAAGGCCCTCGGTGGATTTGGAGGCGTGTCCCACATATGTCGCACTGCCCCCCCTGCAAGTCTGTCTCCACTGTGGACATCAAGCCCTCCATGGTTGAGTTTAACTTTCAGAGTGTGTGACACATTATCTTCTTTCATAATCCACCAGAACAATTGAAACAGCTTAATCCACAAAGGTGTATTATCCAAATATCTACATAATTTCAATAGAAGATTCAATGTATTTGAGCATTTCATAGATTTACTTCAAATAATTTCCATGAAATAAAGTGAAATAATTATTTTATTATTCCATTGATTGTATATATCTTTAAAAATCATGGCCTACTCTTAAATCTACTCTTTCCATGGACAAAATTCACCTACGGTACTAGCCTAATCCTTGGCAGATTTACTGACAACTGCCATCTTCCGTGATCTGCCAAGAAACATTCAAGGACAAAGATTTCTATGGACATTGGGCAGATAATCAATGCAGTAAGGGCATAAGTTGCAAAAGTTGAGGCCCTTTCAAGGAAAAAAGGTGTGAACCTTTGGATTTCTGTCAAATGATAGCCTTCCTTGCCAATTTACTTCTAAGGATGTCACCTCACTGCTGGGACACTGTGACTCACACTTAGAACAAGCACCTGAAATCTATTAAATGGATAGATAGGTGACGAGTAGCACCTTATTTTGTCACGGTCAGAAGCGCTTTGAAAATGTAGGCTTTTGTTCTAGTTTAAGACAGTTTTATATAAGAAGGCCTAATTCTCAATATTAGAACACCAGTTCATTTAATATGACTGTGTAGATGTCATTTTTGTCTGCAATATTCTTCCCTTCACAGAGTAAATGTCATATTACATTTCCGGTTTAAGAAGGTATGAGTGCTGAATTCAATATTCTACATGAATGATCATTATTAAAACTTCACACCAAATCCTCTATATCATTCTTTGGATTCATTATATTTCTTGGAACAGGATTTCTTCCTAGTCTATACAGTCTCTGACACATATGGTAACTCTGTCTTTTCTGGTAAAAGTGTGAACAATCAAGACTATTTCTTCAGCTGATAAACAGAAACAAAAGTTTAAAAGATTCAGTGGGGAAAGGAGTTAAAGGAGTTGGTCGTGAAATTATCATAAAAAGTGTGTAGTAGGATTCACTGTAACTGCTTAATAAAGGAGTTACAATTCAAAATGTTGTTTGGGGTAGTTATGTCATCCCTTCACACTAATGTGGACACATTTTCTTATTTGGAGTCATCACAGAGCCAGTACCACAGAGGTCACCATATCTGTCCCACAGATTCTAAACTTGTATTACTCACTTCAAGGGGGTTCTATCTGACTTTGGCATGTGTTTTATTAAGTCTGTGGATGTTATTATAAGTGCAAAAGAAAGTCCTTAAAGACAGAAATCTGTAATTTTTTCCTCTTATTTATCAGCTCTGCAAGGCTTTATTGGTAAATTATGAGCTGCATGGGACCATCAAACAGTGCAGTAGCCTACAGATAAATATGTGGAAAAACATCTGAATGTTTACTAATACTGTTTTTGTACTGTAAACCAAGCTTTTATTTCAATCGCATTTGGCAAAATGTATAGGTATAAAAATCTTACAATACACATAACAATGGAGGATGGCAGGTTATACCAATCCTGTGCCAAGCTTTGTGAAGAGCTCACTTCATGTCAACACCAAGTGTCCCCTTTGAGTGCTCACTTGTGTTCCAGTGATAATCTCCTACTCCAGGGCTGAGCACTCACTTTAATAGTCCTCCAATACCACTGACTGAGTAAAGATAATTGAATGAACATCCTATCATACATAAGATGGACTTTGTGCCAATTTTTGTATAAAGAAAACAAGTCTCATCCATGGTTTCATAGTTAAACTTTCTTTCTCCGTTCCTCTCATGCCACAGCTCATATCTCTTGAGATTTACATTTACATTTTTACATTTTGTCATTTAGCAGACGCTCTTATCCAGAGCGACTTACAGTAAGTACAGGGACATTCTCCCCGAGGCAAGTAGGGTGAAGTGCCTTGCCCAAGGACACAACGTCATTTGGCACAGCCGGGAATCGAACTGGCAACCTTCAGATTACTAGCCCGATTTCCTCACCGCTCAGCCACCTGATTCCCCCGAATCAGTCCCACCTGAGATGAAGCCATAACTCCTTAACTGAATCTGCATCTGTGTCTGAAGCACAATATACATATTAGTGCTCTTTATTTTTCTTGGCAGGAAGTCTATGCCGGCACCTTTTTTTAGATTTCCACCAATTCCATTTTGACATCAGATTGGAGTAAATAGGCCTCATTAGCATCAGTCTAATTAGATCTCTGCCATGACTCTGTAATTAGTCCACAAGAAGTGCTCCTCAGATCTCCTGAGTTACATCAAAAGGAAATCTCTCTCAATTAGAATTCAGAAATCTGTGTAATTTCTCTTTGTTTACCTTCTCTAGTTAACCCAGGGGTAGCTTAGCTGGGGTGATTGTTAGTTTACAGAGAATTTATGACAAGGGATCGTCTTATAATGTCAACGGTAAAGGGTTGTCTGAGCCAGCACTCTATATGTCCAGCTACAGTTTTGAACTAGTCTATGTGTATTTGGTTTAGCAACATGCAGGGTTAAAGTTAAACTAAGGAGTATTTGAGGATTGTCGGTAATGTTATCAACTTCCCAAGATTAAATCATTGTGGGTGGTTTAGAAGAGAGAGAGAAGAGACATTTGCTAGTCTGCTGGAAAGGTTGCTTATCCAGGTAATGGGTTTACTGAAATCCACATCCACAAAGCAAATGAGGGAGTTTTGAGTTACTGTAAATGTGTCTCAGTCTATTTCAAGTCTATGTGTTACGATGTGAAGTCTAGAAGTCTGTTTGACTTTCCCCAAAAATATTTAGGTCAAATATTTAGTCAGTCGGTGAAGAAGTTAAGAAAGCTTTATTGTTTGCGGCCGCAAGGAGACAAAAAATCACACGCCATGTTGCTACAAAGTTTGTCAAACAGCATGTTGGGCTAGCTACCTATTGAAACAGAACCACTCTTGACAGTCATTGGTTAAAACAAAGGCATGCAAATGTCCCATGGCTCTTCTTTCATTGGCTCCCTTGCATAGACCTGGCGCGCATGTGTGCGTGTGTGTTTGCGTGTGTGCGTCATCAACCATAGTTGAATCTCTGGTTCTGGTGTCGGTAAAGCTCAACCCCCCAAACCTCAGCCTTAGTCTGTAACAAATGCTCACCCTTCCCCCAGGTCAAGATAAGGGCCCAGTATGTTTATATAAGCCTAGAGTTAATTCAGGGGTAGCCTCTTTTTGCACACAAAGCTAAACACAGTATCATTTTATACACAATAAAAGGTTACATCTTTTCTGACACTTAGTTCTAACATGGACATGGTAGTATAGAGCTTGCCAAACACTTCTTTTTAAGGAGATTTTGAAAACATGACTCACAATTTTGTGACAATCTGCGTATTATGGATGTGTTGAGGTCCATTTGTGTGCTCCCATGCTACCAAACACAATATAGAAGTCATATTAGCAATGTAAGGAAATAATTATATTTTATTCTGGCCTTGCAATTGAAAAGCCACCAACCAAGATAATGAACTGTAAGTACTTAATTGACTCTAAGCTTCAGGATAATCATAACTTTGAATATTTCTGCCAACCTGTATCCCCACTGAAATTGTGTGTGATGAAATTTCGAACATTTTATACATACAGAATTTTGTGATCTAATCTTGATTTAATAAACGATGTGTATACCATTACATATGTATGTGAAAAACATTTGAGCATTCATTATTTTAATTTGCTTCGATGTTGCACTGCAAGTTTTTTTTTACTAGATTATGTAAAAATAAATCATCAAACGTAAGTAGCCTTACACATTTTAAATTTCACCAAAAGCCTTTTTAATGGTTTGCATGGTTCTGTGGATGATGTCTTTATGACAAAGACATTTTTCATACAAATATGCCATAAGGGCAGGAGAAGGGCATAACCTCTTCTCTGACAGTTTTTCCTGTAAGGACTGTCCCTGTCTTGTCATGCACATGTCATACTTCAACATGTGGCTCTCAAAGCATGGACACTAAACCTGTCACAAGTGCCTTGGTGGAAGAGGCCTCTTAAAAGTGTCTTACTATACTTAAGGGGAAGCGAAACATGACATTCAACCACATATCAAGTGGAATACCAACTGGCAAGGTTTGAAGTATGTGAACACTATTATTTCATGTCGACCAAGATCAAATGACATGTTAAGGGAACAGTTGTAGTTGCCAGGGTGAACTATTGTTCAGCACTCAAATAGATTGCTCTGAATGTAAGGTGCTTTCAACATACGTTTGTTAATGTATGTTTATTAAAGGTGTGCAAGCTATATTACACTTATACTGAAGTAATGAAAGCAAACATTTGAATTCATTTTGATCACAGTCACAGTACATACTGTGACTCTGACTATGACTATTGCATGTCTGCCATATAGTGCTGCGTCTGTCTTCTCTCCAGACAAGTGTTTAGATTCCTTTATTATTTTGAAAACGTTTCAGGAAGGAACATACAGTGTAATGGCTTTTTAAAACAATCTTAAAGCAGAGGAAATCTGGTAAGATGCTAACAAAGTAAACACAACCCTCAGTGAAATGTGGAGGTGGCAAACACCAGCAGAAGTTATAACAGAACATGTCTTTCAGTCACCAAGTAACTGTCTTAAACCAATGTTAGGCTGGAAATGTGGCTGTTTTGTCTTTCATCATCCAAAGCACTGGCATCATGGGGCTTGCCTGGCATTGAACAGTGAGAGGGAGTTTAATTGCTTTCACTCGTATATTAGTTGTTGTTCCTTTGAACAATCAGCCTCCTCCCCCTGAGTGACATAAGAAGCTTGTGCTGGGTGGGACACAGTTTGTACGTTTCCATGGCAATGCCACAACATGGGGAATTAGGAAACGGAAAATAGAAGACAATACAGTATGTTTTTGTATTCTCCCTAATGAAGGCCTAAATTAGCCCTGAGTGTTATAAAATGCCCCTTAAGAAAAACTAAGTTGTTCCATACACTGTTCTGTATATGCTTCAGTATTTAATTAGAGCACCCCCCACAGAGTTTTGATATGGAAATAGATACAATAGAAGAAAAACTATTTCGACGTTATGACAGAGAAGAAATATATCCTGCTGGTAACAAAAATGATATTCTTGATGCCAGTCAGAGTGGTCTCCACAATTATTATTTATAATGATTTCCGGCAGACATATATAAAAAGCTACACTTGTAAATTGCCAACTGGCTACTATACAATCAGGCGTTCACTGAGTATCATGTGGTGTCCCACCAAGAGTGTAAATCTGGCCACTGTGGTATCAGCCAAGCTCTCCATCCACTGTACAGTAAACCTCCAACAGCCTTTCTATGGATGAAGCCCAAACACAACTAATAGGAACACATACACCAAATGATGCACAGTCATTAATGCAACTGAAAAATACAGTATGTAAAAAAAACAACCACTGCAGCTTTAGCCCCCCAGCCGAGAGAGGGCTGATCAGCATGGCACAACGCTTCATCTTAGATGCATCAGTGGCCAGAAGGGAGCGTGGGGAGCTGCTTTCTTGCCTGAGACTGGGTTGTTCCCTCCCCAGCGATTGCCTGTTGTTGGAGTAAACAGGGAAGCCTGGCAAGTGTCTGAGCCCTGATGCACAGAACTGTCAAACTGTTAAGGGGGTCTGGCACAATGTTCGGCCTGTAAGGCAACCTTGAACAAACTCTCAATTCTAACACATATTGTGTACGAGAACACACTGTTGCTTTCTTTGCTTGCCAAATTGGACGGTTTTCCAAGCAATGATTCAAGTTTTTAGCTGGAAGGGATTTGTGATTAACATGGATTCAAAATGAGCATCAGGGATAGGTTGCAGAGTACAGCTTGAGCTTTGCAAATAATATGAGAACTGTTGGACCTATTGCATCTCTGACTACACTGTATCATTCCCCAGTGTGTAGGACTGCAGAATTCACCACAGAAAGGTGTTTCATCTATTATGCTATAGTTAGTGTTTGTCCCTACAGAAAACACAGTTGTTAAACAGCATAGCATTCAAATAGTTAGGATTAGAGTGCAGAAATTCCATCACTTATACTAAAATTTTATTTGTACTTATCAAATGTCAATGTCTTATTGTGTATTGGTAAGATTTGAGGTCCTGCGTGTGTCAATGCTATTCCATCCTTCTACATGCCTGGATGACAGTACCCATCCCTGAAAGAAATCATGTGTGCGTCATCCACCCCTTGTCACCTGAAACTGTGCACAGCTTCCTCTCAATTCAGTTGTCTGAATCCTATAAACATGTGAAAATGTCAATCCATGCCTTCTGGGCCTTCATTAGCAAATAGATAGGTCACAGCTTAAGCTTGGGGTTACTGTCAGAAACACAGTTGGCATCTGTGCTGCATCCCTTTCTGAACTCCGGCGCTGTGATGGGCGGACACATAATGAGGCTCATTTGGGAGATTCATAGTGTTCCAAAAAAAGGTCCAATGCATTTCTGGGTGGCTCACTCTGAAAAAAAATATATTTCTGTAGCATACATTGTACTACATTGTGGGTTAAAATCTCACTCAGCCCAAGGAAGTAAAGTCACTTGCTGCAATGATGCAAATAGTTTTGTGGGTCCAACATCCTGTGCATCGCTTTGGATGAAAGTGTCTGCTAAATAAACTATGGTATTTAAAGTCACCTTTGCCACACACAATCACATGTTTATTCAAGGCAGAACTATTCTGCAATTTATAAAGTGGTGTCTTCTGCTAAATATTATGGTAACACTTTATAATAAGTCAACGCTTTTTGGCATTTACAAAGTGTTAACTAATAGTTAGTTAATCCTTTATAAAACATTTTGAAACATTAACAATACATTATTAAATAGTTAATAAGCTTATTATTAAACACTATGTTGATCATTAATAAACACTGTTAAAAATTATGTATTTTATTCATAATACAATTCATAAGGTGTTTGATAACTGCATTATCATACTTCATAGACAGCTTGTGAATATAGTTGCAAACCAGTAGTTTAAAAGGTGTTAATGGTACATGAGCTGGTATAGAAAGCATTAGCAAATGGTGAACAAACCATTTACATTATCTTTATTAAGCATGAGTAAATAACTAACAACATATTTTCTTATGTCTTTAATTAATGTATGCCAAGTCGAATACAGGATGTACACTATGCTTTGCAGATATCTTAACAACTATTTTATAAAGACTTACTAATGATGCAACTTCTGATTAGTAATGCAAGTTATAAAGCATTTACTAACTGTTAGTTAAGGCTTTTGCGTGACCTAATCTAAAGTGTGAACTATTTATGCCTTATTAAGCATTTATAGAAAGACTATAGGCCTATAGATGTTGTGTTTTTGTTTTTTTTAGAAGAAATAGCTGTTAATTTATTTACCTGGGTAATAAAATAGTATTTTATTTCCATTAAGAAGCAATACAGTAGAATTGGTATAAAAGTTGGTTACCCAAAGCTGTATTTTATTTTCAAAAAATGGCTGTAATAAACTGCAAATGTTTAGCTACTCCTCAACAGGTCTGCAAACGCCCTTGAAAGCAGAGATTTGTTAAAACGTTTGTTAACCGAGACCGTAGGTCGAGGGTTACAAACAAACAAATCGTTTTAACAAATTGAGGCGACAAAGCGTTTGCTGACCTGTCGAAGAGTAAAAATTTGGTTTCTTATATACTACAAAAATACGTGGGAAGATCCCAAATCAAACACGGCGAATCTGGAGCAGACGCCATCTTGTCAGAGCAATCAGCTGCACTTGTACTGGTGACGTCACTACATCTCCAAGGCAACATATCAACAACTCTTTTGAGAACGTCTTCTGAACCAATAAGAACAGCATATTGGTTCAATTGCAACAACAGTACGAGCGTTCTGATTGGCTAATGGGTAGTCATGCCAGCCGCGTATTAAGTCTTTATATTCTATGCGCGTATTGACCTGCGGTCTGATACGTATTCTTATTGCCCTCCGCTGATGTCATCTTCAAAATGAGCGAGATCGAGGAGTTTTACTATCCAGATGACAATGAAGACATCAACAGCGACGAGTAAATTATTAACTTTCTAAAAGAGCAGAAAAGTGTGAACACAGAGATATAAACGACAAGCGCTAGGCAGATTGCTAGGTTTGGTTGCTCAGATTTCAGATTGGTTGCTAGGTAGGTGCTAACACCTGAAACACACCGTGTGAAGACTTGAGTAGAGCTGAACAAAACGACATGTTTTAAATGAAAAGAGCTAAAAATGCCATATAATAAACAACTTACTAACCTCGACCGTTCGGTCATGCCGGGAAATATCAAACTGAGGTTATAACGTATCGACCGCTGTCACTCTCGGCTAGTAGAGCTAAATTAGTACTGTAGTTAGTAAGACACATGCCTGTCATTACTTCAATAAAATAGTAATTTTGTGTATAACATTGTGTTGTGTCTGTTTCCTTTTGAGAAACGTATGTTCAGCCTTTGTGAATGTGAGGTTCGAGAATGGACAAGAATACCTTAATAAATAACTTATAAATGTTTAATAAGGCATAGATAGTTCACACTTTAGATTAGGTCACGCAAAAGCCTTAACTAACAGTTAGTAAATGCTTTATAACTTGCATTACTAATCACAAGTTGCATCATTAGTAAGTGTTTATAAAATAGTTGTTATGATACCTTTGTGAATGTGAGGTTTGAGAATGGACAAGAACACCTTAATAAATAACACAAAAGCCTTAACTAACAGTTAGTAAATGCTTTATAACTTGCATTACTAATCACAAGTTGCATCATTAGTAAGTGTTTATAAAATAGTTGTTAAGACATCTGCTAAGTATTAGTGTACATCATGTATTCGACTTGGCGTACATTAATTAAAGACATAAGTAAATATGTTGTTAGTTATTTACTCATGCTTTGTAAAGGTAATGTAAATGGTTTGTTCACCATTTTCTAATTCTTTCTATACCAGCTCATGTACCATTAACAGATTATAAACTACTGGTTTGCAACTATATTAACAAGCTGTCTTTAAAGTATGGTAATGCAGTTATCAAACACCTTATGAATTGTATTATGAATCAAATCCATAATGTTTAACAGTGTTTATTAATGATTAACATAGAATTTAATAATAAGCTTATTAACTATTTAATAATGTATTGTTAATGTTTCAAAATGTTTTATAAAGGATTAACTAACTATTAGTTAACACTTTGTAAATGCCAAAAAGCGTTGACTTATTATAAAGTGTTACCAATATTATCCCTAGCAAAGCAAGGTGTCACTTGCTAAACACGTAAAAATGTAAAAAAAAAACATTAACCACCATTTTTCACTGTAAACAATAAAGTGTTCAAGTTACACTCAGGGTTTCAACTCACGTGGTAACAAGCATTAGGTATTATCTATTTGTACAGCACAATGGTTGTAAAGATTGGACATTGCACTAAGGATTAGGTTTGGGGCTAGTTTTGGGGACAGTTTCATAGTTGTTTGAATATTTTCTGTGTGTCAAAATGTTCCATTACTGTAAAATGCATGATGAACTCATGAATAGGTCTAATTGAACCTTGAAGCTCATAAGTACTACCTGTACTGTAGTGGCACTCTGTTCTGACATCTTACTGTAGCGCTTGCAGTACTGACTCTTGATGGATCACTAAAAAAGACTTGCTAAACTCATACACAATTTTCCTTGGAGGGAACTGCACTTAATTTAATTGCTCATGACTGCATGCAAGGCCACTTTAGGGTCCAGTGGAAAAATCTGTATGTAAAAGTAGCAGTCCTTTAATAACATACTTCAGTCAGAGTCACAGTGATAACAAGCTTAAGACAGGACAGTGCCTGGGAAAGCTTTGGTGGAAGTGACACAGCCGGAGAGAGGAACTCTGGGAATATCGCCTTTTCCCCAAAACCCTCATCTCTCTCAAGTCAGAACTTAACACGCGCATGAAGATTGTAGGACAGAAGAAAGAGACGTCCAAGCGGATAATTCCTAATTTCTCATGGTAAGCTCAACTGAAGTTTTTAAAAGAGTGACATAGAATGTCACAAGAGCGATATGTAAATGATGGAGAGGGTAGTCTCACTAAGTTTCTGATATGAGTAATGCCATTTTTACAGAAACACTGTTTTCTGACCTCTTCAAAATACCAATTACTCAGTTACTGGAAAGGGTGTCATGACATAAAACAGTAGAAGAACAGACTCAATAAACCCAGGGCCTTCTACGCAACCAAAGCCATGTGGAGACAGAGATGTGTTCAAGGTCCCTTTAATCTTATCTCCACTCTCAATGTGTCAACTTCCAGTCAGCCAGCAGGTGTAACATACCTCATATACCTAAATGCCACAGTTAAGAAGCGCTTCACGTAATTTAATTGCTTCACTCTGTCTCAAAATATATCCTTCCAACTGCTGACAAAGTAATCTATGGCCAAATCAGATGACAGGGGACACCATTACAGTATGAGTGAGCTCAGTAAGTTTTAGTAAGTTTTAAGGGGCATCTGTCTCTCTCCGTCAACAGATGCTCTCACTGATCCTTTCTCTCTGTTCATTTTCAGGTTCATCCCTTTTGTCTTTCCTTTCTCTCTCTCCCTTGCCTCCGAAAAACACATCTTCCATTCTTTTCACCCCACTGCTCTCGCACAACACTCTCCCCTGCCTTTTTCCTTTTCACTCAGAATAACTCCTTTGCCCTGTTTCTCCCCATCTTCCCTTCTGTCTCCTCTCCCCTCCCCCCCCCTCCCTCCCCTCCCTCCCCTCCCTCCCCTCCTCCCCTCCCTCTCAGCAGTGCCCTCTACTGAGTGAAGTGACAGGCTGTGCCTTGGGCTCCCCTGAGGCCACTGTCTGCTACTGATTGCCTTGCAGCTTAAAATGTTATGATAAAAAAAATACACCCTTTACTCTTTGCACCCTGGGGCAAAACTGTGTGATGCCTCCTAAGTGATGAGAATGACCCCCTGATGGGAGCCATCAAGACACCAAATTTCCGCAATTCACGTCAGTTCCTGATCACTTATACACTCAAAGGCGACCTCCAAGTTTCTCCCAAAAGAACCCTTTCTCAGAAACAAAGATATGTCATCTTTCAGCCTAATCCAGAAACTAACGATCTTCTGACGTTGTGGGGATTTAAAGAAAGCAGCAGCAACAAGGCGGCCATAAGTTGGAAGAACGTATCTATGCTAATGAAGCAACTTCTGAGCGTTTTCAATTGAGAGTACTAATGAGACAGGGATTGGCAACGGGGATTGTTCTGTGTTTGAAATGCTAATGAGAATTAGATGTGAAATTACAGTTGAGCCACAAGGTAATACTGAAGCAGCATTGGAAGAGATTACCAACTTAAAAAAATGACTTGCTAGTAAGGAAGAATGAAATTAAAAAGCAGGAATGGAGTCTGTTTTTGTAGCCATTGTTTGGTAGATGTTTGTAGATTACTCTATACGAAAATGTAACACACGGTATGAGTAGAAGAAAGTTAAGGAGTATTGGGACCCAATTTTAGACATTGATCTGAGGTCTACTGTAGCTCTGTTTTACCAGTCTTAAGTAATGCAAAACTAATCAGAGTACATAGAGCAACTGATTGGTTTTCAGAAATGGCCCGTGGAAGCATTTTGAATCAGTAGTGAAAGCTAATACTTCACTTTACTTGATGTGGAAATAATATAGGTTGGGGTAAATAAATAGGTGGGGGTAAATAGTTGTTATTATTTAGGTGCAGGATGAATAGGGCTGAGTAAGGGCTGAAACCCAGTGGACCTGGCGTGCATCACCCCAGACGTGAGATAAAATATCACGTTACACGGCATTCTCTGCGCTTGCCCTTTTTCTTTCTCAGTCTGATGAAAAAAAACAACCGACTCAACCAACACATCAACAAAACACAACAACGTTACTAAACAGGTCTGCCGCCTTGTGAATACCAACAATGGGTATTTTAAGAAGAGCAATTACAGAAGTTTACTGTTTGTGACCCTAGCTGTTTTACAGAAAACCACACTGATTAAATGTACTTGAACTCCATACCACAGTACTTTATGAATCAATTTGATAATTGGTCTTAGGAGAGTTCTGCATTGGGAGAGGGTCTCTGAACAGTATCTGTTTGAAAACAGGTGAAAGGTCTAGGGAATGGATGGATCCAAAGTAAGACAGAGATGAAAGCAAGTATTTATTTCTTAGACTCCCTGCTGATTTACAGCAGAAAACATGAACAAAAAATCACACAGTTTGAAGGTTGGCATTGATTCAGGCTTGGATATAATGATACAATAAGACACAGTTTGGCTGAAAGTCCCACCTTGTCCATAGCACTACATTATGACCACTACTCTGATACGGTAAATCGTCTGGGGCTGTTACGGTAAGGGTATGATGATCCCAAGTTGATCCTACTGATTTACAAAGGGGCTTGTTAGTGTCATGATATAATGTAGTGTATATAACAGCAACAACATAATGGTATGCAAACTGTAAGGAATTCACTGATTTAATCTCCGTCCGATGACTGAAGACAATCTGATTGGACATCATGGTCAAAATCAAATCAGATGGATTTAGTAATTAAAAAAAATTGCTTTAGAGAGCAACACCAAGGACCAGGTGGGCTTTGAGATGAAAAACATCATTTTAAAGCAACACTGTCATTAAGCATATTTAATGTTTGAAAACCTACCAAACTTGGCCCCTGAACAATGTTCGGAAGTTGATAAATGCTCACGCCTCAGCAGTTACACCTACCTATCTGCAAACTGTGTGTAATCAATTCATCAAGTTCACCTCATCATGCATCAATCTCAGACTTTAGAATTAACTTTTTATATGGATTGAATAACAGGAGAGCCTCAGCTTCAATAGGGGATGAACACAGTTAAGTCCTCCAGAACAAGTGTGTGCTCCTCTCTCCAGAGATTCAGCTCTGCAGCAGTGGCTGCACCGGCGTCTGCGACCACGCACATCTCTTTTCAGTCGTCGTAATAGGAAGAAGCAGCTACCTGGCATTTTAAATGCATTTCTCACATTTGACTAATCATAGAAGACACAGTAGCCCTCTGGGCAGCCAGCCAGTCAGAGCAGAAGGACATTGTGTGTCAAATTTATTCCACGGTAACAAAAGCCTCCGCAATAACAGAGAAAGCCTGCTCAACTAAATACATTCATTTTACTCTGACTTTATTGTGATTCTATTTATCTGCTTTGAGTTTAGTCGCGAGTGCAGAAAGTCACAGGGGAATATTATTAAAGGAAGTGTGGAGAATATCAAAATCACTAAGCCAGGGATTTACTTGCTATAACACCCATTAGGTTTGACTTTGAATCACAGGCTTGGTAAAAGTCTTTTAGGTACACCAAATGTAACAAGTGTTCACAAAGTTACAATGAACATATGATTATATTTGTCAGCTTTGTTTGAGGAACAAATAGAATGGTTCACATCCTCATTCGGTTCTTAGTGGATCACTTTCCACACGTACACAATATCAGACCTCCAAAAAAGCAAGGGAAAAGATGAATATCTGAGTTCCATAATGGGTAATGTGTAATCCAAAACTTATATTTGTTTACAATCTCCTGTAAGTTTTGCAAATAGCAAGCAACATCCAATAAAAACACTGTAGATAATTGCAAGATTTATTATCTCAAATCAATTCTAGGGCACTTCAGCTGAGGACTAAATTGAGTCTGAAGCAATATCGAGTCCTTCAGCTTCAATCTGAAACTACGGTCATCCAAATCAATGTTTTCTGCCATCTGTGTCCATCCAGTGCTGCGGTCTCTGTATGTATTAATGGAGTTTGTTTGCCTCACAGCACTTTCCATTTTCTAGCTGTGATTGTCACCCATTGGTGCCGCTGGTGTGTTTGCGATGTGCTGATGGGACAGATCTGAGATAGATATTCCACCACAGCACACCTCCGAGACCCATCCACACAGCAGTAAGCATGGGCTTACCCCCTTCACCTCGTAACTGCTGGCCTGGCACACAGAAGGGTAATAGCAATGTTAGAGGGATGTACAAACATACAACAGCATCTCTTTAGGTCTCTCTGGTATGCAGCTGGTGTGTACAGTATCAGGAACTGTACACTGCTGTGTAGGCAAACAGTCTTAGTAACTGTTCCAGTACAAGACAAGGTAATTGTGTTGCTTAGATGTGGATATTAACTGAATGGGATTCAAGGAAGCTCAGGAAGTGTCTGGAGATGGACGCTTGAATTAATAGTCAGTGACTAAGTGGTAGCTTTGCTAATCATCTTTGAAATAGCATGTAGTTTCTGACAGACTCATGGGCCCTTCCTTTCTTTTCAGTACAGTTTGACATCACAGCTTCATCTTGGGCAATGCTTTACTCAAGTGACCAGAAACAGCTCGAAGGCCTCCCCAAAGTAATGGCTGTGACATATTGTTAGAAACCAGAACAATCAATTGTACCTCTTAAAATCGTCCCAGGCTCCACTTGAAAGATAGCCATCTACATCTGGCATCTAGCCTAGGGCATGAATAAAACAAAAATAACAAATTCATGCAATCATTGCTGGGTATCTCACATGGTCTTGTTTTGATAGTATCTACCACTACAGTAGATCATCTTAACTGATTCAGCAGATCATTTTAACTGATCCTGTGGAAGGTTTGGTGGGCACATTCTTCATGAAATCCCATGTTGATATATTTAATACTGACATCGATATGAAGTAAATTTCAACCAGGGAAGTGTACACATATAATTTCACTGATAATTGCTTTTACTACAACGATATTTGATAAGACATTTTTTTACTAACCCTGACCATCTTGTATCGTGTATTGTTCTTGTAGCATTAACATCCAAGTCTTTGAGGTGAATGCCTGCATAAATAATACCTTAATTTAGCTTTTGCGTGATGACACTTTTGTTAGGCACATACTTGTGCGTGCAACTCCAGCAATTCCAGACCAGTATTTGATCTATTATTTTATATATCTCTATATCCCCACATCATCACTTTGCCAAATACACAGTAATACAATCTATAGTTGTGATAAAGCCTCCTTATAAAAGTGTTCATCCAAGCAGTTACAATTGCTTTTGTTTGTCAGCACCCCTCTAAACTTGTTTAGGTGGGTCTTGAATTATCTTTGATGTTGCAAAGTATCTGATCTCAGGGCACCCACCAAACCAACTCATTGCCTATCCAAGCAAAAACTAAAGAATTTGTTGAAATACTTCATGAAGATTTAGGAGTAGGGGGACATGTTGTGTTCGGTTGTCTTTGCTCATATTTTGTCTCTGAAGGTCATAGGGCTTTGAATTTGTGAGATGTTAAATGGAGTTATAACTAACTGATGTTCAGGAGAAGACCACGCCACAACTCCCATCTGCCACCTCGTTTACGTGCCTAATAACCATATCAATTAATCACCTGATACTCATAAGCTAATCAAAAGTACAACTCAGGCCAGTCAGTAGCGTGCTAGAAATACAACCATACTGTACCAGACACTCATATGTTTTTACTTTAGTATCCTGCCCCAAGGTCCCTTTCTGCTATTCAGCATCTCTGGGGGGATTGGCCGAGCTCTGAGAAGCCCAGTTGAGACCCTGGGACTAATCCACACATCCAGAGTCTTATTTGGATCAGTCTAACTCATCATTTATTGGTTAATTAATTCATTCATGCTTGTTCGTTCTTCAAGTAAAAGTAAAAACACATTCAGTTTATTTGGTCTTTAGAACTTGTGAAAGAGAACATTGTAACTCAGAAATCATGTGTTTTCAAAGTCCGAAACACTGAATCACATAATCCTTCCTCATAAGAACAAAAAGTAAACCATTATTTTTTCTACCTGTAACCATATTGATTGATTTTTTAAATAATTTTGCATTCATACTTTTCCATCTGTGATTACCATTGGTTTTCTTGTTAAATAATGTTTTCCAGCAGCTTTTCCAGCAATATCTTTGACCTTCACATTTACAAAATCATGACCAAGTGTTTGGCATACACAGCTAATGAGATGGGTGACCACAGTCACCACATTGGATATTAGCAACCTGGCAGTGTAGTCATCCAGTAGTTTAATTATGTCCAATACAACCTCCAAAACGCTATTTTCTTTCCTATTGGACTTCTCAACACGGTTGAGAGTAAATTCTAGTGTATACAGTAGAATGTGCTTAAGAAATATTACAGATCATGCACAGTGCATATACTGTACATTCTCATGGTCAGTCAGTTTAATATACAGTACATGCACTTTGTTTCCATGGATATTCTTTCAGCAACCTATGGAGAAATATGCCTACAGCATGCAAAATTACAACATCTCAAACAATAATTTCATGAGTGACCTAGCATGAAATTAAATCCATCAAAAACCTTAAAATTACATTATATAATTCCATCTATTCAACTGTATCTCTACATCCTTACATCATTGCACGGTCAGATGTGTTAAGAATGTAATTGATATTGTATGGGGCTGCATTGGTAGATGAACAAAACCAATCTATATACTCAAATAAAGCAAAAATATTACAAGAGAAGAGGTGAGGTCATCTGTCCTCTGATGTTGTCGAGGTCCTTCTCCCCATCTGTGTGAGTGTGAGAGTTTGTACTCAGCCCACTCCCATCAGTCTGATGGGTCGTGTACCTCTCAACTCCCTGCCATCTGCCGAAACATTACAATTTTGAACTAGATGAGCAGAGCGGCCATTTTTGTCCTCACAAGCGGTCACTTTACGATTGGCTCTCTGAAGGTGGGCGGAATAGGAGGCTGGGTGTTCAGTGGGCGTGGGGGAGGGGGGTGTTAATGGGTTGAGATTGATGCATGATGGACTCATATTATGCTAATGAACTACCAACAGCTTCTTTCATATGTTCCGGGGAATGAAAAGTGGTTTACGCTAATGCCAGAATTTTGCATCCCGTAATGGGAAAAAACCCAAATCAATTGTCTCATTGGAGCAAACAGGCTGCTATGGATCCGGCTATGAACGGATACACAGGAGAATACAATGGCATAACTTGGGTGTTTATACTGCTGATGGAAGCTTTTATTTCGTCTGTATGATTACTTGGGGCATTGTTTCCACTTGAAGGACTTCAAACTATTCAACAGAGTATAGCTCAAAGTCTTTACTGGCAGAATGTCTAATGAATCAACTTCATCACAAATTGGGTTTGTATGTCTTTAAAAAAAAGTTGTTTAAAGCAAGGCCATAATCATAATATATATTGAGGGGGACACATCCGCTGTCCGAAATTATCATAAAAAATTTAATTTGTCCCCCCCAATGTTGACTCCATGGCTATGGCCTTGGTTTAAAGTGACATTTATATCAAGTTAGAAATGTTCATGCAAGAGGAACGTCTAAAGCTACCTGTCACTGGTAAGTGTAGGAGGGTGGATTTGAGACAGGAGACAAGGCAGGATTTCTAAAACACACTTTACTAGATTTAAACAAGACAATGGTAGGGATACTCATCGACAGTAAAATAACAACTGACAAGGACAGTACACAAAACAGGGACTTAAATAGAAAAACAAACAAGACCCGTGTCAACACTTCTCACTAATTAACCCTTGTGTTATCTTCGGGTCGTTCTGACCCATCAGTCATTGTGACCCACCGTCGTATTGCGACAACTTTACCGCATACAAAAACAAAGTGAAGCATTTTCTTTTAACCGTTGGGCTGTCTCAGACCCCCCACATTGCGAAGGTTAAAAGAAAATTATTTTTATTTGGTTTTGTATTGGGTAAAATTGGGTAAACACAACGATGGTTCGTTATGAACCTTTGGGTCATGTGACCCGAAGGCAGCACGAGGGTTAACAAAACCTATCAGGTGACAACACTCAACTAATCCGAAAACTGACACAGACACACTAAGGCAGGGAAAACCAAGAGCTAAACCAAAACATCTAAGGGGCCGTTGTCATGGCCTTGACAGTGCCACTGTCTGGTCTGTCTCTGTGTCACAAGCGAGGCAAATGTTCCAGAACTTTATCTTTGATGACTCCCATCACCTTGAAGTGTATTTTCAACAGTAAGAATGTTATGAAAGTGATACTTAGCATATGCAGCATCACCCCTTTTTTAACTTGGTTTAATCCCATTTGGCAGTCTCCCCTTCAAAATGAGTGAGGCCAGCTGTTTCTCAGCTATAGACATCTAACCTCCTCAAATTGTCTCTGCGAAGCTTAGAAGATTTCACCGTTTACCTTCAACTACATTAGATGGGGACAAGGATCTGTTTCTTGAGACAATACTGATGAAGCCAGTCTGCACGTAAATAGTCTTTGGAATAGAAGTGTTGACTTGAAAACTAACTTTATTGTATTATTACATATTAATATACATATTAATTACAGTACACACACTGCAGTTTGAGGTGTAAGATTTGTTTTATCCTTTCATATGAGTCTGAAGCATACTTTTTTGCAAACAACTTGATAATTAAATTGATGTTCTTCATCTTACCGAAAGAAAGGAAGAGAAAATAATTGCCTAATGCAAGTTTGCCAGAAGCAGCAGTGTTCTGTCCATAGGGACCTCAGATTTGGAAATAATGAATTATTGCAAGCGAAAGAGTGAATGAAAGAGTTATATGCCTCCCGACTCAATCAGGTGTCAGAATGCAGATAAGACATAGCTCTTAACTCTCCAAGGTTTGCAATTCATTAGAATACTCTCCTCCCTGCTGCAAGTAATAAATGTAGCCTCAGTTGTCTGAGGAGAGGTGGAAATGAATAATCGGAACTAATCAAATGGTCTGTGTTGGTTTCCATTGGTGGTTAAGAACAGACAAGAAAGCCAAAAAAAGAGCATACATTCTTTTTATATGTTGATGTATGTATTGTTCATCAAAGCTGTTTATAATAAAACTTGCTTTAACATGTTGAATCAAAAAACCCTTTGTGTACGTATCGGCGTGACAATTATTTCATCCAATTATTTTACTCAGAAGAATTTTCACCCTTTGCAAACAATGTATTTGTTGAGTAGGGTCAGCTGTTAAAACATTCAATAGCATTTTGAAATGACAAACTTCACTGCGGTTGTTGAGTTTGCACATCTTAAATGTTTTACTGTGTAATCTAAAGATGCTCCTCGGACCCAGACATTTCATCAAATGATATCTAGCTATGAATTAAAATGTATGTATAAATTATGCTTTTTTAAGCTGCCAGGTTGTACCTACAGTAAGCAATATATAATTATTTTTTATTTATTTTTTTGAAGATGATGGCTCACTGCAATGTCAGACAATACCTATATACCTCCATCACCAGAAACCTTGGTGAGAAGAGGAATAAAATGGTGGATTTGAGGGATTTGAAAGGTGAGCAGTGTTTGATGTGTCTCTTTACTTGCATGACAGCTCCCTCTTTTAAGTATGGGTGTCCCTCACTTGAACCTCAGCGCTCCAGAAGTCTGGAAGAGGACAGACAGAGGACTGTGAAGAGTTCACAATCTCACAATGGTTGCCAGCCCATCATTCAGAGAAACAGATAAACACCTCTTAACTCTGCATCACTGCTTAACTGAAGCAATTAGTGCATCGTGACAGCCACTGTGTGGAAATCACTTCCAATCTTCATCTATCATGACTGAAATTCCTTCCCATCTGTTAAACAGACTTCTCTTAGTATCAATATTCTCTTGTCCAATGACAACAGTTACTGCAATTTAAAAGCAGAACTTTACAGATGGTTACACACAGGAGGTTGTCCTTGCACATATGGAAATCAACATGATCTTTGTGCAAATAACATGCTGGTGTGCTGTAGTGACAGTTGTGGTTAGTTTTGGTTGCCCTGAAACTCCTTCCTGTCTTCCTGTTCCTCTTGATTTAAGCTGTGCCAACTCACCACAGCAACTGAGTGCCCTCAGGTCACCACTGTCTGTTTTGTCCAGAGACATATGCTCTCTCAACACTGGGGAACTGCTTTCTAACTTTCTTTCTCTTTTTCCTTTTAAATACATGCATGGATCATTGTAGTTTTAGAAAAGAGGGATGATAATAACTCATCTTCTTTTGATAGATAAATGTTCATTTGTTCCCTCGCAGTGACCTTAGCATTAATCAAGATATAATCCAGACATCGTATCAAGATCATTTGTTACTGTACAGTGTATGCTTCAAAATGAACTTGGTGTGTGTGATTATTTTCACCGTTATTGCACGATGATTTGGTAAGATAACATTTGTTGGATCATGGAAAGTCTAATGAAAGGTTTGGCGTCTAAGTGTCCTTCAGTACACTTAGACCACAACTGCCACCTCTCATTACTCCACGTATTTTTCACTGATTTCCCTAACATTTTAGCAGTTGTTCACCAACTTGCTGCACACGTCTTTGCCATTGACATTCAGCACCATTGCGGTGAATAACTCCTATCCTGAATTTTAAGCAGATATGACATGCAGCTCTGATTGTAAATAATTTGGCTCGGGTTCTAGGGTCAACCAACCGAGCAGCATCCACTTTCTCTTCATATCAAACCCTTCTGTTCCTCCAGCTGCTGCTCTGTGGCTCTACTAGACAGGTGTCACCGTTGCTGTCTGAAACACCTCCATGCCTGATACAATTATCCCCCGATCTGTAACTTAACCTACAACGTGGCTGGGACTCCTCCCTGTGCTTCCAGGAATACCCTGGCGTCTGCGCCGGAATACTACGACATGAGTGATTATATGGATGTGATGGGTTGACCTGCGGAGATGTATTGCTCTTTGAAAAGTGAGCCGGTAACTGGAACACCACGGTCATAAATCAATGCGTTAAATGGGCGCCCCATCTTTTTCGCTGAAATGGTTTTGTTGGAGGATAGATCATGTGCCACCAAAGTGTCTGTGTGGCCATTACAAAACAAAAGAACGTATCTAAACAAATGGACACAACACTGCCCTCATTGGTTTTTGGGTTTACTAGTAATGCATGAATACAATTCTAAAAGTTTGCTGTGGTTCCCAAAACTCCATATCTAAGTTCAGTTAGGGCCAAAAGTATGATAATTGGCATACTTTGAAAAAAAATGGTTTCATTGTGAAACTGTGTTGTATGTTTATGATACTATTATCAGCATGAGCAATGATGGTGCTACCAAACTGCCTCTTTTCAATGGAACATTTATGTTTACACTAACCCCAGTCTTTGCCACTGTCTTATCTTCACCCCTTGCCCTGAAGACAAGCAAGGCCATGCATTCGGCTGTTAATTAATGGTATGTGATTAATTACCTAATATCGTGTAGTTGCCCAGTAACATTCATGACTCCTTGCTCATATGTCATGAGTTAGACTTGAACCATTCATCATTGGAGTAAGGTCAAGCTCAAAGCGCCGTCTGACTGCAACATTGTGTTCCTTAATTATATCTCCAGAGCTCCCTATGCTACATTCCCTCTCTCTCCATCAGTTTGATTTTGATACTTACGTTTCCATCAACACATCCTGGGTTTGGATGTCCATTAAAGGTCCAATTATGAGTTAGACCAATGTTTGCCTGCAGTAGACGTTGGTGGAATGTAGTTGTTTTTTTTCCAGCTGACTGAATGTTGTTGTGGACTGTCACCTGTCACCTGTCACCATTGGCACATGTTTTGTATGTCAGGGTCTGTGTATTTAAAGCATATATCATTTATTGGATTGTGACCGTGTGCAGCACCTGCGGTCATTTCAAGGAAGCATTCCATGTCCGTGTACATGTTCACACGAAAGTGGCCATGCACATCATAAAAACAGTGATCCTTCCTCTCGAGGGAGAGCATTACAAACCTTTTGGCTACTGAGAATGCCACTGAGCAAACGGGTATCTCCTGACACCTTGACTTAATGATCAGCCAGCTTCCAGAGAGGCAATGTGTTTGGAGTCAGCAGTGAAGCATGACAATAACCTTTAACATTATCATTTACACACATATTATGCTCCAAGACAGATTGCCTATAGGCTGTCTTGTGACCATAACTCATCTGCTGCTGATAGGAAACCATCCTCATTTTTTACGGTTAAGGTACGTGACTTTAGGGTTGCTTGCAGGCCAACAATGTTCATTTTGTGGAATTTTAATATTGCCTTTTTGGACATGTCTTTTCTTACCATAGGTGAGGTATTCTGAAATATGCTTGACACTCCAAACGGACAAAAAGCATTCAGTTGAAAAACAGCTGCAATGAACAGCACACTGCAGCATGTCAATCCATTAGGTAAATGCAGCATGGAGCAAAAGATTTCGAAAGCAGATCGTGTTTTGACTGGATCACTAACGTCTGTGACGTCCTTTCCGGTGCAGTGAGACGAATGAAACGGTAAAGAATATGCAGATTGACATCCCTGTCCCAGGAATCAAAGCAATTGCTTTGAAAGCGATGTCTTGATGTGGTGTAATCCATGGAGGGGAATGCTGTGATCCTCACAGCCTACTGTGGTGTCTGCAGTCCTTCTGTTGATCTGCCATGGGCAGATCGTCTTGGCCTGACATCAACATCATACTTTGGACATTGCAGAGACAGGCAAACTAGGCAGAGATATGGACTGTGAACTTCTTATTCAGACACATGAATGTATATTATCACAATGGGTCACAAAGCCCCTCGTGATGAACATTATGTGTGGGCATGAGTGCACAGAACCTGACCAGAACTGCGGTGTTGGAGTCACAGAGTAATGAGACTGTTTATGCAGTATTACAGTTTAGGTCACTTAGGCCTTGATGAAACTCGATGGATGTATTCTATTTTCTTTGTTAGAATTCCTTTTAGTGCACACAAGTATGCCCTAAAAGCAAATCATAACAGCTGAGTCAGGGTAAATTGAAAGTTGAATGAGTTGTTATTTATTTTTTATGAATATGCAAACAGTTCTTGTCTCACGGTAAAACAAAAAAGGAAGAAGGAAAATGATCTCCCTCCGCCTACACAGTAGTTCCCAGAGAAAGCTAGGAGTGCTTAGACAGCCTGACAGCCACGTGGGCATGCAATCCCCCCCCCACCCACAACCCCCGGGTGGCCCTCGACCCATCACAGATAATCACTGAGTCCCCCCCCCCACAGTGAGTGCTGGCTGCTGCTAGATGTACTTAATTAATCCCGGCCCATCCAACAAGGCTGTGGAGAGAAGTCCTAAGAGCTTTATTTTGTGTACAATTAAAGATGCCCTTCTCTCCGACACCCTCCTCAATCAATGACGCTGGAGGACATGCAGGAGTTGATGCAGCGGTGCAACGGCGGCCCATTGGATGTAACTGGCATGAGTTTAGGATTGATTGTTTGACCTTCAGAGGTCTTTCTCAGCCCTTCCAGTCGGTTCAGCTCACCCCGGCAGTCTGTCATAGGAAGCCTGATACGAAGTCTCGCCGACTGTGGGTTGGTGTGCCTCCTCGTTCCCCAGCTCATCTCCCTTCCCACATCAATGATTGCTCTGTGTGGTGTAAAACCACTGCGAGACAAGGCAGAATACATGATGGGAAGCAGCTTCTTGCCACTGTCAATCAGAGTTCCCCCTTTCATGAGGGATTGTGACAGAGCACAACAGCTCCACTGAAGTCCATCAGCAGTTAATATACGTTATTTTCTGTGATGAACCTGAACTTAAGAAGAGTTTATCTACTCACAATCCTGATCATTCTCAACTACAGATGGACCAGAGATGGGTTCATGACAGCATACTTTTGCTGTGAAATGTTGCAATTAAATTTGTGTTATGGGTGAACTTGGCCCTGTATGGACCAGTCTATGGTTATAGCATCACATTCGGTAGATGGAGAATAGTGGTTGACTCATTGGGCAGACGACTCATTTACAAAGTCATAGGTGGCATTATTGATTTGGAATAAAACAAATACATCGGATGGTGTTGCCAAGACAGTGCATAAGGGAACTAGGTCACAGTTTTTGCCACAGAGAGGGTAGTGACAGTTAAGATTTAGAACTAAACCTCAGATAAGAGAATTGTGCTGATGGCCTCTTTTCGTATCATGAGAGAATGTGTTTGTGCGTTGTAGTATCCACACTTGTAATTAAACTAAAAAGCTATTGGTTGAGTGCAAGAGCCAAAGACAAATTGTTTAAAATAATTTTATATCTAAGAAAGGAATTGGTAATTTTATATAGAATGAATTATGATTTTCTTTTCTTATGTTAATAACTTCAAGATTAGTTGACTTAGTAAAAGTCATTCAATATAATTATCTTTGATAAGTCAATTACTTTCTTGGCACAACCGGGAAGTGCTATCTCAGATGAATGTTTGGCCCCAAATGCAAAAAGTATTTTGTGTGTGTGTATGCATGGATTTGTAGATATGTGTATATTGTGGTGCATGCTACAGTTTGTGGACGTACCCTAGGGGTGGCAAGTGGTAAGACAGAGCTTAATCATAAAGCCAGCATAGAATCACTGATAGGAACACCAATTTCAGTAAACGTGACCCCATCCTCTGACCATACCTTAAACAATAACCCCTGATGCTTTATAAATTAATATCATCATTCAGTGTTACCCCAGAGTTGCATACGTGTACATATGTGCATGCATTTGTACCTTTATTGTACATCTACTGTATATTGTTATCTGATGCTTTTGACGATAAACGACTGAAGCACTAACAGTCCTTCCTTGGTGTCTAATAATAATAAAGGAATTAGTTGACCGTGCACTCACTTGAGAGTACTTGTGTGCACATCAAAGCATATGAAATGAAGGTCTTGAAGTCTTCCAACAACCTTTCATTATAATAATTGGCAGGTCTGTCTGTCACATAGGCACCTCCATGTAGGCTAAGCATAGTCTTACTCTTACACTTGTGGAAAACATGGAAGCATTTGCCTTCCATTTCAAATTGTAACCTCTCAAATTAGTGGAGCAAGCTCAGTATTCCGGCGTAGTCCTTGATCAAATAGATTCAGTAGAAACTGTCAGTCAAGAATACAGAATTTTGTCATACTTTTAATGTTCTTTTGTCTCAATATATCTTAATCACACTGGGCAGAAATGTCTTGACAGTGCTGACTATTGTGAATACAGAGTGATTGTTTCTTAGGGCAATAATTTGGTATTGTCTATGAGGAGTACTCACTTTCTCCTTAATAGGACGGCCTAATTAATAGCAAGGATAATTAACCAAACCCCATCTCATTGGATACTAACAGAGACAGCCGCCCCATTATCCCACAGATAATTCAAGTGTCCTTCGTTTCTTCTCTAGCCTTAATACCACTCTTGATTGTCCAATTTAGTCGGAGCGCAGGGATCGAGCCGGTGATTTGGGAAGGAGGAAGCACGTTGAAAGTACGAGCTGCATGCTCAATGAGCTGCGGCGTGTGTTGGCTTGCATCGAAAAACAGATATGCTGCTTAAAAGACAGCGTGTCATATTTTGTCCCTGAAGCTGATCCGAGTGCTATTTACAGTAAGGCAGTACAGAGGTGGTTTTGATGAAGAAAGTGTTTTGTCCGTCTCTTCATGGACGGAGTTCAGTTGAGTTCTGGATTTGTATAAGTATTATCAATCTGCAGATTGGGAGAGAAAACCAGACCTCTGACAACAACACAGCAACAGGCTTAGGTCTCAATCATGTTTCTCTCAGCTCTGAAGGCCGGAGGACCATCACACAAGAATGTAAACGTAGATAGTGACAGTCAGGCAGTAATGGTGTAATGGTGTAAACAGCCACAGAGAAAGATTCACAGCTCCTAGCCCATGACCATTCTCAGGGCAGAGAGAGATCATAGGTGGAGCTCTACCCGTCATCATTACAAGAGACGTTTTAAGTACACAGTACTTTCTCCTGACCATAAACATCTATTTAACCTGACAAATAGACACAATTTATTCTTATCAATAGCAAACCCACATGAGAACATTCTAACAATGACTAGTTCTATTGATTAGTGAAAGTTGTATCGTTTAGTGAATAATGTAAGTAAGAAATCCCAATTTCCTTCACAGTTTGGTTAGTTAATGTATGTACTCTGGGGGTTGAAGGCCTTTGGTAAATCCTAGACACAGAGTAATGCCATGGCTTTAGCTCAGTATGTTAGTATGAGGGAAGCTGCAACTTGGACCTGCTGGGTCACATAAGGCTAGTCTAACTCTGACAAAAGAGCTTCAGTGTTGTTCCAATGCATTACATACCAAATGGAAGACAAATGAAAATAGCAAAGCTATCGGAGCCTCAGGGGGCCTGCAGAATAAAAATGTGACCGAGATGGCAGAAATAGGGGTCAAAATCTTGTAACCTCCGTGGCCCGGTTAAAAGAAACAAGATGTAGTCCACTGGTAAGGTATCTTGTGAGAATCAGGTGATGCATGTACACACACAAAAACACACACTCACACACAGTACAGCACACAAATTAAACAGCTCTGTTCTTGAGAACACCCATTAACATTTCAAACTTCTCTACCCTCATGTGCAAAAAGGCAAAATAACTTCAGTAACGTCATGTTTAATAATAAAGGAATTGGAAAGGATATGCACAAACAACAGATTTAATCTGTTGATGAAATTGTTACGGCCGTTCTGGAGGCATGAGCCATGTGGGTTCATATTCTCTGTGGATTATAGTAAATAAACACAGCTGCAGTTAAGGTGCCAATAACAGAAGCAGATGTTATTTGCTTTAGTACTGATGGGGAAAGGGACAGGTTGCTGTCGGCATCTCTGTCTTTTAAATCCAGTGTGCTTTCGATCCGAGTTCCCATACTCACATGGATGCACAATACACAGTGTTTGAATTTGTGCCTCTGTGAATAAGTGACAAACTCAATTTATATGGAAGTAGCTAGTTCCAAATATGCCACATTGTAATTCTGATAGCATTCATCAAACCATGTTCATTAACAAATTGAAGCATGAAATATGACTTCTGTTTGAATGTGAATCTTAAACAAGGCGATGTGTAAATAGGGAGTGTTTTGTGTAGTTAATGGATTGAAGTAGACAACGTCAAGACAAACAACTGAAGTTTCACAACAGCGCCCGGAGCATTTGCAGAGAAGAGTCCGGTACTTAACAGCATGCAAACAAATATACTGTATATAACCAAACATTTTGCACAATTTTTCATTCAGTTATAGTATATGAATATGTCTCATACATTTGTAGTTTTGGACAATAGTGTCTTAACATTGATACTGATATGATACTGATTGAAATACACTTCCAAAATACATTTCAGATTAATCTTAATATCTTGTATTGTTACCTGACTGACATAATGAAAACAACCTTAAACCAAATCCTATTGGCTGATACAATAAGAGAACAGTGATAGACAACCGCATATCACTGCTACCTGAGCCACTGAACCATTAGTATTCACGTCAGTCTAATGTATCCGTCTAGTTTTGAAATGAAGTCTCCGATCCCGCTTGGATAAGTCCTGCCTGCATGAATACAGAAGTGAGCCATACCACTCAGGTACCGATTAGTTTAGTAGATACTATATGCATTAAAGATATAAACCTGAAACTTAGACAAGGTTGAAACCCAAACATATGCCCCCCGCATTGGAAATTGCAGCGCCATCTTAATAGCAGGCGAAGAAAAACACCTTGGCTAAAAATATGCAGCATGTTATATGTATTTGTGCTTTTATATCCTTTACTATGCAGCACACGGGAGACACATACAATAACAAAACAGACACGTACATAAAGCTGCATAAGTAGTTCCCACAATAGTTTAAAGCACAGCTCTCAGGCCTCCTAACCTGAGATTCAGGTAGGCCAGGAGCTCCGTCCTTCATCTTGAAAAAAGTGCTGATCCAGTTATGATATTGACAGTCTCTGAGCCTACTGGGGTCTACCAGGCTGACATATTAAGGTCATATTACTTTGCCTTAAACCTTTCTGCTGTCTGAGGCATGTGCTAAAGATAGCTCTAGACCTACGCGCTAGCACTTGTTCCTCTACCGTGTTTGATACAAAAACTAATGCATGGCCTTTTAATGTAAAGCATGACGCATGACGATTACTAGTCCGACTCCCTCACCGCTCAGCCACCTGACTCCCCGTTTAAATACATGGTCATGATAGCTCAATAATGCACGACTAGATTTTGTTCGATTGACAATATCTCACTGATATCTCAGATGAAAATTCAATACATTGTCTTGGCAGCATAAATAATGCATCCCAGGCTCTCAGGCTAAAAAGGAGAGGAGGTTATAAATATGAAGCCTGTGAGTTGTATTGACAAGGCCTAGCCTCGGTGGCACCCATCAACAGCCAGAGAGGCTGAGATGAAACACCAGACAATTGTCCTCGATAAACGATGTCCTTCAAGGCACTACAGGGGTCAAGTTTACAGTAGGCCTAGTAGTATAGCAGTGTTGTTTACTATTTGCAATTGAAGAAAAAATAACTGCATATTTAAAGAAGCACTGCACCTCAACATACTGTAGATAATTCGTATATGACCTACACACTACACCATCTCAAGCGTCTTTCACCAAATTGTAATCCAGGCTACATTAAGATTTTTTTTTTTTTTACAAATGTGACCTGCGATTGATGTATCAATGTACTTGGTAAACCAAGTTCTGAGTTTAATTGCCATAGTATGGAAGTATGTATTGAACACAACTTAATTTTTACAGTTCTTTTTTTCCTTTTTATTTCAGAAAAGTACAAAGTTGTTTAAACAAAAAATCATGATGTACTTTTCTTCCCTCTAGCTTCCAGGGCTGCGTTTCCCGATAACGATGGATCGTAGCAACGATCGAGCAAAAAAACTAAACCATCGATATTTCTTACGTGCGTTTCCCAAACATGCTCCTAAGGAGTAGGCTAATCTATGCACTTTCAAGAGTTACGAATTTTCAAGAGACACTTTAGCTACGATGTCTTTAGGAACGGCCAGTAAAACTAAGATTCGTCCTACGATGGATTCTACGATCAATTTAGGCTTACGCCTGGGACACACTGGCTGCGAAGCGCCTGGACGCGCCGCGCAGCGCCACGATTGGCTACGATTGGCTACGACTGAGAAAAAGCTGTTCACACCAGACGCGCATTTCTCCGCGCCGGGTCACCAAGCCTTTCAGCTACTCTGAGCATTGGCTATATCCCAGCATTGATCCTTATCTATGTTGTCCTTGTAAAATTGTTGCTGACATACAACAACTCCCTGTGCTTTTCCACTTCGAGAATTCATTTGATGATGATTTTAGAAATCGACTTGGGGGTTCTCTCTCGGTAGGCTATGTCTGCTTGTGTGTTGTGTGCAACGCGTGACAACTCGTTTCTCTCAAACAAACAAAACAACTACGGGCATGCTAGCTCAACGGATCTATCCGTTTATTTTCATTCGTTTTCATCAGGGTAACCACATGTAAAGGACGTTCGTTACCAACATTGTGTAATTATAAAGTCTACAACTTTACAAATGTTCACCGTAGTCTACAATTAATGGAGTAAAATCTTAATAACATGTTTTAATCAAATATATCAACTAATATGGTGTATTTCATCATCCTGCAGCCGATATCGCAAGCGTCTCACGAAGAAATTCGACCAGCTGCCGAAACGATCGCTGCAGTCTTCGAAAAACGATCAGGCAATCAGGCAATCGCAGGCAATCGCAGCCAGTGTGGTCGGTCCCATTTTATAACATGGGCGCCGAAAGAAAAAAGGAGGCGCTTCCAGTCGCGTCGCAGCAGATCGCAGCCGATCGCAGGCAGTGTGTCCCAGGCGTTACGACGCTTTCGGGAAACGCACCCCAGAACAGTTTTTACTTTATTCTACGGTTGGCTGCCATCAAGTGGTCAGCCGTAAATACTACACTCAAATCACATAAAACTTTACCTTTTGTTCTGAAATTAATATTTGCATTATATGGTTATATTCACATGTGCAGTTTATGGTCATGCGTAGACAACAACCTTTATTAAGATTCAATTTTTGCAAAATTTTCCAACACTTTCATAGAGTATATTACAAACTAGTGTGTATACATAATTCAAACCACGCATTGTTCTGGAACTTCTTTGTACAGAAATAAATTCAATTTAAAGATGACCCAGTTTCTCAATATGAAATGACAGCAACATGTCCCACCTGACTACATCTATAAAGGTACAATTTACCAGCAATATACAGTATCAAACTCCTCTCAAATGTGACTCTATAATTCTCATCTTCTTTGAATCAGCAGGCTGGCCTTTTGTAGTTGTGCTGCTATGGCTGTGCAATGTCTATGAAGCTATATAAAGCATTATTGATATCTAATATAAAAAAAATGGCATGATGAGAGGACTTTTGTATGTTGCTTTCTATAAAAGTATAAAAGTAGGATAATGAATCAAATGTAAATAAATGAGTACCAATAGGATTCATTCTGACCGTTTATCATTAAAAAACAGAACTTCTGTTCACAAAAATGTTACTGCTCTCTTTCTTTTTAAAATACATGTCAGAACTTGGAATAAGTGACTTGGACTTATAATTATACTTCAACTTTCTTTTCGAAAGACTTCATACCATGGTGACAGTTTCTAAGTACTTTGTCACATTACCTAATTGCTGTAATTGAGGCAATTTCTTTCTTTCTCGTTACAGTACTTGTCATTTTGAGCCGCTTTGTATCAATTAAATCTCACCAAGATATTATATATTTATAGTAAAATAACAATTTACAGTACTCCATCATGATACTTTTTTGTATCCACACCATAAAATAAAATAAACGAGAACAGATCATCTGACTTTCCAAAGCCACTATAGAAAGATGGATAGATACATCGCAGGACCGCAGAGTTGCTGGTAAACAGCAAACCAATTTTTTCCTGGGTGTGAAATGTGGCATAGTTGCATTCTCCTGCTGCACTATACTCATGGCTGGCCTCTCAGCTTGTGGCCCAGGGATACTTAGCTCACTGTACACAGCAGCTCCCTCTTTCCAACTCTTTCCCTCTCTGTGTCCTGCTCTCTCTTTGCCCTCTCTATCTCTCTCACTCTCTCTTTGTCTCTCTCTGTTAGTATCTCTCTTTCATTTTCTTTATCCTGACCACGCTGCTCTTCTACGCTAATTAACTGTCCGTACATGTTTGTAAACCATTACGGTTGCCAACCCAACCAAACTCATTCTCTCTCTCTCTCTCTCTTTCTCTCTCTCTCCCTCCAACTCTCTCTCTCTCCCTCTATCTCTCCTCGCTCCCTCTCTTTCTCTGGCCAGTTGCCTGGAGAAAACTGAAGTGCTTTGTGTGGCCCAGTCTGTCCCTCCATCCTGTCTCCAAAGCCCTGTAGGCGGAGGGTGGTACCATGGTAGTAGCTATTGACTGGATTACATGGCACAGGCAGGTTGCTTTGTGCATGGCATGATAGCCTGTCTGCTTTGAGTTAGGAGTGCATCGCTGTAATTCAATTGTGGAAACGGCCTTGGAAGGTGCAGAATGGACAGACTTGCGACAGCTCATTGTCCACCTCTTTCACTGCCTATCTAATTGATGGCTCACTCTACCAAGGCCCCAGTGACATTGTGTGGAATGTCCTGTGTCTCCCCTGCTTAATTGAACACAGAATTGCCCTATTTGACACGCTTAGGGGAATGAAGCTTAACAAATGTAAGAGATGAGATTGGAGCTGACCTCTGGAACACACTGTGTTAGTAGCCACAGACAGAAATGATCGTGAAATCTTTTCATATTTTTAGAAGGCAACAATAACATTATGTTGAGGAATGTCTGGAGCAAATTGTGTATTTCCTGAATATCTAAATCAACTCATTTGTTATATATATATATATATATATATATATATATATATATATATATATATAACGCCAACCAAGGGGCGTAGCCAGGAGCGAACAGCACAGCACTTCTCAAAAACACGGTTGGTTGGATGAAATATCAGGCGTTTATTCAGCTAAATTACCAAACAAAACACAAAAAACAATGTATATTCTTCCTCGGTCAAGGGAACGGTCTGGACTGGTCTGGCTGGAGATCCCACTCCTCACTGAAGAACCACACAGAAGGAGTTGGTTAGATTACAGCCGTATGTACTACGTGTTGGAGTCCAGCTCTTACTCACGTCTAGCGATCCCCCATTGTGGCAGGGCTGGCCCGCCTTTTATGGTGTGGCCATCCTCCAGTCCACTCATGAGCTGCACCTGTGCAGCTCGTTATCTCCTGTGGGGGCGGCACCCGCATGTACCTGATCACCCCGGGCTTGCTGGTGCCCCTGTCCAAGGTGCTGATCGGAGTGCCTGTGGTGTCTACTGGGACACTGTCCATGGTGCTGAGCCCCTGGGTTGCCACAATATATATTGAAGAGGGGTCTCAAAGAGAATGAAGTGAGTGCAAGTATGAGTTTGAAAATGTAAGATTAAGTCTGTAGGATTTAGTCATCCTAACATAACATAAAGAATTACCCATTTGCTTGACAACAAAGTACTAATTAATTTGGTTCTTACTGTATAATACCAGTCACTGACAAGTGTACAAAAGCTTAAGTTTTTATGCCTCAAAGAAGACATGATATTATATGACTTTGATTTACATTGTTGCTGTCAACTGGTTATACAAAAGAACACCTTCTTAGGTATGTTTGGAATTTCATAAATGCTCAATGAACAGTTCTTTTTTTTAATCATCTCTGTGGTTAGCTTTGCTGCCCTCTTTTGGTAACATTCAATGTTGCTATAATGCATCAAACAGGTCATCCCTGCATAGTTTACAAGCTGCTTGCTATTTATTACTGGGTTGTATGTCTGAATGTGTAAATATTCGCAGAGATTGACTGACACACATTGTACATTATTACGCATGGTGCAGTTCCACAGAGAGTTGTCATAACTTCAACATTACATATCATAAAACAGAAACCTTTACACATTTTTGTTAGCATTTAGGATGATATAGTTCACCTTTCCATACACCTTTCCATTATAAACATTATAAATGATTGACTCATCATGAGAACTCTTTTTTTCTCCAGAAGATGGTGCCAAATACCAAGTAATATTTAAGTACTGCTTTCTTAAAAATGTTTATTACTCATTCCCACATTTTTTTATAACAACCTTCAGAATGACTTAAAATGACCTTAAAATTGTATGTGCAATGTCTGTTCAATACCTGTATGTTATCGTATTCCTCTTAGACCAGATTACTTGCATATTACTTAATATTTACAGTTTTATTGGTATAGAAAAAATACGTTGTTGCAGAATTGAACCAAATTGGTTGTAAAATAAATTAGATTATAAATATGTACTCCAGCATGGAAAAAAGTTCAGTATATTTTGTGCAAAAGAAATACTTAAATTCTGTATATACATGCTGGACTTAATCTGCCAACCATAGATTTACACAGTTTTGCTAGAGGCACGGTTGCAGCAGTTAGTTATTGGTAGTATGTTGCCATGCCGAGGAATTAAATCTCAAGAAAGTCACAAAATTACATAAATCATTCCCTTTCACCTCCTTTCTACTCATTTTTTAATTTAATTTTCCTTATTTTTCTCTTGTCTGACTTGTTTGAGTTGTACTGATGTTCATCCCCACTGTCAGAATGACATTCCATAAGCTTTTTTATTACAAGCAGTGGCATAACTGGCTAGCACTGCTTGTAATAATAAAAAATGCAATGAATAGCCACACGTTTAACTCTGCCGTGGAGAGCTGCCTGCAACAAAGACACCGCTCACCATGATGACACCCTCTCCAAGATGTTGATGAATTATGCCACAATTTTCTTGGTCATTAAGATTCCTATTCAGAACTTTCTCCTTTTGTAATTATAAGAAACTAGGCAGCGTGCCACACATTTGATGTATTCCCTAGATGCTCAAGAGTCCTCTTTCAGTAAAAATGTCTCTGAGCTATCTAACTTTTCATGGCACGTCCACCTGCCTAACAAATAACACAACATATAGCCTGTTTACCTAACGGATTCACATTCATTTAGTCTTGTTGGTGATGTCATGGATGACATCACATACTGGAACTGCATTATTCATTCCATTATTTCAAAGGGATTAAGCATGGTGCCAAATGTGGGGAATCATGATATAGCTTTGTTCATAATTGGGATAATATGTGCGAAATTGCCGCTTTCAATTAGTCCTGAATGAGAAGTGCAAATGAAAAGCGTTATCACAATATTAGCGAATCTCAAAATTGATTAGTAATTGTTTTAATCTCACACGCATAACTATAATGTATGCTTAGTTCTTAGTGTGAATACAATTTTGGCTTTGACCTCAATGGAGTGCTTGAAATGGATGTAATAGGTTTGTTGATATCAGCTAATAATAATGATCTCATAGTTTACACATTCTCACTGCTGTGGTGTAATATTAACTAAGGAATTGTTTCTTTGTTTTGGCTCAGTTGAGTTATTGTAGTTTGCATTGAAATGTAACCTTGTGTATGATGGTGATAGGGTAACGTTTTAGTATTAAATAGCTCAACCGCAATGTTGCAAATGCCTGCTATGACGTCTTTAAGGGCAAGTCAACTGCAGTTACTTGGTAAAATTCAATTTGATAAGCCAGCTATGCCCGTTGTCATATCACTGGTCTGCTCTGGCAGAGGTCCCAGTCCACTCTCACACACCATAAAATTCAGAAAAGGGTGACAAGGGTGGATCATCCAAGCCGTTTCTCATCAGGACACTTTGAGTGTCCCAGTCCTGACAGTACCGGCCTGGGTCTTAGAAAATTGTCTTTGCTATGACACAGGATGACTTTTATGTAGTGAAAAACACTGAGAAGGCACTGTCAAGTTTAAAAGGGAATCTTTATGGGCAAAAGGCATATATTTATGATGCAGCATCCTTGCCCTAAAATTCCCCTGTAAATGTGACACAAACAAGAATGACAGTTGAGGACTCGTTAATTAGTTTGAGAAAGCACATACTGTCGGATACTGTAGCTGAAATGGGCCCAAAGCTTGTTCTGTAATTCTCAAGGATGAAACATTGCCAACCTTGTTAGCTTCAAACACAAGTTACAGTATAGTGACCCTTCAAAAAATGACCAACAACTGAAAGAAAAGCTCCAGATTCCTCCCATTTCTCCAAAGAGAGGAAAACACAGAGGAAGTCGTTTTTCATTCACTCAGTGTTACAGTCCCTGATGAATCAGTAGGTTAATCACTCATCTCTAGTTCTTGTAGCTCACTGAAGTGAGTTTTTAACCTATTATTAGAGAACACAACCTGGAAATCTCCCCAATGGATTGTGCCTCAGGTGGTCTCCCTGGCCTGTCACATTCCATCCACATGTCAATAGCTCACTTCCATTATTGATTGCTAGGGCAACCTCAGAAGTATTCCCCCCACCCACCAAACCTGCTGAATAAAAAACATGTATTATAAATTGTTACATGTAACACTGCTTCTCAGCCTACTTCACAGGGGGTACAATAACATCTCCTCCAAAGTTTTTGAAGTTATCACATAAACCTGTGTTGTTCATGAAGAGTATGGGCACTGTGCTGTACAAGTTGGGTGGGAATACATGGGGGAGGTTCTTGGTAAGGGAGAACGCGTAGTCTTTCATGTACGGACGGAAACGGAAATTGAGCAATTTTTTGCTGATGTGGCTCTACGATGTATGAAAAATAGCAAAGCTATTCAGAATCGATCAATGGAAGCTTCAAAACTGAGCACAGATGCCCACACTTTGCGCGGAAGTGTTAACGATGGGATTATAGAGTATAAAAGGGTGCGACCAAGCAAAAACTGTTCACACTTGAAAACTTGACAAGCGATTTGAGAAAATGTCCGCAATAACCTGAGGTAACAGAATAATTTGTTGCATCAAAGAGCTTGTCTCATGTAGCAAAAGATCAATACTTTTCATGTAGTTTGAGCGGCTTTGGACTCACCCGTAATACAACATGATATCACCACAAGTTTTTTTGTTTTTTTTTGGTCTGTCATGTATTATTCCATATGACATGCAAATGCTTTTGGTACATCAGACAAGCTGTGATGAGCAGTCATCTCGCTGCCTTCCACTTATGCCTGGGGGTGAGAATCAAGAGAGAGAGAGAGAGAGAGAGAGAGGATTTCCTGTCTTTGATATCTTGCTGAGACCCTGAGGAGAGATGCCCTTTCCCACAGTTCAACGCTCCACACGGGTCATTGCAGTTGGGTGAGCACACCATGTGAAACATGTACATGATGCGCCATTAACTCAGTGATTAAATGATTACCACATCTCCCTGAAGTCACGGCTTCTTTAAAATGTGGTCCTCTTCTTTCTTTCATCTCCAGAAAATGCTAGTGGGGACCGATCTTTATTGGAGTTAACAGCTTGATATCATGATTTCAAGCAATCTGAACCATGTCCTTTATGATCATGCCCTGTAAATCATATTATTGTAACCTGTGGTGTTACTCATTGCACACAAATTGGTCTGTTTAAAACAGAATGTGAAAACGCCAATTTGTGAATAGTTCCCCATGTGCCTTTTTTCTCAGCAAGATATCAAACAAATGGACTTCTTTGACAAGACACTGCATCACAACTACAACTACCTAATTATGTTATGTTGCATGTATGTTGTTTTTAATGTTAAAAGTGAATTGTTTGGCTCCAGACAACATTGGAGATGTTGTTTTCATGTTTAGTGAGTGTGCAGGTAGCTGTTAGGGACAGTGTCATGATATCGTAATATTTGGTAGTTCACATTGTTCTTCTCAGTCTTCTGCACATGTATATAGAGTTTTCTTATATACAAAGGAAACAGAAAAGGCATTTCAATGTTTGAAATCAATTGCTGTAAAGCAGTTTTTAATTCTAATGCTATACTAAGTGGTACATAAATTTTCAAAGAACAAGAAACAATTGGATACAATATCTGAACATGCCATTAATTGTTAACAAGTTCTCAGACTGAATGAGCATTTACAGTTGTACTAAAACTAATAATCATCATAGTTTAGATTGGGCTGCTATGGGAGGAGATTTATTTCATGATTCTGTCCTTGATTTTCAATGTTGTTTCAAAGAGTGTTCTGCATTGGCAAGATTGAATTTGATTTCAGTCATCTACTATATCTATAAACATATAACTCGGTAACTACATTTAAATATATGCATTTAAAAGATAGGCGTTTCTTGTGAATACTTTATAAATACACCATTAAATGGTTAAGCAGTGTCGATTATAAAAAAAAAATGAACAAACGAAAGTATCTATGTGGTGGGCAGAGTATCTGTCAGAGGAAAGTTGAATGGTAGAACGCAGCACTCTATTCTTATCTTCCTTCTCTGGAGTCACAGCTTGATCATGCCTGTTCCATCACCCCAAGCTGATTCCTGATTAGATATCAGTCAAATGGACAATGCTCTTTTTTTCTCCCAACAAAAAATGAGGAAAATTAGATGTTTCAAGGTTAGCTTGTCTTGTTTTGTTTCTCTTTTGTAAGAATATGTTTTTTCTTCAGACAAAGCGTGACACTTCTTAAGATTGCTCAACATTTGCCAATAATCATATGTATTCCCTTCATAGATAAGTAATAGGTCAGGCTCAGGGATAAGGTTGCATGCAATGGTTCAGCAGAACAGATACTGTAGTGTTTGGTATGAGGGGTAAGCCTGTTTGAAGAGGATAGGCTAATACGAAAGATTCACATTTTTACTCCCAGAGCTTTCCATTGCTGGTCCCATGGAGATTAAGTTAAGAAATAAATCATTGATATCTCCAAAAAATATGGCATTTCAATGCGGCATTTCACTTCAATTGGAATGAAGACTTATTATAGAAGGATTATATAAAAAACTGTAAGCCTTTACATTACGGTCACAATGCAACATTGACTACCCATGCAATACTTAAAGTCAAAAAATTTATGTTTTGTATAGGTATTTAATAGGTAGGTAATTGTCAGACATTGGAATTCCTATGTAACTAACTGAAATAACAGATGGCAGTGTAGGTCATTACAAAAGTGTAGAAAGTGTGGGGGAAGGGTGTAAGGGGTAAGGCTGTGTTCCAAAACAACATACATGTAAATATCCACTTACCCTTGGAAAGACCATCCTCTCCCATAACAACTTTCACCTGTAAAATATATCAGACCATCCAACCGAAATTAGGTATAACTGCTATGTTGTTATAGGTAGGCTATTGCCATGTAATTTAATGAAACCATAGTGTAAAGTGTTTCTAAAAGAGCTACTTAATACACATTTAAGATGCAGTTTCAGACATACACCAACATGTTTACGGGTTTGTTTTCTCTCGAAACTTTATTAATAAAATAAGTATAAAAATATAAATATAAAACAATATGACATGGCATCCAAACAGTGAGAATTCAGTGTATGACAAATCCTACAATGTACAGTCCTCATTACATTTTACGCCTATTATGATTAAATGAATCCACAGTTTGACAATTTACCTCACCAACCATTCACATGAACAATGTTTGTCAAACAAAGATAGCAAATAGAATAAATGATGGTCGATCATTAAAAACAGTTCATACATGTACATATTTTTTTTATTTATTTTGCCAGAAAAAGCTATTTTTTTGTTAATTGTCCCTCTCAATAAACATTAATAGTATACAATACTACTATCGGTCTCCCCAATTACAAAACACATTGTCCACACCATTGGTCACACAAATTTCCTAAAGTTCAAAGGCATCTTTACTGATAAGGACCATAAAACAGTAAAACTGTGAGAGCTGTCAACAGTTATGAGATAATGTTTTTCTATCTACTTTATCATCCACATCGATGGCTTGAAGGGAGTATGTGTGTGTGCACGCGAGAGAAGTGCGATATTGCGACCTTTGACACAAGTCGCTCTCTACGAGTCCTTCCCGATATACATTTCGGCCAGTTTTTTGAACGGCGGTCCCCAGTTGGTGAGATAATCATACTCCTGGTCGCCCTCGGTGGCAGAAGACTCCAGCGAGCTGAGGGACTCGGCCAGCGACCCGCTCCCTTCATATGCGTAGGTGGCAAGGGAGTCGTAAGGTGGCGCAGTGGGATCGGAGTCGTTCTCCTGGAGCCGACCGTTAATGAAGTCTCTGACGTCTGTGTTATCTTTTATAGGTGATGTCCTCCGAAATGGAAACAGCATCTCAGGGATGATGTCCCTGCGCAGCTTGTTAGCATCCATCACCTCCGGGTTGCGCAGCGTGCCGATGTCGAAGGCCTGAGTGTCCTCCTCTCCGCCCCCTTCATCGTTATAGCTGACGACGTTGTCTCTTACGTCCTCTTTGGAGATGATCAGAGGCTCCTTCTTCCTCTGCCTCTTCAGGGAGGCAAACAGCACCACGATCACTACAGAAACATACAAGAGAGAGAAGGGAAAGAGAGAGAAAGGGAGAATGAGAAAATGGTAGAAAGAAGAGGGGAGGGAAGGCTTGCTATGAGACAACATAGATGTGTGCTTAGAAACAAGTGTTATCCCTAGAGCACATAGGAGTAAAAGCAACATTTGCCATTACAAATAGCTCCACAGCATTGCCTTTGGGGCACACTTCCTGATGTAAAACATTCAGAGGAGAAAACCGCTCCACATTTCTTCATTCACTGCAGTGTCACTTCGCAACAGTCATGTCGCTCGAAAAAACTGTGTTAAAGTTCCGCTATACCCTAGCACACAATTAAACGTCTCATTATGCCTATTCTCCTTAAGTGTCCAGCAAGACGATTGGCCGTTTTAATCAGAGGTCACATCACAAGCAGAACTCAACACCAGAGACTACATTCGTATGTGGGAGAGTCTTGTATCACTTAAAAAAAACGGGCAGCAGCCATCCCTCTTCTCCACGTTTGGCACAGGCTACAACACCCCGCCTCCCTACTCCTCAACAGCCTCTCCCGGGCCCCCCGTCTTTCTCAGCGGGTGCTGTTGTAGTGCTCTGCCTGTCTCCCACCCAGGTGTTAATTACAAAGCTCTCTCTGTGGGAAGGAGACTATTTTTCGGACCGGCCCCTACTGTGGAGAGGGCAAGGCGTGGAATTCCTTCGATGAAGTGGAGGAGGTGGAGGAGAAGGAGGAGGAGGAGGAGAGGAGTGGAGCGGTGAGGAGACGTTCCAGCTCAGTGCCCAGCCTGTTGGAGGCGAGTGGAGGTGAATGAGACAGACTGAGACAGTCTGTCAGAGGGGTTCAAGCGAGAAGAGCGTTGGATAATGAGCAGATGTCATGATATTTCGCTCAAGAGGCGAGCATGGGGTTCAACCTTCAGCACACTCAATCTGCGTGAGCAGATTTCTCCAGCACCAGACAACTGAGAGGGGACAGGCAAGGGGGGGTGAGGATGTCAATACTTAATTTGCCAGCACCGGATCAGTTATGGTTGGATTAGATTGTTAGCATGATTATAGGCAGATGGTAACCAGGAAACAAGGACTTGTTAAAGGATGATCAGATTGAATGTTGTGTTAAGGATTGTACATTGTGTGAAAACCCTCCACCACCCACACACACACACACACACACAAAGAGCCAACCACACACTTTCAGGGGTATCATTATTGCCACTAGGTCAGTATGATGACTCTGTGGTATACTGTAAATGAATGGCATCATCATGCAAAGTGAGATGTATGATGATCAGACAGGGGCGAGGTTGTGCATGGTCACAAGAGGTTCAACGATTGTTGAAAAGCATTATTTATTGATGTGCCATTGAAAATATGCACTAACATATTTTTGCTTTTTGCTGAGGAAATGTAAAATGTACCATGCTGTTTTGGTCTGTGTGCTTTTACATACTGCATTAGCTCACAAAGGGGGTTGAAGTGGTGCTTTAAGATGTCAGGAAATAGCATTCGACCTACTTTAGCAGGAAAACACACAAAGACCTTTTTGTCAAGTGGATTTATCCACTAATGAAAGCAGCTTTCATCCACTACACCATTTATTTGTATTTTATTATTATATTTTTTTTTTTTGGGGGGGTGGGTTCCAGGTATGTAAACAAGGAATATGTAAAGCAATATCCTATTGAGGGGTCCTATTTTCATGTGTTTTATAAAACAAGACCAGTGTAGATAGTCATAGCATTTCTGAACAGCAGAGTTAACTGAGGACCTGGCCGTCTCTCCAATTTAGTTACAAAGGAATCTGAAATAGTGGAAGAAAATGACAGCTGAACAAAACTCAAAAACTCATAATTCGGATGGATCAGTTTGCCATGTACCAGAAACTGCATGTGAGAGTGAATATACAAAAGACTCCGACATTTCAGCGGCAGTCAGGATTACTACTCACTCAAGAGGATGATGACACAGAGCAAGATGGCTACCAGGGCTCCGGTGGTGAGGCCGTCAGAGAATGGCAGCACCTCCGAGTTGCATGATTGCTTGTTGCCTTTGCTGTCGCATGCACAGATGCTGACGATCAGAGTGCTGGTGCTGCTCTGGATGGGGTAGTGGTTGTCTGAGATCACCACCGGCAGGTAGTACTCGCTCATCTCTCGCCGCCGGAAGCCTCCCTTGCGTGTCAAAATGGCTGCCGTGTTGTCTGGGGCAGAGTAAAAATGTTAGCAACTCAGGGAAAGTTCTGTCCTGAACAGCATTACCAAGTAAACTTTACTTTTGTCTTGTTTAGTGAACACTCACATCCCATATCAATCACTGTCCCAATCAAGTCATGTTTTTATCATGAAAGATGAATTAAAGACATGCAGTACTCATGTTGTCTCAAAGTGAGTGTTCTCTCTGGTAGATAACAGATTTAATGTAAACCCAAAGTGATTTGTAATAATTTCCCTCTAATTGAGATAACTGTACAACCTACAGTAAAGTGTCAAAGAAGTGGCTTACCTTCTTTGTCAACAATTGTGAAGTTTGGATTAGGGATGCTTAAACTGAATGCAAATTTATGTCCAACAAGGGGTTCGTCGGAGTCCACTGCACTTATCATCTGAATAATCTGGTGATAGAGGTAAATATGCATATAATATTTTTTTTCGTTCAGCCTTGCACACAGAAAAGCAACAGAACAATGAGGAGACATACGTCTTGAGGCTTAAATACTAATACTTAACTTTTGCATTATTGTGCTATTGGTAGACTGCTGGTTTCAATCAATGTGTAATGTTCAATAACCCCTATCCTATTTCATGAACAAACATCTTAAACCAACCTGTCCTGCTTTGACATTCTCACAGATTAACGTGTCAAATGATTTGGCAAATTCAGGTGCATTGTCATTGACGTCCAAGACCTTGATGAAAACTGGGACTCGAGTGGTCTGGCGAGGATTATCTGGACAGTGATTAAACATATATTGGTAAACAGACAACAATCAGATTGTTATTGTAAGATTGTTGTCAAAGTAAAGTTCATAAAAGAAGAAGAATAAACTCACTGATTTCCGTTGCAACCACAGATATATTATGCCATTTGGACATTTCTCTATCCAGTCCTTTCAGTGTTGTAATGGTGCCATTGATAGAATCTATGTTGAAGAGTCTCTCCAGATCTGTATGGCGGTCTATAGAGTACCTGCAAACAGAAAGGAAAAACCTTTTTGAAAGACATACATAGATTCCAAAGATATCTCTACATTTTGAAATCTCAAAACATCCCTCTCTGTCTTACTACTCTGTTTTCTCGAGTGGTTTGTGATATCATTACACTGAAAGACTATACAGGACAAATTACATTTGTATGTCTCAAGCATTGGATCTAAAAGCATGCATCTTTGCTTTGTCGGGAAATATCACGTCCTTCATACTGCTCTGTCATTTATCATTGTCAACTTACATATTCCACTGACATTTGAATATGGAACACAATACTGCATGCGGCCTGAACAGAGAATGGCATATCTTCATGTTGGAGACAGACAGGCGCCATATGTGTGGAATGGCAGAGCAGAGCCGTGTGAATCGATAGAGCAAATTAGACTCCTTTCACTTTGACTTTGTGCTGCTGCTCGCCAGGCTTACATAATTCTGGGAAATAAACAGTGTCTGTATTCACTTCACAGGACCGCCATCTTCCACTGGGAAATCACCAGGAGGGACCATGAATAATTTGCTTTTTCTTCCTTCCTCACACTGACACACGGCTACACTGATGGATTAGATTTAGCCAAGCGGACACATTTCCACCCAAAAAAGCAGTGATAAGAGGAGACTTTGAATTGTGAACAGGCGGATAGTTTTCCTGTTGTTTCCATTTGCTTCTTTATCATGACAAATTGGTGCTGGAACAATGGGTTTGGGTCATGAACAATTGTAATTACAGCAATCACATCATTGCCTGAACCTTCAACTCAAGGAAATGTCTTTCAATAATTAGTCAACAAATAAATCACTCTTAATTGCTTCCTTATCGCTCATCTTCGATGTAGTATTGTAAGGTAATACAACCCTAACCCTAACTAACTAGATGTGCAAAGATGACACGCAAGACCCTTCTGCCGTACAGCTACAAGAGGTGTCATGAGTGAAGGCATTACTGTTGATTTGTACTGAGCACATTTCAATAGAGCAGTACGCCATCAGAATTAAGACTTGCTGAACCTGACCTGTTCTGTTTCAGTCTTGGGTAACTCACTTGACTTGCTGAACCTGACCTGTTATGTTTGGGTCTTGGGTAACTCACTTGACTTGCTGAACCTGACCTGTTCTGTTTGGGTCTTGGGTAACTCACTTGACTTGGTTGTTGTCTGCGTCAGGGTCTCTGGCAGACACCACCCCTACAAAGCTGCCTGCTGCCGTATCCTCATGCACGTCCAGGATGTAAGGATTCCTGCTGAACACTGGAGACTCATCCACATCCTCCACTGTCACCCGTACCGTGGCGTCGTCTTTGAAGCGCAGCCCGTGGATGAACCGTGAGTCTAGATAAGTGTTCTTTACCTCCACTTTGAACACATACATCCTCTTGGTCTCGTAATCCAGTTGCTGATGTTGTGAGACAGAAATGAAGATAACATATTGTTTTTATGTTGTTGTTTTTTTAATCTTTGCTTGAATTTCACATCATGCCAAACAGATGCAACACTGTGATGTAAAGTTCTGCTCTTTAGAAATAGCAAGATATCTTTTTCAAACTTTCAAACTTTCCATCTATAATACTGTATGCTGAATTGTGAGCCCGCTTCAAGAGAAGAATCCTCATATCACCAGCACCTTTGTGAGAGTGCTAAAGAGAGCTCTTGCCTATTTCCAACACTACATTATCGTGTTCACTCTGCGGAGTATCTAGATTTATTAACTTGCAAGTCAAAGTACTTCATCCAATACACCTTTGTACATAAAAGGAATGATATCAGGGTGTCCCTTATAATCTCAGTCTGAACCTATAGAGTACAGTATCTCTTTCTGTTCATTGAAGTTCAGCTATTTGCATAATTGGCTAAGGAACTGAAAAGACTGACCTGGCTCTGAGGAGAGAAGCTAAAGCTGGATTTCAATAGTCTTTCAGATTCTTTCACGAAATCCAAGGAGCAATAAGGAGCTCTTGACATTGAAAATAATTAAGCCACTTTCACAGAGATAATGATACAGAATGAGTCTAATTCTGAAAATAACAGCTCTTCAGAAAAAAAGTGCAATCTCAGGATGCTGACATCACTCGGGAAAAAGTGAGGGGTCTCTCTTAAAATCCAACTGGATGACGAACGTAAAGGTTTACCTTTTTAACTGTAATAATGCCTTCCTGTGTTGCTTGGTCGGTGACAATCCTAAACATTTCTTGTCCATCTCCACCAACAATGCTGTACTCCATCTCAGCATTCTGGCCCACGTCGGCATCGTCCGCTTTGATGCGACCTATAGCTCCTCCAATTTCAGCCGACTCCAAAGTGGTGAGACGGAATGTGTCTAAGGAAAACAAGCGGAAAAGAAAACGTTCAAATCCAGAGTTGTTGTGCCATGGGGTACTGTCTGAGTATCTTTGTTTATTCAGTATGTTAGTTCCTCCACCTCTTTGGAGACAAACCAAGCTTTAAGTATTGGGTCGTTTGAGAGAATTTTTGCTTCAGTGAACTGCTGTTGCTTTTATGGCAATTTTTGTCCAACATTTGTTTTGACATTGGTTTTGGGACTTCATTAAAAAGGATAGGTCTTATTTCTAACATTTTCTTTATAGACTGATTGAGTACTAAATTAATGCAAGTTATAAACAGTCGAGTAGTAGTACTGTAGATGCCTTTAGTAGCCATTACAAAATAAATAAGAACGAGGTCTCACGGTTAGCAAATCGAGGAGGGCTGTCGTTGACGTCTGAAAGGGTGATGCTGACTGTGGTGGTCCCTGAGAGCCCACCCATCTGTCCAGCCATGTCCTTGGCCTGGATCACCACCTGGTAGTTCTCCTTCACCTCTCTATCCATACCAGGTAAAGCTGTCCGAATAGTGCCTTGATAGAAGCAAAATATTTAATTATTGATATTTCCTAAACTGTGAGTTTATGTGTTTATCTCACAGATCAGATTTTGTCGGTGCGTTTTTATGTTGCATCATTGCATGGGGAATATTTATTTTATATTTAATCTAACTCATATACTAAACCATCTGAAACCAAAATACACCAAAATACAAATATCCACCCCATCAACAAGACTGAGTAAGCCATCTCAAATTGAAGAACAAACCCAGTACATTCAGCACTGCAAGGCTTCTATTTGCAGAGTGAAGTAGGGGATAATACATACACAGAACTGACAGAAACAGAAGTGCTTGCAGGCCCATTACCTTTGGATTACTTACCATTGTCAGAATCCACAGAGAAATACGGCTGTCCTTGCAGAATGCTATACACCAGCTTGGCACTGTTCCCGTAGGTTTGGTCATCAGCATCGGTAGCAGTGACTTGTACAACATATGTCCCTGTGGATGAACAGAAGGTAAGATGCTATGTATAATAATATCCAAGCAACCACTGAACAACAGTAGTTCAAGGGTAGGCTTCACATCTGTGTTGACTGGAGACTGTTTCAAACAGCTTTGTAATGAAGACCTCAGTGTTTCCATCTCCAAAAATATGTTAGAGAGCTGCAAGTGAAACAAAAGTAAGTAATGGGTAGAAATGTAAATACCGGTATACTGTGCTTTAGGAGCATTGTATACCACTAGTAGAAATACAATGTAGATGTTTGGTGTGCTTCAGCCAGACGTTGCCTGTGCAGCCATGCAAAGGCATGCCCTTGGCATTCGGGAGACCTCTGCAATGTCCTGGCTGGGTTTTGACTGTCTTCAAGCATACTAATGAGAGCCAGAACATCTGTTGTGTTTACACCCTGAATTGATTACAGAAAAGGGGTGCAGTGGACATTTCATAGTTGAATGCTTTGATTAAACTGTTTTTTCATGCTCAACACATAGGCTATTTGTTACTTGTGTGGTGACCGTGACCTACTGTATCTTTTGGCAGGGCCTATTTCATAGCAATTTACAGCTGCCATCCTCAAACATGACATATCCCACGACATTGCTATCTGCCTTGATGATGGATGAACAGCATGAAGGCAGAGTGTACTGTACATGAGTTTACACATTGTGTTTGGAAAACAAACAGGTACATCCTGCATGGCTAGTCACTTTGTGGCAACATTTTAACATGATATACTGTATTTGACCATGAACATCTTCAAATGCTTACATCCATCTGAGCTATGGCAGTTTTCTGATCAGGTCAACAACACTTTGCAATATTCATTGAACTATTACATACAATTAATATCAATTGAAGAAGAGGGCAAGAAGCCAAATCTAAAATGTTGAGAATGGCTTCCAAAAATGCATCACAATTCACTAAAGATGATTGAATGTACATGTCGAATTAACATTGTAGAACAACAACAGTGTCAGCATTGAAAAGGTCAATACTTACAGTATTGCACACAAAAATACTTGTAGGGGCTTCAGAATTAATAACTCTGATTTAACAATTCCGCACTCATACAAAAGTGACACAACTTCAATATCCTAGTCTTTCAGCCGGTTCAGCATAGTTAGTTTTTAAAGATCATCACTCATACATATCAAGTTTTGAAAGTCAAGGTCTGCAGTACTATTAGTTTGTTTTTTGGGATCCAAGCATTGTAAAATGATCCTCTACTTACCAACATCTGACATTTCAGCAACATTTGCAAAGTAGATTTCCTTGGCAAATTTTGGCTCGTTGTCATTGATGTCATGTATTTTAATGTTAAATTCCGTGTCAGGTTCCAAATCAATGTTTGTGATTCGATCCACGACCTTGGCATGAAGTGTGTACATGGCCTTCTCCTCCCTGTCCAGCCTCTTGGTGGCATGGATGTCCCCTGACTTCTCGTCGATCAGAAACAAAGAGCCTGCCCCGTCTCCGGTAAGAATATACCTGATGTTACCATCCCCTTTGTCCATGTTGGAGTGTAGCTGTGGATTTGAGAGTATTGGTTAGACATAAAGATCAAAGCTGAATGAGTCAAAGTAAAAAATGTGAACACTTCAAGGGTTCATTCAAAATCCTTTATCATATTTTTATTTGTGTTTTATACTTTTCACAATCATATGGTTGTGTTGGCTTTGTCATGCTATCGGTTGGACTCCCATTTTTACAGAAAACCTGAATTATTTAAAACCACCTGTTTCTTAGCAACATGATTGCATGCTTCAAAAAGCTTGTCCTTCTATCAAACTGATTGCAATGCTTCTTCTGCCTTTTCAAGTATCTATTTCTTTAACAAGATGTCCAATCTAATCAAAATAATTACTCTGTGCGGATGATTTCTTAGGGAAAAGATAAATTACTCATGATTCTCAAAAAACACCATGACTGTGGTCGTGTGTAAGAACAGTGTGAAACAATGTTATATACGTACATATATATGTCAAACAGTGTCTCACACTGTTCTTACACACACTATTTATACATACATACATGACCTATTTTATTCTTGAAGTAATGTATGACTGTCATGGAATAGTAATATATGCAAAACGCTGCAGACACTGGCTTGAAACGTATTAATGTACTGTGTGTCAGTAGATATATTTGGAGTCATATCTCATGGGCTCACATTCTGAATGACAGGGAGAGCAGGACTCTAAATGTACTTCAATTACTTATGAATATTAATATCAACATACTGAGAGAAAACTAATTATTTTCCTCAATCTGAAAATTGAGATCATCAAAGCAAATAAAGCAAATATGCATAGCCAACCTGTATGGATGCAACTATAATTTGGTTATAAATGCAACTATAATTTGGTTAATAAAAAAGTCTGTGTGTCTTTCAGTTGAATGTGACAGAATGTTATTCTTAAAACATTTTGCAACTTTTTAGGATATTTTACATGTAAATTATTATTACATTTACATTTAGTAATTTAGCAGATGCTCTTATCCAGAGCGACTTACAGTAAGTACAGGGACATTCTCCCCGAGGCAAGTAGGGTGAAGTGCCTTGCCCAAGGACACAACGTCATTTTGCACGACCGGGAATCGAACCAGCGACCTTCTGATTACTAGCCTGATTCTCTAACCACTCAGCCACCTGACTCCCTTATTAAGCATCTAAGCATAAGAGGCCTACTTTGATACTTCTACATTTCCTCAGGCATAAACAAAAATAATTTGTATTCTATATGATCAAATTACACATTTGGCCACATGTTGTTGATATCACACTTACTTTAGGCAATTTAAATATTCAAGAAATGCTTCTAATTAGATGTGACTTACCTGTTTTCGAAAGGATTTGTGATATACCACAGTATAAAATTACAGTAATACACACATAGTTTAAAGTATTTTATCTAAATATTTTACCTCTAATCATTTATTATTTTACTATACAGTTTCCTCTCATAAATGTTGTTTAGTTGGATTTTCCTTCATCCGATGAACAATAAAGTGATAGGGTAGAACAAATAGCCAAACTGTCAAAGGCAGCAACAAATATGCTAATTGGAGTTGGGCAGTACTTAGACAACCTAACCTTTCTAACCTAAACTCTATATTCTGTACACCAACTTTGTATGTCAACCTAATGCCTGATCAGATTGTCTACCCAGCATATTATGAAGTTGACCATACCCTCCATTAACCCTCCACTAACACAAGAAGCGTCAAGCCATTTTTCCCTACCTATGGTGCCGTTAGGGGTCAAATTGGCCTGTGAGTCTCCAGACAGGGACGTTCTGTCTGTCATTCATTTCTGAGTTTAAAGTGAAGTTGGTACTTCCGTTTTTGATGTGTATGAGAGTTTATATTTGTTTTCTTTACTCAACAATTCAACCATGTACTGTACATCCTTGAGCCCAGGTTATAGAGGTTAAGGTGTGAGATTAGTTTAAGCAAAAAGGTAATGTCGCAAACTAGCAATCTACCCCAGAAGCACTCCTTGTTCTTGTGTCTAATACAGCATGCAGATGACCAAGCTCCAATATGTTGTATATAAACATATGCACATATGACTCCCCATAGACAGGCTGGTGTAGTTGAACACCAAGCGAAGACAGTACGTACGGCTCAACATAGAACATAGGGTGTGTTAGGGTGCAACATAAATGTATTATTGAAAAACAGAATTCAAAAACTGTGCTGTAAAGTTGTCATTGTGTTTTCCAAAATATAATGTATTTATGTAAAAAGTGAGAATGTGTTGGTCAGTGAAACTGTTTTTATTTAAGATTTGGTAGCTCTCCTTGCATCACAAACGAAGCCTTTGACAGAGGAGAACCTTGAGGAGTCAAATCTCCTAGCACAAACACAGAGGAACAGTCAGTAAAGCAGCAAACTCATTGGCAATTCTTGTCAGGTCTGTGGCATTGCATAGTGCTGCAGAGCAGAGATAGGAAAATATAACCCAAATTGGATACAGAACCATTATAGTTTCTCTGTCTCTCTTTCCCTCTTTCCTCCTTTCTTACCCAATCTGCTTCCTACTCTTCTCTTTTCCTTTGCCTCACAAACAGAATGTGAACAAAGTAACAGCACAAGAACACACATCAAGACTTGGTTTTCATAGAACTGTCTCAAACGTTTACCCTGACCCAACATATGCAGTTCTGCAGGTCAGGCAACAAATACCAGGCTAACAGTTTCGATTCAGGTAACATTTTGTCACTACACAGGCTTGATTAATTGGATGATGTTTATTAGTAACTATGAAACTAGAGCCACCATATCAACCAATACACTTAAGACAATTACATGTCCTATGGGCCATAAGATATACAAATATCTGCTATAACTGACAATGAATCATCAACTTCCAGAAAAATAGCTACATAATGTGAAGACAATGCCAGATACTAAAGGTGTCTCTCAATCAGACATGTATAATTTGACCATGTGTGAGTGCATTTTTGTTATTGCCAATGCATTAAAATGTACAATCTTTATACTCCATGAACATCTAGAACATTTATGAAAGCTTTTTAAAATCTTAACACAGTAATGTACTTTACACATCCCTCTTTTTGCGTGAGGTTTTGCAAGTTTACAGTATAGTAGTAATAAAAGTTGCTTGAAAAAGAGTACAAATACCGCAGAATAAGCAGATATTTTTCATGTCACCCTTTTAAGATTGATAATGGTTATTGTGAGACATAAAGTTCAAGTCAGACAGGGATATTGCAGGTAGACTGGAGGTGGTCTTGATTAAATGTGAAATAAACAAGCCCGCCCACAGTGCTTCTGCAAAGGCCATTAAATGCTCCTTACGACAAAGGCCATCAAGGTCTTTGATGGCTTTGTGCTGGGCCTGTAAGTGCCTCTCTGACAGTACAGGCTTTTTAGCACTCTTCACACACAACACTTGATTGAAACTGATGGAATTACTGATACGGATCGCCACAGCTTCCTCTGTAAAACAGCATGCGGGCATCTCTTCCCCCTCCCTCTATTATTTATTGAGGCCTCATGTCTTACTGGCAGTTTAATAGTGAGTGATATTGGACACTGGGTGAGTGGAGAGCTGGCGAATGTGATGCTGTCATGCCAGAGAACTTGCGTGCCAAAGACCATCAAAGGGCCAGGAAGAAAGCCAGCATGCAGCAGTCACTGACACATCAATGGGCAGCCTCTTTATAGTCAGGCTTGCTTTGTCGTCTCATCGCATAAGACAATGAGGTGAATTTCATTGGCCTGTTTGATTGATTTATTGTCTCCCCCTCTCTCCATCTCTTTTAGGTGTTCTGTTCTCTTCAACGCATCAGTATGATGCTTCCTGCCAAGCAAGTTGTCATATCCCCATACTCAACCCTGCACATGACACTTGTTTACTCCCAGGATTGAGGCGTGCGATGAAAGCCAGCTTCCTCTGGGAAAATTGGCTGTCGGCAGTCACCTCATTTCCCTCCCTCAGGATGATAACGGCGGCTTTCTCCATCGCATCTGTCTCCATGTGCTATCGCAGCACTGGTGACTTGACAGAGGCTCCTCTGATCTGAAGGGGTTACAGCACAGGAAAATATTTCCTCTTCCGTGATTCTTATCAGGGCTCTGTCGGGCTAACACAGGCCTCAGTGAGGAAAAGCCATGAAAGGGTAGACTCATAAGCCCCGGGTGCAATGACTGGATCAGTGGTTACGTTGTGTTTGCTGCCTTGTAGTTTGGATGAGAAACTCATTGGACCAATTAGTAGTGAGGAGGAGACACATTCTTGAGCTACAGGTGTTGTCTTGAGGATAAGTTGCCTGCATATCAATACCAGCTTTTATTGAGTCTAATTAGGTCTTGATATCACACATTATTGAAGGGCAAACTTCGTGATCAATCAACATGATTAAATGTGCATGTATATGTCTCTGGGTGAAGAAGAATGTGAAAACTCAAAAATGTTATAACGAAACATACAATTGATGCATACTAATGAGTTAGAGTCAGGCCAGTGATAGATGTCCCAAGGCAATGGCTGAAAAGATTTCTGAAAGTAATAAACCAACTCCAAAAAAGCCTTTACACAACCGACAGACATTCTTTCTTGGTAGGCTATCTACTGAGGCCCCCTTAATAATTTTACAAACAATAACCTATTTGACATTGACAATAGACTCTGAGTTAAAGGTTCCCTAGATTAAGAACTGATAACACTGATTAACACTTTTCACGAGTCTTGCTATAGTAGGATGTGTAGCCTGCAGTCGTTTTCACAAGATCTTCAAACATTTTCAAACAATAAAAAGCCTGGTTAGGTGCATTATGGTTTAAGAGCATACCTGTCTAAACCCCAGTGAACGGTTCTTCTGGTTTCTTGAAACAGTGTAGCAACTTAAAGTGTAGCAAAAGTATATAGCATAGTACAACAGTCCCTAAATTGTCAAGATTGCATTTAAACAACCAAAAGCAGGTGATTGAAACTTTACCTTGCCAACATATTGATGGTCGTTTCCTGTGTACTCCTCCAGAAGAAAGAATTGATTCCACATCCATCCTCGTTTGGAACGATGGAGTATCCTTCCATCATTTTCAGATGCACTTCCAAACACATTCCCAGTATTCCCAGGTGTAAAAGGCAAGGCCCAATTTGGCCAGATAAAGGAGAGCATCAGAATAAGCAAGAACTGATTGGTTATCATGGTATCCAATCACTCAGGGTTATGACGAAGGAATTATGGTAACAAGCTTATTGTTGGTTGAACACTGGAATGCAATGTCACCATATCAGGCATTGTAGTCCTGTCTTTGATCTTGCAATGATCCTGAGAATAAAAAATACAAAACTTTGTTAGATTTATGTGTCACATTCCATGACTTGTAGAGGCAATTGTATACATTTTTTACAAATCTAATGTTTCAAAATCTTATATTTCAGAAAGCACCTAGATTCACAAGTTTTTTTCAAGCACTTTTCAAGCTTTACTGCAGGATCCCCATTTAGTATTGTTGTCAGTTCTGTTGCTGTGGTATATTGAGGTACTGAGTCCCAATGCGCCAAGGCTAGGTCTGATAGGTAATTTGGACATGCATGCATAATTTATTAGTTAATCCTAATATATCTAGCATCCTTTTTGTATAGTGAGAGCCATGTATGAAGGTTACAGTGCCAGAAAAATCCTGACAAGCATTAATTGTGTATCGCATTGGGGAATAGTCTACAAGCAGGCCACATTTGTCATTTCTCTGTTCAAAGATCCAAAAAATAATAATCATATCATCAATTGGGGCACTTGAATGAACAAAAGACCTGTTTTTGTCTGCAAACAAATTAGTATAATGGTTTCATTGATATAGTTAAGTGATATGCAAATTAATAACAACCCATGATGCAAACCAAATACATGTTCAAGAGTTTTAAAAGTAGGATGTCAGTGCTTCCATCACTCTTGTTGTGTGTCTCATGACACTTAAGAGAGTAAAAAGCACCAGTCAATCAAAACCAAAGAAATCTGAGATGAGTACATTCCTGAACCTGTGCTCTACAGGAGAACACAGCTGTGATTATTACAAGACTCAAGTGTTGCTTTTTGTGTAGTTTCAAAATGAAAGAGTAAACTATGGACTTCTCTTGCATCAGTCAGAGGATACATGCAGAGAAGAGGGAAAACTCATTGGGTGCCAATAAGCCGTAAACTGATGATGAACTGTTATCACTATGGTGCGTGCCTTGGGTTTGTCGTGAGTGTGACAAGCGCATTCCGGAAATCGGTAAACGCGGGCTGCAATTAATCTGGGCTGATTCTTGTGATTGCATTTTATAATTATCATTCAAGGCTGTCCTTGAGTTTTAATAGCATTCTGGATATTAATCTTTGATGCAGCATGCTTATTAAGCATTAGGCTAGTGTCTCTTTTCAGAACTCTTCCAAAAAGTCCATTAAAGGATGAGCCACCATGCTGAATTCATGCCAGATGCTATAGACCCACACTGAATTATCTCAACTTATTTAGTTAATTAAATGTGTGTAGTGTATTAAAGGTTGTTTATGATTAGTTTAGATTGCGGAAAGCTTGAAAGGGTTGGCATGCAGAAAAAGACTGTAGATGGGAATGGACAGAATCATTACAAGTATTTCTAAAGTTGGGTTTGCATTAATCCTACCAAAGACATCTTCGTCAACGGAGACAAAACCAAGTTAAGCTATATTTTAAGGATCAGCGACTGCTTGTAATGACATTTTTTAAATTAGATTTATAAAACTTTTCAGTAGTGGATGAATAGAAGGATTATCTGTATATATGTATATACTGCTGTCACTTTTACAAATTCTACATACTATAGAACATGACCAATGCATGTTCACAAATGTTTCTGGTTGTTGCCTAAATGTGGAGATAAGGTCTTTGGAGCTTACGCACATTCAATGTAATTTACGTAGGTCAATTAATTCAGTTAGCAGACACTTCTATACAAAGCATCTTCCTGAGTGAGGATTTGAACCTGCAACCTTTTTGCAGTTAGATGTTTTAACTACTGAGCTATTATAGCCAGGCTTGAAGTCATCATTCAACAAATTCATCGGTTACGGTTAACCAGTAGAACTCAGTTATTGTCTTCCAATTTAGAAATCACACACAGCAATCTGATATATGTTACAAACACAAACATTTTAGCAGTGTGTTGCAAGTACAGGTAAGTGGCTGTATTGTGAATGACAGCTTGAATAGCTCTAGTGATTGCCTACTGAAATGGACAGACCACCGCAGGGTCTAAATGTAACATGTGGGCAGTGATGCAGTGTTAAAACGGAAGAAGCCTGTAAAAGTGTCCACTTGGTGGAGCCCTAGACCTTTCCAACATCGCTAGCACTGTTTGGGTAAGGTCTTTGGCAAACCTTAACAGTTCTTACTGATGTTCAGGAACTCATTGAGCATTTTGTACTGCTATTTACTCTTCCTAAATGCGAAAAAAATGGTCCAGAGGACAATGACAATTTCTCTTCTAAGGATTGGATTATGGCATTTCTTTCTTAAGCTAAAACATGCAGGAAAGTTATTTTTATGTCTACGTGAGGACAGTCGTTGATTCTAAGGACAGGTAGAGTGACAAACATACAGACATGCAGGGAGAGAGACACAGATGGACAGATTTACAGAAAGACAGGCAGAAAGGCAGGCAGACATGAAGGCAGAAGACAAACTGTTCATCCATGTTTGTTCCATGATTCATTCTTTTTTTCTACTCAATTGTTTTGTGATAAACTGTGTCTTATTCATAGTTGTATTTGAAATCAGTATTAACAAGTTGCACATTAAGCTATTTTTTCATTTTTATTATTCTTCACAAAGTCCCCAGAAAGACACATGCAGTATTTTGGATTCCTTGCAGTCTGTTGAGAGATCCAGTGCGTGTGTGAAAAAAAAGAAGCTATTGTATATGCTAATGCTGAAAGGTCATTACATACCAGACAATAATTCAGAGAACATGTTAGGAGCTAATTTGTGTTCAACAATAATGGTCTTACACAAATGACCGGGTACAAGCTGCACCCTAATAAATCAATGGAGTAACTATAAACCTGTCTGTATGTAAAGCACTATAGAACCCATGGTGAGAGGAGGAGAGAGAGGAGAAACAGTCTAAAAAACCCTGGGTCATTCTCATGGCACTGTTCTAAGCCCATGATAGACTCTCCAGTGGCTTCCTGAGATATGAGCTGTAGCATGACTATCCATCAAATCTGCTCCCACTACATCAGAACAGGTCAGATTTGCTATCAGTACCCCACACACACACAAACACGCACATACACACAGTACACACACACACAAACATCTGTCAGGTGGCATGGAACTTCAATCTAATTCAAATTATATGGTTTTGGAAAACAGACGTGTTACTGTAGGTTTCAAATATGTTTTCATCCTATTAACAGGTTACTTTGCTGAAGAAAAAAGTACCTAATGGCCAATCAGTCTTCCTTTACTTTTAATAGACAACAGGAGGTTGGTCAATGCATGATTATGTTAATAATGATCAGTATTTCACTTACACTACCACTTTGTTTCTAATGACTATTTTAAAGACTGAAATATATTGCATGATAGAAGAATATGCTTACTGTATAATTTATCAGACTTAGGGACTCACTGTGTCATCCACTAACATACAAATACACATATTCGAACAGCATCCCCATCCTAATCTCACACATGCAGAATCACATTCCCTTCAATGCTAAACTCTATCCTGAAACCTCTCCCACATGATTACTTTTTTTAAATAATCAACCATGAACTGTAATGTAGCCCCTGCTGAATTGTCAGAGATCTCATTCTGGTGTGTCCTGTCACATTCAAACAGACTATTCAGAATGAACGTCTGTAAACTTGAACAAACCACTTCCTTTCATGCGACATACTGTAATGCTCTGGGTCTGACCCTGTGTGTCTGTTTCTGGTGCACACCAGTCCTCAAAGTCTACCAGCCAGAAAAAAAAAGAATAACAGTGCTAAATCCTGAAGCAGAGAGAGAGAAGCTGCCAGGCACCTACCTTTACTGTTCACAGCTTAGTCCCCATCTGTGATGTTGAGTGCATGGCACTGTGTCTCTCTCTCCTCAGTAGAGCTTAGTGGTGGTGATTCTGTCTCCTCACGGCGGTGCTTACATTCCAAGACTGACAACGGCACTGCCTATGCTAGTGTTTCTGGAAGCGTGTGTGGTTGTGTGTGTGAGCGCACTGCCTGCATGCCTCTCTCTCCCGCTCTCCCGCTCTCTATCTCTCTCTCTCTCTCCCTCCCTCCCTCTCTCTTTCTCTCTCTCTCTATCTCTCTCTCTCCCTCTCTCTCTCTCTCTCTCTCTCTCTCTCTCTCTCTCTCTCTCTCTCTCTCTCTCTCTCTCTCTCTCTCTCTCTCTCTCTCTCTCTCTCTCTCTCTCTCTCTCTCTCTCTCTCTCTCTCACTGTGTTTGGCTCTTCCTCTCTTCCACTCTCTTGCTCGCTCTGTAACTCCATTCCCCCCTCTCTCCCTCTTTCTTGCCCCCCCCCCTCCCACTGGCTATCATCTTTTCTCTCTTTTTCCTCCCCCTTCCTGTCCCCCCCCCTCTCTCTCCCCGGCTGTGCACCGCTTCTTGCTGTGGATGTCAGGGAGGCTGAGGCAGAGAGGACTCAGCTCCTGATTGGCTGCTATTCACAAGTTGCCGATAAAGAAAGAGAGAGGGAGAAAAGAGAAAAAGGGGCAGAGGTAGGAAAAGGAAAGGATGAGGGAGAAAGGAGAGTGCCTCGCATCCCTGCAAGCGTCAGTTGCTTGGGAGCGGAGAAGTAGGGGAGGTTAGAGGCTGAACAGGGCTGGACTCGTGGAAGACACACAACAAGATTCACACCCTATGAATGATTGTCGCTAGAGAAAGAGATGGAGAGAGAGAGTGAGAAAGAAAGAAAAAGAGAGAGCACAGAATTCACGAGGTCGAATTGAAACCCTCTGCTCTGATGGATTCACTCTGTGATGTTTGATGTCTAATGCCATCACCCCTCCAACCCCCCTCCCCCCCCTAATCCTCTTTCAATGACGGTGGAACGAAGGAGAAAAAGCCCATAACTTGTAAATCATCCTGAGGGGGGGGGAAGGGGGGGGTGTTCTCCATCCCTTCATCTCCACATCTCTTCTCTTTATTGTGGTGACTTGGCCGGCAGTGCGTGTGTGCGTGTGTGCAGGCGCTGTGGCTGGCGTGCCGTCGTCCTGGACACTCCGTCATATCTTTTGATTACGAGCGCCGTCTTGGATGCATATCAATATATCTCTGTACAATGTGTGCTATTTGAAAGTGATATAGCATTTTAATTCAGTGGAGAGGGGGAAACGAGAAAGATAATAGATCATGAGGCTGTTTGATGCCGAGGACAGGGAGAAAAAGAAAAAGAGAGCAGGGGAGAGAGAGAAATAGTGATAAGCCATCGCATGCCAATACACATAACGTACGTTGTAGCTGGTAAACGTGGGGATGGAGTGACTTTGAAAGCCTGGGATGCCACTCAGGTCTGAAATCTCCATGAATAATTTAAAGAGAGCAGCAGTACTGCTCGCCAAAATGTTTCCTGGTGCAAGTATCTCCCTATATTAGTGTGAATAGATGATTAACTCAAACTCTGTACAGCATCATTATGAATAATAGTGCAAACAGGTTAGACTAATTAACATCTAAACTAGTACTGAGATAGCCCTCCTCTGATATAAAGCCAAGTCTGCACCCTTTATTATTTAAACATGTATGTGGTGTCATCGGGTGCGAAAATTAGGTTTGTGTTTGTGTGTGCATGCTTGTTTGTTTATTATTGGTCCCACACTAACAAGCCACTAGAAAGAAATCCCTATTTTGTACATCTCTGCATAGAATTAGTATAAATTTTCTTGCAATTTGCCCCTGGGACTACGTTGTTGTTACAGACTCCCAACAACACTGTGCAAACATCAGAGGAAAAACAAAAGTCATTGTGCAGAAATCTAGCTTATAGGAGAGTGCTTTCTGAAATGTGACTTGCTAACACCTCACACTTACAACTAAATAGTAGCTTTGTACAAGGTTGCAATATTTCACGTCTTTCTTCCCCCCCCCCCCCCCCGAAGACACACATATCCCATACTCCCCCCTCTTAGATGAGAGTTTGCTACATTAAAACAAAGTATTCCAGAATAAGTCAACAGCTTGTTCAGGTAGGAGTGTCCCTAGAAACTATCTAAATTCTCAGTGTCAGATGCTATCACCGTCACTGGCTCGCTGCACTTCTTTTCACCTCCTGGGCCCTCACTACTCCTGAGAACCATTCTTAGATCTCCTATGTCTCCCAGGGAATGTACTTATAATGCAGTACAAACACCTAATCCCATTGTTGGGCTTGTTTCAGATGTGCAGCTGTTGGATCTTAATGGACATTCAGGTCCTATATTTCACTGTGATCTTATATATAGTAGACCATGTCCATACAGTCTTTGTAACAATTGCTCAGCTGTGGAAGAGCGCGCTGCAGTAAAAGCACTGCAGTACTGTGTTGAAGGAAGAAGGATTTCTAAACAATCTGGATTTTAAAATATGATACTTTACACACTTCAATTATCAAGTATTTGTAAGTAATACGTCACCTACTCTACTGTGTGTGGAGTATGTTTTACATTATGAAAATAACGTTGATTAGGTATTCACACAACTATATTGAATTATTAACAGACTAATATTTAATTGACAAGAAATTAAATTAAATTATAATCAGGCATAGAAAGGTCTCAGGTCCTGAGAAGTGTGTGTAATTGAACAAAAATGTCTTGTCATATTTGACTTGAGAAGCCTCAGTGATCTCAAAATGGAATTATGATCTGTGGAAAACTCATTAATTTTGTAGCCATCAACATCAATAAGTTGAGGCCTAGTCAAAACCTTTTTGTTTCTTCCTTGGACTAAGCTTTTTTTTGACACCACCCTCACTTGCACACTTGCATGCTGCATAAACACTTGAATACACAGTATGGACTCTGAGTTATGCATGCCTTAATGAAAGTTTATTCGGAAGTCATCTCTTTGTAAGCTATCTGGGTTTGGTTATTAATATTTGAATATGTTACTGTTCTCTTAACAAATTTGCTAAGTTGAGTTATGGTCAGAGCAAATGCCCCTAGTGTGAAAGGCGCTAGAGTCATTTTAGACAAGTGAATATTTGAACTTGGCCGAAAAACACACAAATAGTTTTTGGATTCCTACATCCCATGCCTCAATACTGTCCAGTAGGTATAACAAGGTTAAGTGAATAACATTCCAACCGAATACAGTGCCAAAATGCTGAGTTTTCACTTCAGTAGTAGACAGCAATCCAGCTTTAAATGAACTTGATTCAAATTTGACTTCTCAAACCACTGCAAAGAATGGTAAGAGTTAGAGGTGTGAAAAGGTGATCTGACTTGCGATGTGGACCCAAGCAATGCCACAACAAGATGCGGATGCTGAACTTTGATCAGTCCAAGTTTCGTACGCGATACAAGGGATGATGCTAATTGAAATTACAGGTAGAGGATCTGATTTGTGTTGAGGGTTGATTTGTGGGTGTCGGAGAGAAGACAGACACTGAGAACCAACTAATTGCTACATGTAGTCAGTTTCCACACATTTTTGGTTCAGATCTGTATCAAACAGCCCACAAAAAAATCTAACTTGAAAGCCAATAAACCCTTGTGTCACTGTTTGATGTCAACTATGTCATATTTGTTTTCAACACTAAAAAGCACAGATCGATAAACCAAGACTTGAGAAGCCTTCGTTTCTTATTCAACAAGCAACATTCACACTGCTGGGTTTTCTGTCTCTGCTTCTCTCCATAAACATTTCACATAATAGTTCAGAGTGTTAGCGACATGCAATCTCAGATAGAACCAGGGTAGGTTATCCCCAACTAATGTCCCAAGGATACCCTGCAGGGCCTAATCACTGGCAGCAGAGCCTGAGGTGACTAAGACTTCTTAATGTGTTATCCGAGTGTCTGTGTGGTCCTTCGAGTCACAGTTTTTCCAGCCATCTCCTTTCTATTCCTCAGAGGCTTTGCAAAGACTTTTTTCTCTCTTGTTTCTGTCACTCTTTTTCTTTGTCCCATTCTTTTTGCCCTTGAAATCTGAAATCATGTTGACATATGCATTTTATTGCGTACAGTGATAACAGATTATGTTCTACATCTTCTGTTTACAATTAAGGTTAGGGCTAGGTAACTCCTCTCTGAGAAGTTAGGGTTAGATATCAGACTTGACAGGTCAGGTTGCAACTCATGGTTGCATTGAGAAATTAAATATGTTAAGCTGAAGAGACAGACCTTGTTCTTCTTTCACCACAAGATAGTGGTGCTTCCCACCATTTTACTTTTACTTTACACAAGCATTTCTTGTGTGTGTTTCAACCAACCTTGTTCTACATTCGGAATCCAGTTTTGAGGCATGTTCAACGGATATATTTCAATTAATGTAAATTGAGAATGAGGTCAAAAGTTGCCACAGTGATTGCCAATGGATTAAATCCAGGAGGGAATCTAATACATCTTAATGATGACAGACTGTACTATCCAGCTTGTTAAATGACAACATCGCAGTTTATGAACTACACAGGACTCTTTTGTTGATCATGAACAAACATCAAACTACAGTAGAAAGACGGTCACAAACTATAGTTTGAAATCACCAAAGCTCACTTTGATATAGCAAAGACATGAGTGAAAAGGTAGATCAATATACTCAGTAAATCGTGGGGGGTAATATAATGAGTTGAATCATGGAGCCGATAATCATAGAACCTCCGGTGATACTAGCTACTTTGTTATTGGTGACTTTATACCATACAATGTGAGGTAGGGACATCCTTATGTAATTATCCTCACAATTATTATCAAAGTAATATTTCAGGCAGCATACATGTGTATACATTACGTTTGTGTATACATCAAAGCTTAACGTTACACACAATATTATTTGAAGATCCTGAATGCAAACAGTGATAAACTATTATTTGATGTTACATGCAAACCATGTTCCTAAATGAGCAACATCAAGCATCATGAAGGTGCCTTTGCTTTTGTGCCTACCCACAAATCTATTAGCAACAACCAAAGACATGGACTCTAACATGGGCATGAGGAAACCTTTTTTTCTGGTAATTAATTTTCTAATTAATTTGTAAATCCCCGCAACCAAGGAGTTGATGAACCAGCAATCACGACAGAGACCTTGGGATACAGGGGCATACACAGGCTGTCTATCCATAATGACATTGAATGGCATGTTCCACTGTTAACCCATTTACACCTTTATGTGAACATGATCATGAATTGCATAGCAACAAGCGGCTTGTTTTTATAAGAAAAGGCAGACATTAATCAAACTTATTAAAATGTGTGAACAGATATGTTTACATTATATGGAGTATAAATTGTACACATTTTAAATACTTTTCATAAAATTTACTCTGCACATTAAAGCTGTGGTCTGACAAGCAGCAGAGAACCAGCAACTCCATACCTATGCTTAAATAATGACACGCAATAAAATATGATGCCATATTTGTAAAACAACCAAATTAACACCCACTGACACAACCTACTAAACTGCATGGAATATGCATACTGCAAAATGTACTTTAAGTAAACAAAAGGTTAACAGGAAAGATATTAGATAGATGACTGTCATGAATCAAGATAAAAACAGAGGGCTAGCACTAGCAATAAATCAGGCAGTATAGCTAAAACCAAACAGAAACTTGCAATTGCATTTTTATCACCTGTTCATAATATGGTCATTTAACAAAATTACACAATATGACTTTTACCATCATGATAGGAATTCCTATAGTGTCCTGAGCTGAACAATCTGTAACCATTGGCTTCTGGGCCAATATTATATATCAGTCTTTGTTAGCAATATGAGATCGATGACTTCCACAGACTCTGTCTAAGATACAGTGATCCGCAGCCCAGATAAAACTGGTGTGACAGCGGTTATCTCAGAGAATGTCAGCCTTGACCAATGGCCTTGCGCCAAGGATGCCTTTCACTCAAGCGCTGCGCTCTGAATCCCGCAGCCCCCGCAAGGCGGGGGGGGCCCACTTCCTAAGGGCCCCGCCCTGCATATCAAAAAACAGACTGGGCCTATTTAAAAAAATAATGGCTTTTGCGTATCTTACCTGCCTTTTGGGCCATTACGCCTATTGAACGCGCACATTTAAAAAATGCTAATCATTAGGCTACGTTCTGCTAGATGACGGTAGAGACATGAGTAAAAGAAAATATGCACGCGGTGCTCAAAAGCGCAGCAATAAACTGTTGTCTGAACAAGCTCGAGCAAAACACCCGAAGATTACACACTTATTTAGACCAGCCAGAGAAGAATATTATCAACATCTCCAGTCGAAACACTACCGCAGCCGCAGGTAGCTAGCAGCAGCACGTCTTCACCAGCAACCAACAATAAATATACTTGCTTAGCCTACTTATTGGCAAGAATAAATGTTTTCCTTTCCTCCATTGATTGTGTGTTATTTCGGCGATGCTATCCTTGGTGCTGAACTATCAGAAGGCTAGTGCTGTCTTTGGTTTTGAACAATGACAAATGTGTGGCGGCCTGCGGAAACCCTTCACATCGTGAACATTTGGGTCTTTCTGGGTATTATACATATTTGGAAACTACAAACTATCCTGAATACAAATCTATTTAAATAACTCAGATATCTTTATCACAACTGAAGTTACACAATTTTAAAGTTGACCTGTGTCAATAAAGTGATAAGCGAGAAAATTGCATTCCACTCCGTTTCATTCAAATTCTGTGGCGAATATGGAAAGGAAATCCTTTTGTTCGTAATCACGTTGTGAATGTAAATGTCAGTTTAAGTATAGGCTACATTAATAACTTCTCAGCAAGTTATTTTTAAGTTTAACAGCCTGACTTCATTGATCAGTTGTTTGGGGCTGCTGCAGCACTCAAAAGAGCAAGCAAACTGAGCATTTGATTTGAAATGGCTTGGAAATCTTGCTATAGCTGACATGTCCAAAAAACGTTGAAATTAACAGTTTTTCAGAAGCTATACTTTTTGTACATTACAATGAAGTTTACGGTGTTAACTATAGAAAACATCAAAAATCTAAATTTTGACAGAAAACAATGTTCGATCTTTTATGGCTTATAGCCAACAATGAGCGGCCGCGACATCGTACGGGTTTCTGCAGGACGCCACACAAATAGGCTGCTATTGTGATTTTATTATTTTTAAACTTTTTTATTTCTCTCACATTGGTGAATATAGGCTATATTTAAAGGTAGACAGCAATGTATAAGATAGTATGGAGATACATTTTGAGTGGATTTAGGGGAGGGGCCTCGAGCTCCAACTTTGCGGGGGGCCTCTGCAAAGTCCCGGCCGCCACTGGTAACATAAGAATACATTTGATGGCAAAATGTATAGCACAGACTTGGAAAGGAATTCATTTAATTTGGTTTCTTTCAAATGAAATGTTGACAAAATTATTAAATATAAAATGGTTACATAGACACAAATGAACTGACATTGTACAGTACACCTGTACAATGTCATGTCAATGTCATACCTGTTGCAATGTGCTCTTGTTTGCAATTCTGTCTCTATTGCAAAACAACCAAACAAAATCAGTTCCCTGCAATCAAACAAATGATTGATTAGCCTTGATCGAAAAGATATTATGTTCTTGAATGCACTTATTCCTTTGTACTTTGCATTCAAAATTGGAGCTGGCTAGTGATCAGGTGAGTCTTAGATGAAGTAACTTTGCTGAAGGGCGGAAGAGTAATGCTTCAAGCCAAATCACCCCCATTGACCCAGTGTCCAACCTCTCCAGACCTCTATTTTTCTTCCTCCGTGCCCTCACCCTCCATCAGGACAAGCTGGATAAGAAAAGAGATAAATGTGTGGTCATGTCATCTTATCTTAGCTACAATTACTGATTAATGGCTGGAGCATTTCACCGACCCTTGCATCTTCCGATGACATCTATACCTCTGCCTCGATCAAGGCTGACCTTTTTTCGCTTGTTGCTATGGTCATGCCTTCCTGGGTCCAAGCACTCTTCGGGCATTCAGTTGACTGGTAGCTGAGAGAAGCATATACGACTACTTTCATAACAACTCAGCTTCCTCACTGTTCCTCCACTCTCCACTCTGACAAGCAGTGACACTGTAGACTGTCGATCTCAAACCCATTAAAACAGAGGGATGCACATATCCTGCTCAGAGCTGCCAGCATTCTTTTCTGTCTTACTGTTTCCCTTTGAAACTTGTCATACACAGATAAATCAAATCAGAAAGTATCGAACTGCAGTGTTCTTTCACTTGCTGCTCTTTGCAGGAGACAGGCTTGGCAGGAGGGTGGAAGACAAGTCTTCTTGTAGTTCACCTACAAAATGAATGAGGGCTCTGTTCACAACATGGAAACTGGAGTATATAACTGGCCTCTGAATTGTATTTTGGGCCAGTTTCTAATATATATGCCTAATTACATGTTGGTTGATTACTGTTTTCATCAGCAGCAGGTAAGCCATGTTGCGTATGCACATGGAATACTCTGTTATTTCCTCCAAAATAACAGAGCCAAAAAACAAAAACATGTTCTAATCTGGGTTTGACGGAAATGTGTTGGCAGATCGAAAACCCCCATGCAGTATTATTAGCTTGACTATCTGAAATCATTAGTCATGAATTCCTTAACAGAGCTAGGCGCCTCTTGCGCAATGTGCCACAGCTCTCTGTAAATCAGGCTATGTTGACGATTAGGGAATCTGTGATTAACCACGGATGGTACCCAGGTGCTGCAGGGTCCTGGGTGTCTATCACTGACTTGGCGACGGCCCCCTCAGGGAGCCCCCTCGTCCCTTTCTCCTCTACCCATCCCCCCTGCCTGTGCTGACTAGGGGGGCTCAGCTCCTACACCAGATGCTTTACTGGCTCAGGGATATTCCCTGATAGTATTTGGGGAAAAATAAGTCTCTTCTACATGAGTCAGTTGCAGATGGTTTTAAGTGGGGTCAAATCTATCTGCGTTCAATAATTGACCCCTGTCCTTTGGACATACATTAAGTGTAAGTAGTGTCAGTCAGGATGTTGACTTGGATTAAAACGATCATATGATGGGAAAATCTGAAAGCAAGACAACTAGATTATTTTAGTCAGTGATTATTTCCCTGAACTGTTTTCAGCAGGAAAACATTGTGATAGATCCTGCATGAGAGCTCTGTATGATAAGGCAGTCTAGTATCTCTAAGATAGTGACAGCAACAATGGAGAAGCAACATATTGAATATGCTAAAGACATCTTTTAAACATAAACTCAACATTATTACCTAGCATCATTACTGATATATAACTCTAACCATGAGATAATAAACGGTCTTGTGGATAGTCCTCGGCAACTAACCGGACAGCATGCGTCTTTGTGCTCACAACGTAGGTTCCATTGTCATTAAATAGTCAGTTGTGATATGATATAACTGACACAAATAGCCCTCACAATTACAAGAGAACCAAACCCATCCAAATATGTATCCAGACAGTGGTCTTGTTTATTAGCACATATGCACAAAAACTGTTTTAAACCACAAGAGCTGACAGCTAGTCACGATGAGAGCTCTCTTGAATATGGTGCCAATGTAAAATAACATAATTTTCCTCTTGTTTGGAAGTGAGATCAAAATAAATCATGATAAAATAATGAATACTGTGATGTCACTATTTACCACCAAGTCCTTCACAAATCCAGGCTTCTTCTTTCAACTAATTTGTGTACTTAGTACAGTGGTCCAATTAATGATTGGTATTTCTGCAAAACACATTTATTGAATTCCCAAGCCTTAGAGTGGTGCCTATGGTCTGATATATATATATTTTTACTCAGTCTGTTATTAAAGACAGTGGAAGTATTTGAAAAATGTTAAAATGGCAGTCAATAAGATGCTGGCCATTGTGTTCACTCTCCTTCTTCCACACACCAAAGAGAGAGAGAGAGAGAGAGAGAGAGAGAGAGAGAGAGAGAGAGAGAGAGAGAGAGAGAGAGAGAGAGAGAGAGAGAGAGAGAGAGAGAGAGAGAGAGAGAGAGAGAGAGAGAGAGAGAGAGAGAGAGAGAGAGAGAGAGAGAGAGAGAGAGAGAGAGAGCACTTGCCAGCTGACAAAACAAGTGCAATGCACAACTGAGTAGAACTAACACTCAAACAATGAGAAGTGCACTGTAAATGTACTCTCATAGATCACTGCCATAGCCACAGTTCCTTACACTACAACAACAGACTATCTTCCTCTTTCTGCCGAGCATCACGTCTGCTTTATTTTTGTATACCCATCTTCATTGGCCCAGCCAGATGACTGGATTGTGGAGAGATCATGCCAGGGTAATTTATCACAATGCGAGATGGCAACATAAGTGTCCGAGATGGAGGCTCGTACATCATTGCCATGTTTGCCTGTGGATGATTCAATTTGAGGTTTGTCATCAGGGTTCCCACAGATGGGGCACAGAGGGGCAGTATAGTTGACAGAAGAGTTGACTGTGTAGGCCTCTGTTGTGTGTGTGTGTGTGTGCGTGTGTGAGAGAGAGAGAGAGAGAGAGAGAGAGAGAGAGAGAAAGATAGCACTCCCTTGTTTGTACAGTATGTGTGTGTATCTTTTTTCAGGTGTTCCAGAAGGAAACACTCTTGAGAGCACTTTTCAGACAGCCAAATAGGCCAGGCAATTGCTCTTTATTATTTTGATGTGAAAATGCTGTACACATACTGTAGTAACAAGGAACAGGGATATGGACTTATTTACTACTAAACCTCCTGAGGTGGATATCTTCTATTGTGCAGTATATTTCTTCAGAAAATAATTTTTATCCATTAAGTCCAATAATTCAGAGATACATTATATAAATTTTAACTTTAATTTGTAACTATCTTTAAGAACTATATCCCATAAGTGTATAGTGCAGTTACAAACAGCCCCAAAACCTTAGAATATATGGATACCCTTCTTATTCCAACTGATCTTCATCACCCCTAAAGCAATGACTAGACACTTCTTAATTATTGCTGGCTAGAGTCTGGGTTGGTGATGACAAAAACAACCTGGTAGTGGTCTCCTGTGGATACATTTACTTGTTCATCTCTGAGTGGGTTACTGTTTGCTGATCTTACTCAAAACTCATTTAGTATTCACAAATAATTGGTTTCCTCTTAAGGAATTCACAATTCATGATCAATTATATCTGCTGACCAGCTAACCCTGTTTTTCTTGTTTCCAGGCAGCAAAGAACACCTCACCCCAGTTTGAAGGCTGAATACATCCCAAAATACTAAAAGTAACACTTAATTTTCATAGTATCTGTGCTATTCTCAGAGAGCCAATGTCCCCCATTAGAAGGCGTACAACTGAAGTGATGCAAATGATGTATTCAGTTCAATCCTCTCTTCAAACACTAGACTTACAGAACCTCTGTCAGTTAAAGAAATGAAAAGTCCAAAAGGTGTGCTTTTTAACAGATACTTTATGAAAAGTCAGCCTGCTGCCAGCTGAAGTTATTGTTTCTGAAGTTAAAGCTTTTCAACAGTGTCAGTTCTCAACAATGCTCTGAAAAGCTCAATAGGATATTAAAAGTAACTGTTTGCTTGTTTCTGAGTAGCTGCCACAGGGCTAGGGCTGTAATCCCTTCAGCAGAACCCCAGGGCACAGACAGTAAGATTCACCCCACCGATGACAGGCATTTAGGAGAACTTTGCTGAACTAATCCCATCCAAAATTGTATTTCCTATAACATATCCCCATTACTTTTGCAAAGAAGGACTGTCATCATCTGACTTACTGTAAGCGTACAGTACAGGACAGTGATACATCAAAGTGTAGGTCTCATCCTTGAAATTATAGTATGGTTTTAAATACTATTATACTGTACTTGACTGTACATGAAAAACTTGAAGACAATCCTCAGTCTTCACAGAACAAGGATCTACAGTATGTGTATAACTGTCCACAGGGGAGCCCTGTCTCCCTAAAGGTTAATTTGAGCTACTGCGTGCAACTGTGCAATATTTTAATTTTACAGTAAATATAACTTTTGTGGTTCTCTTCCTTGGATAAATCACATCTTACACTGTCAGACTGGACTGGTCAGATATTGCAACTACTCGTATAAATACATTTTTGAATAGACATGACAGTTCAACTATTATCTAAATTAACAAGGATTACTTATTAAATCTGTGTGACTTTTTTCACAAAAACCTACATTAATTTCTAATATCCATTTCTGTGTTGGCATAATAATACTACAATACATGAAATTAGATATGATGATGAATAACAATTCCAGTTGTCTGTATTTCCCTTGTGTGGACGATGAAGGTCATCTGAACGTAAATAAATGTTACAAAAGTAAAAAAGTAAAAGGTCAAATTTAGATTTCCTATTCGGTCCACTGTCCTCTGAAAGCATTGTCCTATGGCTATCTTTTAGAACAAGCTTGAGTAACAGATACCATTAGTATGCACAACAACTAGCATTGTCTGCCCTTGTTTTCTTCCTTGTTCCATAAAAGCAATCACACACATGAACATAACCAGCTAATGCACCTTCACACTCACTCACTCGCTCACTCGCTCACTCGCTCACTCGCTCACTAGCTCACTAGCTCACTAGCTCACGCTCACTCTCACTTTCACTCACCCACTCACTCGCTCACTCGCTCACGCTCACTCTCACTTTCACTCGCTCACTCGCTCACTCGCTCACTAGCTCACGCTCACTCTCACTTTCACTCACTCACCCACTCACTAGTTCACGCTCACTCTCACTCACTCACTCTTCATGGTATTTTCGGTCAAATTATTTACATTCTCTGATTTCATGGCCCCTGCCATCATGCAGTGCCATGAGGCACTCATTATCATCCTCAGCTTTGCCACAGTGGGTGAGGAGCAGTCAAGATACAGACTGAAACAGTTCCTTGAGCATTCTTTACAACCCCCCCCCCCCCCCCCCCCTTTTTAGTTAGATATTTGTCCTCTTGCGACTGTGGAGTGGTTGCTGAATAGTTTGTGACATTAAAACGGTCAGGGACGGTGATTTGGATTGGATCTAAAAATGAAATATCTTATCAAGGTATATGCATAATTAACGACAGGTCATTTTACATTTGAAGCAAGAGTTATCTTTCTCATTGCCCTTGCCAATCATCCTTATGTCACTGAGGAAGATTACTAACGTGCGGCCAATCAGCTGGGCCCGACTGGGCAACATGTTTCCAATGACATCCTGGCACCCAGAGAATATCCACAATATGATGGGAGAAGTCCTTTATTTTCAACATCTCTCCACTAACTTCTTGTAGTTAGCAATCACCTGCATTTTCATGGCTCCATTTTTTCACTTGGACACCAAGTCCTTTTTTAACCCTCCCAACTGAACTGACTCAGCTCCTAAAATTGTTATACCATTTCAAAGTAAATGTTTCCAAGGATTTGAACTCAGTCTCACTCATATACTGTACAAACACAGAGACACTTTATCTCTCTCACACACACACATACACATACTTACAGTCCATACACTGAATAACATTTGTACACATACTGAAAAACGAGCATGACTGCTAAAATACTTAATTAATGTAAGAACTATACTGTAGGTGTAGTCATATAAATAAGTCCTGATATTGACAGTAGACGTGTACAAGTTTTAATAGTAGAGACTTTGAGCATGTTTCTACATTAATCTCAAATTAAAGTGTTACTTTCCCCAGCTGTGTTTGTATTATTTAATCTTTAGAAATATGTCAATATCTAGGAAAGACAAAGCTGGGAACATCAACACTACTTCCTTGTTGCCATGCCAAATTGATCTTTTGCTTGGTAAGTCTTGAATCCTGGTTACATTAACTGGAACAATAAACAAGAAAAGCTTTCCTTTAAAAATACATAATTACAGGCCTGAGGGACAATGAAATTGGGTTATTTTATCAAAATGGCAAATGTGTTCAAAGAAACCCTTCATTAAGAAGTATTCTATGCATAAGTACATAAATAAAACCCCTTTCCAAAATTGTAACTTCCAAATGTATGACGTATGTTATTGAGTTTGTGATGTGCAGGCAACATACATAATACAACTTGATTTACAGTGAGAGGTATTGCACTGTACAATAAAACAGAAAAAATGCTTTATGTGTCAAATGCCTAATGTCACTATGGGTAGCCCTTCTTGAGCATATCAAACTATGTATTTGTTATGGCATTGATATATGGTACTACACTGTGTCAGTTCAGTGAATTGGAAATAAAACCAAAAATGAAGCTTGAACATTTCTCAATAGACACGTTTCATGACAAAACATCTGTACAAAGTAATACATTCAGTGGGGACCAACTATTTCCATTTTATTAGAAACATATTTATGTGAGGAGTGTTAGTACAGAGCTAAAAGTCTGGGTCCTGGTAACTGGCTGAATTATGCATGCATGATCCTGAAATGACACATTGGGTCACATCATCTACACTGATGATGAATGGCCTGGTGGGACAAACATCAACAATTTAAACAAAGTTCTCATGTGACGGTATTAAAAATGCAGGAATAATCTAATCATTTTATCTAATATACATATCCACAGAGGAACTATATTATAGTAAATGAAACAGATAATTCATATTCATAAAATAATATATAAAAAAGTAAAGATCTTAATAAAGACATGATTAGACTAATCAAATAATGATGGCATTTGGACTTCCCAACTGTTATTTTTTATTTTGATCTGGGAAATTATTTACTGATTTGAGTTTAATTACAAGCACCATCATGACACCTTATTTTATTGGTCAAGACAGAATTATAGGCAATACTCTCCCCCAATCTGATTAGAGAGAAAGCCTGGGAACCAGAGACCCATATGGGCCTACCCTTCCAAGCTTCTCTGGCTCTGCAGCTCTCTTATTGAATGCCAAGCTAATCAAACTACCGCTCGTCAAGCACACTGATGCCGATGACTCACAGCTACTTTGTTGTCCACCCAGATATAGGGTTGGCAGCACTTCAAAACAGGCTCAATCACCGTAGACCTGGCCTGGGGCTTAACATTCCTCTTCTAAAAGATAAGTGAACTGTCCACTCAAATGTCCCATTAAAGGGAGCTACTTCCCTTCATAGGTTTAGGGATAGGTTTAGGATTAGGTTTAGGATGAATGTGATAGAAAGTCAGACACAAACAACTGTGTTGTGTAGTGAAACTAGTTGAAAAGTTGATTCAGATGTTCAATAAAATTGTGGATACCTAACTTTTTTGTCGAAAGTGCATTGTCTATACACATCAAATTGAAATTGGGCTGCAGCTCAAGCCCACTTTTATCTTCCAAGCCCATTAATAAATGTTGCCATCACACAATGCTCTGCTTTTCTCAGCTGTACTCTTACAGCTTGACGCAACAACTTGAGTCTAACCCACCACAGCCTCCCCTGTCTTGTGAGAGGAAAATCCAAAGACATATTGTGCTCTACAGATTCACCGTATCTGGGACATTTACCCGTCATAGATTAATTAAACTTGGCAGCCCTTTTGCAAACCAAATCTAATTGGACTCATTAGAAAATAAATGACTTAAATTAATGGTCTGGAGGGAACAAGGGCATAAGATCTGTCTGTCTTTCCGATGTACTTTTTAGGAGAAAAACATAATACAGTATTACATACTGTTTTGCCTGTCTTCATGTAAATATTTTTTTATTTAAGTTGTATTTTGAGAACAAAGTCAAATTGCCTAGTTGACTATGCTATTAAATGAAATATTGTTGTTCAATACAACCAATGTACAATAGTAATTATTGATTTTGTCTAAGTCATTGAGCTAATGGCAACCAATAGTGTTATTGACAAAGGGCTTGCATCATCTACATCATTATCATGTTCACTTGTTTGAGACGGATGTTATCTTCAATACTCCATAAATGAGGTGGGACCTGAAACAGAAAATCAAACAGCATCTGTCTTTCAACCAACTGATTTATTCATCTAGCAGGAAAGACCATTCACAGACTGTGAGAAGGCATGCAATATGCTGACCATTAATTGTTAATCACTTGAAAGAAATGGTCTAATCAGCACTTTAAAAACTGAACTGTCAATCATAAATAAGATTAATTTAGTTCTACATTCATAATAATAGCCAAGGTTTGGGTCTTGAATCTATAATGCTTTACAGGGGGGAACACATAAGAGCATTTTCTAATAATGAGTCACCAAAGTGGTGAGAGAAAGAGTGAGTGAGACATGATACATGTAACAAAAGATGCATTGAGGTTGGATATCTCTAGCATCCCCTGAGACTAAATGTTATCAGTAAAATGATGAAATGTTAGCTTCACACAATCATTAGTTGTTATAATACTCAACAGCATATAAACAATCACCATGCAAGTAGTTTAAGTGCAGTTCCTCATCACAGAATGAAACATGAACAAAGCCTATAGAGAAACAATAATTCATTACACACCTGTTTGTGACATAATATTGAATTAATTCCCCTGACATTATTCTCTGTGGACTCATGTTAATACAATGCAATATTTCAAGCTAACGAGCCATGGATATGAACTAGTCTGCTGTCTAATGTCTGTATCTTTAACTAGTGATAAAAACTGAAATACTTTTACATCGTGATTACGTTAAGCAGCAGAAATTGCTTTTCCTGTTGTACTTTTATTTTCTTCTTTTTTTTTTTACCAATCTCTGTCTGCCTCTGCTGTCTTTCCCATGCTGCTCTGTTGCTGATAAATCTGATTGAGAGTCATAGATCACCAGGGACTTCACAATAATTTATATGCAAATCAGATGCCATCTATTAGCCTTTCATAAAACCAGGTTAGATTATTGAGGAAAACTGAGTAATGCTTGCACCTGACCTTCATTTGCACGTTTCCCCCAAAGTGGAAGTGTATTGCCATGAAACGGTCTTGCAGACACCACCTGGAGATGTTTTAAGAGATTACCTGTGGTCCGCATGCACGTTACATCATAATCCCTATCCCCAGGGTGATTTTGATTGATGTGCCATGAAGATCTTATGAATAAAAAGTCAGAAAACCAACATATCCATTTGTACGGTACCAGAGTAGAGTAGATGTATCCTCTATGATGAAGCAACGTCATATACAATAATTGACAGATTATGGTGGTCCATTATGGTGGTCCCCTGGACCACTGTAGTCTCAATGCAGTTTTGATCTCAGTCTCAATATGTGCTCATGCCTTTGGTCTCCACATCCATTGTCTTATCTGCTTTCGGATTCACCAGATACTGCTCTAGAACATGCTTCTTTTCAAAGAAAACGATCTTTACAGTGAATACCTGAATCCACACCATTCAGTTTGTACACTACTGTATCTCTCTCTCATCTGCCAAAGTCCTACTGTCAAATGTAAAAAAGTAGCCATAGTGGAATAATCTGCAGATTAAACAAGTATTCTAAGTGTCTTGCAAGGATTTTTGTTGGTATAAATTAATATATATTGCAGTAAACAAGTTTATAAACTATTGAATATTGCCATAAAAGTAATCTTCATAGAATAATTATCTTTATTTATTATTGTATGGACCATCTGCTGAGCTAATCGCCAACACTGTTATTATATTATTGTGTTTTTACAGAAAACTCCTCATAGTGTACTTACTGCAAAGAATAAGGCCTGGAAAGTACTTAATGTTTTTGCCCTAATGCTCTTTTGTCTCATTTCTTTTCTTTGTCATTTGTTTTGTGTCAGCCTGAATTAGAATGTCCTTACGAATAGGGCAATCAGTCTCAAGCACCACACAACAGGACTGCTTACTTTTTTGTGTGTATGATCATGGGCACACTGCTTTTAATCACTCTTATGGATAGTTTTAATTTGGCAATGCTTAATACCCCTATCCCCATTACACAAGGATAGTGTTTAAGCTGCAAAATTAAATTTTTGAAATGAATCATTGCAATTGCGCCATGTATCAGCCGCACAGATAATTCAGTTTGACAAATAGCCTGGCTCTTTTCCATTCCATGGCCAGGGAAGATGGATAAACGGATTTTTTTTTATGTCAGAGAGGTTAACTCAATGAAGGACAGACCCTCAAATCATCCTAAAAAGTCCAATAGCAAATCTAAAGCTTCTAAATTACCACAGAATTTCGTTATTGTGTAAATACATAATATCATTTTTGTATATTTGCTGTAAAAATATCTCCTTACTTCTCACTAACGGTGCACCTTATTGTAAACTGGACAGGGTGAGAAGGAATAGTATACGTTGGACACAGCAGGGCATTTTTGTCTGACATTAACCAATGATAAATTGGTTAAATTGAATTGAACTATTTGTACTCACTGTGAATTATATTATTTTTGCTTGCTTTCCTACAGGCACACTCTTGCACTTTTGAGGTTCATGTTGTTTATTTTGTAATTTGTTTAACTACATGCTCTTATGTTTCTTCCCATTGGAACTTATTTGCTTTTCACAATGTAGTATGCTTCATGTTTTGGCTACCCGCAATGTTTTTGGGACTATCTCGTTGTTTATGATCATTGACCTATGCACTTTTGTAAAGCTCTCTCTTGGAAAAGTCGCTTTGGATAAAGCGTCTGCTTTATGAATAAATGTAAATAAATACTGCGACTAGATTGTCCACATTTTAAAAGCTGTCCATCCTAAGGCAAAACCATTCTTTGCTGCTTGATACCACACCTATTCCAGTGTTGCAGTTGTTCATCATTTTGTTTATTTAACCATTTGACCAATCACAGTGAATAAACTTTACAGTAGCTTGACAAATTAGAAAATAAATCACGTGAGCATGAGTCATTGAATAATTCCTGGATTCAAATGTGTTATTCTGTGTCTTTCTCGGTTTGCTGACTTTGATGAATTTCTGCTACATCAAGCAGTTCAAATATAGTTTGATGCATCATTGATAACTTCAGTGACCTGATATGTCAGAAACAAATATGTTTATTGGTCCTGTGAATTGGAATACATTGCACACATACAGACTGTAAAACCTGACTGGGAGTTTATACAATGACCTATACAGTACCAGTATATTAGAGTACCATTGCAATCCTGATTTTGTATATGCCACAGATTCCGGTCTCCTTGTCTTTTTACCTTCTCTCTTCTCCAGTGACAGTACTGGATTCGATTTACCCACTCCCACATACACACACACACACTATATGCAAATGATGTAATGTCCTGTACCAGGTTAATACAATATTTCCATATTGAGACTCAAGGCTTGGCTTAATAGAGCTGGAGTGAAATTGACAATTTTCCAAAATCATTATTTCTTCCCTACATTACTTCCACAGACAAGTAATAATGTACCTTCCTGACAGCCTTACTGTATAATCATGCCATACCCCAGTGTTATTCTGCATCGTTTCAACAACTTTGAATTTGCATTGGAATAATACATAAATGCATAGTGCCTCAACAGAACACAATAAAGGGAAGCTTTCTCAAACAAAACTACAGCTTCAAAAATTATTTGCAACACAAAGCATCATTTCAGGTTAGATTCTGCCAGGAAATAGTCAAAATAATGTTGGTTGTGGGAAAACATTATCAGTTGAAAGGTCAGAAAGCTGGGTCTAATGTTTAAGTTTTCCTCAGACTAAATTGACATTAATCCTACGCCTATGAAAGTCACATGTTGAATTGTGTATGTTTAGATACACTAGTGAGGAATAGTTTGATGTGTTGTGAATCTCAGCTGGAGAATACTGTAAGTAGGCCTACTGAGCAATTCCTCATCATTATCAATGTTGGAATTTCATTGAATACCTTGCTTTAAAGCATACATTTACATTTAGTCATTTAGCAAACGCTCTTATCCAGAGCGACTTACAGTAAGTACAGGGACATTCCCCCCGAGGCAAGTAGGGTGAAGTGCCTTGCCCAAGGAAACAACGTCATTTTGGCACGGCCGGGAATCGCTTCCCTCACCACTCAGCCACCTGACTCCTTACAGCATACAGCTTCCATACAGCTTCCATCCTCGAGATGCACGTAGGACTTGGTTGAAAACTTGCAATGTGAAAGAATTTAGCATGAAGGCTAATGAGACTGCTGGTTCTGAGGCCTGCCTTGGTGGGGAATCTGTTATGGTTTAAGATGGGGAATAAGTACTGTACTGTAAGTTATTTAACATTTATACTCTTTCTCTCTGGTATCTCTCTCTCTCTCTCTCTCTCTCTCTCTCTCTCTGACTGATGTAATTCAGACTGAACAGTGAAAGATCTGACTTTGCAAGAACCGTGCTGTTTTACATAAAGGGTTAATGGTTGATGGTTGACAGTTGATAGATGTCGATCAGGCTGCGTTTGATCAGGTGCCCTGTGCTGTTCTGTACGGCTGACCATGTCCCTTGTTGGTGCGTATTCTTGCAGTAGAGTTCTCATCTGCATCCACACACTAACTTGAAGCGAGTTGCTGCAGACTTGCCGCACTGTGGAGGGCTGCAGTGCTAATTAAGGTGGATGGGAGATCATGATAGGGAAGAAAGATTGTGATAAGTTTTTTTTCCTATATCAGAGCAGTTATAGGTCTTAGGATACCTTTATGAACTCAAACTACCCTTTTTTATAATGTATATTTGTTTCACGGAAGCATTCTATGAACGACTAGAAATATATATTTTTGACTACTTTGCTGAACAGTAACAGATGTAGACTACCCAGTTTATATAAAAACTCTAAACTGGTGTACTGGTATTCTGTATCACATTGCCGAGATACATTTATTCATGCAGGTGTATGAATTAATAACAGCAGCCTGTGGCCATTAAAAATACCAACAGATTGGATGAGTGACATTCACTTCACATGCCAGTCAATAATTGTACACTATCGATTTAGCATTAGCATCCCTTTTTATTTAAACCCTTTCATCTACTGAGCCAAATAATATGTTGACAGCAACGAGCCAATTGAATTAATAAGAGGCAAAGACCTGTGTGGTCCATTTTAATTGATAAAAAATGTGCTAGGAAAATTGAAAGGCTTTTACAATAGTATGGACTTTACTGTTTAAGGACCAGTGGTAAAAGGGGTGTTTGTTTTGTTTCCTAATGAGGGAATCTATCATCCGTCCACAAGGACTTGTGCAAATGATGTTGATGGTAATGTAAGACGTCCATTAGTTTTGTGTATCTCGAGTCAGGCAGGGAAACTTGAGTCGGGGTAACTGAAAATGATAGAAAAACAGTGTTTTGGCATTTACTTGACTTTAATTTTCTTTTGACCGTTACCAGAATCAAGTTTCCCCGTCATGTTTTACACTGCACCATCAACAGGGTCAGCTGTTAAATAGCATGTAATCTAAACTGCATGTAAATAGGATGTAAACTGAAACATTTTAATATGGAAATTCCATTCCATTTCATATAGTAGGCAGAACAGAATGTGACTGTTGGACCTTTAGCTACTGACGATAGGGAGGTCTCTCAGCCCACATCATGTGTAGCCGTGTAAAAAGAGCTAGCTCACATGCTTACATTAAAACCTGCTTACAATACAGTGTGTCTCACTCTCTCAATCTCCACACAGCCCACAGTGTACCCCACTGAGCTTCTATCCACTGACACTTGCCAGCAAAGTCTTGCATTTTCAATCACAATTACTGTGGTGAATTGAAAGCGTTTGAGTGGCGCTCCATCACCGCCTTTAAATTGTGGCCAAAAATTGTCCCCGACATTGTGCTTATCCATCACTGTGTTGCTAATAGCCTCTTTTATTACAATATATAGCATGTGCTATGACTGACTGACTATAGAACAGTCCTTATGTTCTATTCAGATCTGTCTCACAGTACTACACATTATGGAAGACATGTAAACATGCTGCTTAGATGCATACACTCTAGCCTGGTATTTTCATGGTTTCGTTTTTGCATGATTTACAAAAAAAACATTTACGCTGAAATGAAATGGGCACAACTAAGCTCAGATATAGCCTAAATGGAAGTACTAGTGGTTAGAAACAATAACAGTAAGACATATTTGAAAAGATCACAAACACACAAAGTAAACTAACTCTGTGGCCATGTAACACAGGCTGTGGAAGATCAGCATAAAGTAAATGTCTGTACTGTAGCCGGAAAACCATACAACCCTTTTCCACCCACGAGAGAGCAAATAATTAAGAGACAACATACAGGGACAGACCAGGGTAGTCTACTTAAGAGTCATGTATTTGCTTCCACAGTTGGAGATTGTGCTAGGGAGTAGTTGGCTGGCCAATGTGAGGGCTGGTGGTTGAGGGAGGTTGATGCTGGTTTTGGGGGATGGCAGGGATGGGGGTGGGAGTGTGCCTGTGTGTGTGGGGGGGGGAGTGGGGGGGGGGCTTTTTTCTGTTGCCCACCTTGGCACACGACTGGCTTGTCTTCAGATCAGAGCTTTGCCATGAACTGGAGTTTGGCACCAATGCCAAGTGGCCGGGGGAGATAAGGCAGCCACTGGGACATTACAGATTCAGGCATTAGCCGAGTGGAGTCTTGATGGAGAGAGGGGCAAGCTGAGTCCTTTGATAATGCTTCCGATGTTTCCCTGGCTACTTAAGGATGGGGCATCTGCTTGCTGGTCAAAAGAAGATGGATCTGTCCATATGAATAGGACACCCACTTTGGCAACACTGTGGTCATGTTTTTTTTGTAAGAGACTATTGATTATCATTTTGTGCAGTGCTATTGATTAGAAAACACAGTTTTTTAAAGATCAACAGGGATGGAAAAAAGAATATCCTATGATGTTTCAATAGCTTTTGGACATGCTTTTGTATATGTAACATGATAAACTGAAAAATATTTTATGTTTCATTTCAGTAAACATGCACCACACACACCAATGTTGAACCACCTATATTTAGCCCTGAGTTACTTCCAATTGTCCCTTAAGCTTCAGTGTCACCAATGTCCCCTTCCCCTCAACAACCCTTCCCCTGATCTTTTTCACCTTCCTGACATGCAGCCGATTCCCAGGGGATTGCTGGCATCCTACAGTTTCAGCTCTCCCCTTATCTGACAGGAGCAGTGCCTGTCCCTCCCTAAATCTACCATTTAACACCAGCCTGCCTCTTACTGGTCCTGAGTAGCTCTGCCATTTCCTATTAGTTCTCACTGCAGAAAAAAAGACCACAGAGAAAGAAAATTAGGTGTTATTGCAGTGCTTAGGAAGTTGGGGACCAAACATTGAATAAACATGAAGTATGCTGTGACTATATTTGGGGGATTTAACATGAGTTAATGGCACCCACTATTCTGACGAGATATTCTGCAGTATTCAATGAATCCATGAGAGCTCTCATGGTGGTCATCTGAATTTTCTTTCTTTGAGGCTTTTACCATTCCTCACCACATTCAGTAGTTTTTATAACACAATGACATGACCACGGTAAGAAACTGATATTTTTAAAAGAAATGTGTGAAAACACGCACAACTGATTGATAATGGCAAAATGCTGATCAGTTGATCCTATTTCATTTGCTATATGAGAGTGATTTATCACACAAGTAACACAATTACATGCCTAACGCTGTCCAAAAGTCATAATTCAATTTCATGATAGGGCTAGTGCCAGCCAAATTAAATACTGTAATATAATGTGCTTTCAGACCCTATATTTCATAGTTTACACTTTGATTTAATTTTCTTCACGCTTCCTTAAAGTCATATTCCAGGACATTACCACACACTGAACATGAACATTTGTATAACAAGGGTTCATATTCCAATTTGTGATACACTACTCTTTTATAAATTGTATGTGCACATTCATCAAGAGTCCAATAAAGCTGTCACAATTGAGCAATTATGGATATCTTCAATCATAAAAAGTGAGATCAAGAACAATTCGGAACAATCCATCACAGTTCTATACTCTAATTCTGAGATATCAGTTCAGTATGTTCTCTGAGATGTGACCACAAATGGGTTTCTTTTAAGTGAACATGACCAGTGTTTCTACAGAAATGAATACATGGGTTACACTCATTTGTCACCTCTCTGGATAGGGATGCACACACTGAATACCAATGACCAATGACACCTTCTTCACTTGAGGCAAAATGTTCACAAATTCATTTGACCTTAAAACTTTGACAATAACTTAAGGAAGGTCAAGACATTCAAAACCGCCTGGGTGATATCCATCATTATTCCCTAAGCACAGACAAACTGAATGATCTTGTTTCAATAAACCAGTGAGATTGTCCCAATTCCCCCTAAAGACATATCTTGCTCTATATCTAGCTTTAATAAACTGTGAGCAAAACCACTGCATATAATAATATTGATCCATGAATTGGGTGATGCAACCAAGCTGTGCTTTGATGACAGGTGAATCGATCCAGGATCCATCGATCCTCTTACATGGCTGGAGTGCAAAATGTAACCAGTGCTATGGGGTAGCTGGGATATTCACAAGATTTTATTATGTGTCAGCGAGGTTTTACAAGTATCATGTCATGTAGTCAGGGATATGACACAGGCTATGTAATCACAATCTAATTGTGTTTGTTGTAATACAATATTACATAGAAGAGCAATGGGATGCCAACAGACAAGAACAACATCATTCCACCTAAACATTACAACATCACACAGTGCCTCCGTCATTAAAACAATAAGTGTGTCTTATATACTATTATTATAATTAGACCAATACGCTGTTCTTATTGGTCCAGAGAAGTTCTCAGAAGTCCGCAAAAACGTTTGCAGACTTCTGCAGAGGTCTGCAAACGTTTTTTACGGACCTAGCAACAAGTGGTTGCCTTGGAGATGTAGCGATTGACCTTGACAACATGGCGTCTCCTCCAGATTCGTCGTGTTTGACCTACGGACTCGGTCAACAAACGTTTTAACATATCTCTACTTACAAAGGCGTTTTCAGACCGGTCAAAAAGTCCACATTTGCAGTTTGCAATATTTGGGTGTGCTCAAGCCTTCGGCGAGAGCACAACCTTTGTTCTCTCACATATATATTTATTTATTGGGTGTGCTCAAGCCTTCGGCGAGAGCACAACCTTTGTTCTCTCACATATATATTTATTATTGGGTGTGCTCAAGCCTTCGGCGAGAGCACAACCTTTGTTCTCTCACATATATATTATTATTATTATTATTTTTATTTCTTTTTGCCCCCCTAAAACTCAGTCAATATTTGGCCTACATAGACAACGTAGGTGTCAAAAGTTTCGTCTTGGTAGCGATTGAGTTGCTTCTATTGGAATTTACGTTCCGTTGTATGGTTTAAGTGGAAATTAAGTTTTTGTGGCGAAAAGTGAAGCTAACGGTGGTTAATTTGCTAGCCACAGTCACTGACGTTACTAACGTCACTACGTCACTAACGTCACGAAAACACGCGTGACTACCTTTGGCAGAACATTCGTTTCGCATCTGTTAACTTGGGAGATAGCTAGGCTAACTATAGCTTTACTGGAAGGCAGCTGCAGAAACGCCACAAGCAAAGAGGCCAGGGTGATAACTATTTATTACTTTGTGATATGACACACAATTGTGATGTGTAATGTACAGTATAAGCTGATATTATTAAGGAAGTACATCTACTTTCGGAAACAGTAGTCTACTATTTCACTGACGTATTAGCATCATGACATTAGCCTGTGTTGCCCGGGCAACACATACTACAGTAGTCTATGATGTAGCGTTATCTGTTTTCAATCGTTAAAATAAACATTCCTCACATATATATTTTCGTTGTAGGATTTATTCTGACATTAGTAAACGATTTGTTGGTGAAATTACCATTACCTGTGGTTTCAAACCAGTGTTGCTCACTGCAACGCTGTAGCCTACGCGAGACACACTACAAAAACATCTACAGTACACAGCTGTTTAGGAAATCAAACGGCGACAGAACATGTTCGGCACTCCCCTTACTTAAATCAAAAGTCTCTGACCACTAACCTGAAATTCATTGCCACAGCCTAAAATTTGTCAATCTGTTCATGAAAATAATTAATTTCAGCCTAAACCTTACAACGGAACGTTAAATCAATTTCAACCAACGCAATCGCTACCAAGACGAACACAGTCGTCTAGTACTGTACCGTAGTAGAATTTACCGGGGCAGCTTCTCCACACAGGGCTATATCGCATTTTGCGTTGTTACTGACAATGATCGCTACCAGTGAGCTTTTTATGAATGAGCGATTTTCCACTAAATAAATGTCAATCTTATTTACGTTTTTGAGGGCATTTTTTCAGTTAGCAGATGGTAATGTTTGAATCGCGATTCCATCTTCTACTGCCGGTAACGTCGTAGAATAATCTTCAAAGGGGGTTCTTTATTCATGAATGAATGCAATATGAGTAGGCTAAATGCCTGAAAATATCATGAGAAGGGAAAACTTAAAAGGACGTTTAAGTCATAGAGATTAGGTCAATTTTTACACCGGTCTGCCAAATGTATTCGTTGATTCAGCTATGAGGCTGCCTCTTGCAGGGGAAATGAGAAGACATCATATTTCATTCTACACTTAACTCGTATTTTGAGTTGTAAATGAGCAGCAAAAAAAAGATGCTTTTAAATCTATGTAATCTTTATAAATAATAAGTAGGCCCTATGCATTTTTAGATAAAATATACAGAAATATCAGTTGTAAAAATGTCATAAAAAAACGGACCCCTGTGCAACCGACGCAAGCAAGCACACCCTACAATTTCCCCAGAAATTGTACCCTCTCTAGTTATTATTTATTTTTGCCCCCCTAAATCTTTGTCAATATTTGGCCTACATAGACAACCTAGGTGTCAAAAGTTTCGTCTTGGTAGCGATTGAGTTGCTTGTATTTTTATTTACGTTCCGTTGCATGGTTTAAGTGGAAATTAAGTTTTTGTGGCGAAAAGTGAAGCTAACGGTGGCTAATTTGCTAGCCACAGTCACTGACGTTACTAACGTCACTACGTCACTAACGTCACGAAAACACGCGTGACTACCTGTAGCAGAACATTCGTTTCGCATCTGTTAACTTGGGGGATAGCTAGGCTAACTATAGCTTTACTGCAAGGCAGCTGCAGAAACGCCACAAGCAAAGAGGCCAGGGTGATAACTATTTACTCATTTTACTTTGTGATATGACACACAATTGTGATGTGTAATGTACAGTATAAGCTGATATTATTAAGGAAGTACATCTACTTTCGGAAACAGTAGTCTACTATTTCACTGACGTATTAGCATCATGACATTAGCCTGTGTTGCCCGGGCAACACATACTACAGTAGTCTATGATGTAGCGTTATCTGTTTTCAATCGTTAAAATAAACATTCCTCACATATATATTTTCGTTGTAGGATTTATTATGACATTAGTAAACGATTTGTTGGTGAAATTACCATTACCTGTGGTTTCAAACCAGTGTAGCTCACTGCAACGCTGTAGCTTACGCGAGACACACGACAAAAACATCTACAGTACACAGCTGTTTAGGAAGTCAAATGGCGACAGAACATGTTCGGCACTCCCCTTACTTAAATCAAAAGTCTATCTAACTACTAACCTGAACTTCATTGCCACAGCCTAAACGTTGTCAATCTGTTCATGAAAATAATTAATTTCAGCCTAAACCGTACAACGGAACGTTAAATCAAATTCAACCAACGCAATCGCTACCAAGACGAACACAGCAGTAGTCTACTGTACCGTAGTACTGTAGTACAATTTACCGGGGCAGCTTCTCCACACAGGGATAGCGCACTTTGGCGTTGTTACTGTTGTTACTTAATGATCGCTACCAGTGAGCTTTTCATGAAAGCGATTTTCCACTAAATAAATGTCAAGCTTATTTACGTTTTTGGGGGCATATTTTCAGTTAGAAGATGGTACTGTTTGAATCGCGATTCAATCTTCTACTGCCGGTAACGTCGTAGAATAATCTTCAAAGGGGGTTCTTTATTCATGAATGAATGCAATGAGTAGGCTAAATGCATGAAAATATCACTAGAAGGGAAAAACTTAAAAGGACGTTTACGTCATAGAGATTAGGTCAATTTTTACACCGGTCTGCCAAATTTATTCGTTTTGATTCAACGATGAGGATGCCTTTTGCAGGGGAAATGAGAAGATCTATTTCATTCTACACTTCACTCGTATTTTCAGTTGTAAATGAGCAGCAAAAAAATGCTTTTAAATCTATGTAATCTTTATAAATAATAAGTATGCATTTTTATATAAAATATACAGAAATATCAGTTTTAAAAATGTCATTCAAAAACGGACCCCTGTGCAACCGACGCAAGCAAGCACACCCTACAATTTCCCCAGAAATTGTACCCTCTCTAGTTACATTTACATTTAGTCATTTAGCAGACGCTCTTATCCAGAGTGACTTACAGTAAGTACAGGGACATTCCCCCGAGGCAAGTAGGGTGAAGTGCCTTGCCCAAGGACACAACGTCAGTTGGCACAGCCAGGAATCAAACTGGCAACCTTCGGATTACTAGCCCGATTCCCTCGCCGCTCAGCCACCTGACTCCCATATTTTGTAAGATGTATCTACTTGTAATAAAATGGACAATGTATGCATATTGGTTTGGACAGTACTGCAGTGTCCAGCGTCCTCTCTATTCTTATCTTAAACACCCAATCCTACATCAGTCAAGTAAGACTCCAATTTCACTTATATTCTGACTGCTAAACCTTAGGGACTGAGGTGATGTCCCTGACAAATCTGTGTAAATAAAAGTTACTTTATTTCCTTTCTGCACCAGTGCTTAATCACACTTTCCCTATCAATCTCAGAATACAGGGAGGCTGACAAAAAAGTGAAAAGTTTAATCTGCCTGGCGGCTAGAGAGACATTCATAGTGAGGGACTCTGCCAGGAAGCCAAGGGGACTTTTTTCATAATATTATTATTCCTTTTCACAAAGGTCTTGCCAGTAGCTCTGCTTGCCTGCAGCTATTTTGCCCTGTGGGAAGTGATGTCTCTGGCGACTTGCGGCAATCTTGTCGCCACTCCCAAAAGGTCGAAGCCTATTTCCCACTCGTCGTCTACTTTCCTCTGCACAGGCTTCTCCTACTACCAGCTCTAATTATCCTGGTGCTATGAGGCATGTCAGAACATATTCAACATACTCATACCTAGCAGGTCTACTCTCTCTACACTACACTTTAATTGGTCTTCTTTTTAAATGTGTATTGACAAGAAGCAAGTCATGGATGCAAGCAGCACTGTATCATTCCCCATGTTTCCAAACCAAACCCTCAATTATAAACATGCATTGCCAAGCAAGTGCATGGTATTGAACTCAGCACTATTTGGGTAAAAGCCCAATAAAGCATGTATTGTGAACAGAAGCAAACAAGAATGTTGTTTCAGAGTTAGTAAAACGTAAAGTTAGTAAAGTAAAACTGTAATAAAACTGATATGTAATGCTTCAGACAGTCTAGAAATCCATAACAGATGACTTACAAACTTTGCCTGGACTACTCCTCATTGAGCATGTCTGGGAAAATAATAATTCCTGGTTTTGACTTCACCAAAAAAAATGTTTTTTGTTATTTTTTTTCATGGTAAATCCTGGCTCTCTTAGCCCCTAGTGGTAGACATTTGTTAAGCCTTTTCAATATACTCTGATGTATCATAGATAAGGGTTGTGGATGATAGTAGGCCAGGTTCATGTATAACGTTCAGCGTTTGAGCCTCAAAATTAATATTCATAACTTACTTACTAAATGCCCATAACTTTGCCAGAAAGCATTATGAAGGGATGGGCTGGGGCTGCAACTCAGAGTGAAGGTAATTACAAATAATCATATCAGTTATCATATTGTTTCTGCTTTATGATTATTGAAACTAAACCACTGTGCACAGTATTCAAGAGTTGAAGATGGAAAACCATACATTCCTTTGTTTTAGATACAATATGTGGTGCTTAGATTTCCAGATTGTTCAATAAGCATGATTCTGACACCATGATCTTTGCCAAAATACTTTTATGTTAAGTAGTTAGCAATTAGATTTTGAAGTGTCATTTTCCAAATTTTGAGTCATATAGTACTTGAGTTAATTTTGATTATTAGAGTGCATGGGATTTAATTGCATTTGGATCAAACGTGCCGAGACATCAAACAGTAATTTGCTTAATACTCTCATCTACGCTGAGAGGACGGAATATGAATTAACAACAGTGATTGGCAACTCCAACTGCACATTTAGAATTTTGCAATGAGGCAGACCATTTCGTAAAGATTAAATCGCACAGTCAACGCCTCTCTAATGTACTGTAATGCCATGTTTATTCACTGAACATCAAATATATATATAATATTGTCATTAATTATGAACATTTATTTTATTTCTATGGCCATTGGAATGTAATGCTGTTTCTAATAATGAGGAGGAGATCAAACTCAGGACAACCTGGTCCTAAAATCAAAACAAGAATTCCACCTGATGCATGTTGCAGGTGAGGATTAGTGACCAATTACATTATTTATAAAATTCTAGTCTGTACGATGCAGGATGGGATTCCCAACATGAAATGCATTATTTTCAACAAAATGTCAATGCATTTTTACGTGCCACTTCCCAAATTTAAATATGTGCTTTCCAAAGTTAATAGAAAACCTACTCCGACATTTATTTAAAAATCCAATTTAGCCCAGGTGCTAGGGGATATCAGGTCTTGATGGAGTTTTGTGTCAGAACTTTAATGAAGGCACCAATACCATGGCTTAGCAGCTGATATGTATGAGCAGATGTCAGACATTGATTTGACACACATTCCATCAACTTCACCACAAACCAGGAAGCCAATACAATGCATGAATAACTCATTCGGTACACAAAGTACCAAATACAGTCCCTCATACAGTAAAACATCTTTTTTTTTTATACAGGAAACAGTGATTGTTACCATGGTTTTAAATTAAAAAGGAAATTAATAATGCAAATTTTAAGAAACCAGGAACAAAATCGCTCTGGATAAGAGCGTCTGCTAAATGACTAAATGTAAATGTAAAATATATTTGACATACAGTTTATGTGTGTTTACGGCAAGAGCCTGCATAGACAAGACAGTTGGAACAGTTGAACAGTATATCTTCTCCAGGGGTGAAGATCAGAATCAGAATGGGATTTATTCCCCATGAAAGTTTGCACAGACAAGGAATTTGCTTTGGCAGGAAGGTGCATAAAATAAACATATAGGGACCAAAAATTTAAATATGTGGACTATCTATACTAAGTACTAAGTGGAATTAGAATAAAATAAAATATACAATAAAATACAAATGTACAAGATACAATTTTGTAATGCAGTGAAAAAAGCAGTGTGTTTTAAGCAGGAAGTCATTAGTCAGTGTGGACCCTTGGCCTTGTTGAAGAGGCCAGCAGCGGAAGGGAAGAAACTGTTGAGATGAGCAGCAAGACCAGTGAAAACTTCTCACCCTGAAAATGACAGGCCCGACTATAACTCCCCTAGTGGAAAATGCCAGAACCTGACAGAATGGCAAAACAGTGTAAAGGTCTAATCTTGATGACCTGTTTAGACATATAGCAAAATATTGGCATTTTAATAAAAAATGCCTCCTGACATTCCTTTTTAACTCTTTTTTTACCCTGTCAGCATGACCTTTTCTGTGCCCCTACTGTGAATCTTTCCTCATGCTCAGATTATCAAGATGCTTTGGTGTTTCCAACGCACATTCTCCGTCACAGTATGATACCTTGCATAACTTAATATACCATCTTGAAGAATGATCTGCCATGCAAAAGGTGGAAGATGATTTTACAGATTTCTAGAAGAAGAAGAAAGCTGTAGAGATAAGAGTCTTTGTGGTTCTTGACTGTTCTCATTCCTTGATTTTGTTTGAGTCAAGATTTGGGCAGTATGGAATTCTGGTGTTTATGGACATATCCTATGTTTACTGTCTACAAAATTCTGACTCATGCATAAGAAGCTGTCTTTTCATATTATTTATCTGTCTCTTTTACACTAATCCACAACCTGACCTTTAAAGCAGTCCTTTGTCATATGACTCAAGTTGTCTCTGGAAAATAAATGGCATTGTGTGTGTGTGTGTGTGCGTTTGTGTGTTCTAGTATGTGTGTGTATTAGACCATTAATATCCACAAAAGTCCCTGTTCCCAAAATGTGAAAACTGTACTGTTCACATGTATATGTATTTGCTTTCCTTTTATTTCCATCTCAGTCCCGCACACATCACCACACAAAGCACAGCAGCCGCATACTGCCACTAAGCCAATTTAATTAGCCAAGCTTCTCAAAGCATTTCTAAACAAGACGTTTTAAAACCTAATAAGACATCAAACAAGTCTGACAGCCTGCCCCCAGGAAATCAGCCACATTGTTTTACACTCAGACAGTATTCATCGCATTCCAAGAACAATCTTTAGAAAGAGCACAGGTTCTTATGGGTTGCCAATTTACCAATTGTTTTCATTTAAGTCTCCAGTATTTTCGTCTTCCAATATTATTGAGGAGAGGACTGTTTCATTCTCTGTGGTCATTGGTTTCTAGTTTTAATAATTGCCTTCTATTCATACTTCAGCCAGAGGCTACATGAAGCTGTATGATAATTGCACAAGCCTGCAGACATTGCAGTCTTGCCATCCCCAACGTGGCTAAACTAATAATTCAGAGCCTGAACATTTTTCACTTGAGCCAATGAGATTCATAAATGGTCTTATAGAACTTCACTTTTCTCTCTTTTTATAAATACTGTACATGGTATCATGTACATGTTCCCATTTTTGACATCACAAATTGAAAAACAAATTATTTATCAAAATGTGTTACAGTAAATACATTGTATAATTTCTACTGACATTTTTTACAAAGTTGATGTGATAAAAAATACATAATAATCCATAATGGAATCCATCCAATAACATTAGATAGAGCAGGTAACAGGTGACAGGGAAGCAGCCCAATTCCAGAAAATAAATGAGGGTGATTTAACCAGCTGGGGCTTCTGGACCTGCCTACATCAAGATTGACAGCCGCCAGATTGCTTACAGAGTTGTCAGTATGCTTGCTGACCTCTGATATCTGGCATGTATTTTCAGGAATTGGGACGGAGGTGGTGGTGGTCGGGTCAGCCAGACTATTTTTTTACGTGATTAACCATGAGCTGTCCTCCAAATAACGATATCTGTCTGGTCCTGACATTCAAAGACCTTCTTGTAAATTAGATGTGACATATAGAATTCAGAAAAGACAAGGTGGAACCCCATACATTGCAGACCTTAACCTACTTCACCTTATCTCTAAGAGTATTACAAATGTATTTTGAATAATAAAAAATACACTTTCTAGACAAATACAAATCTCAGCTATAAATAGAGCTTCTCTCTAAAATGAAGGATTATTTCAGTAACCCTTACCAGAAAACTAAATTACAAGCACATTGACCTGCTCCATACATTCAACTGTGAAAATGTGAACAAATAATGTATCAATGCGCTGGAAAAACTAATAAAATAATATATGTAGAGAGAGCAAAAGAGAGAATGAGAGAGAGAGCGAGAGAGATAGATATATACTACATATCTATGTATAGAGTAGGCACAATGTGTATACTGTATACGCCATTTATACTGTGCCACACATCCATATATGTGAATCTTGGTTTAGATACCTTGACCAGGCATTAAAAATAGAAAAGACAGTAGAGGATTGACAACCCCTCAGAATAAAATAAATGAATAAGTAATCTGGCACTGCTGTCTTTGCAATGAAGTGATTGCTAAAATTGACATGTCTGACACATCTTACCACTAATTGGGGGGAATTGTACCTCAAGAGTGGTACGGTCGGTGAGAATATAATTAATTTTTAATCAAGAACAAGTCCATATTCCTTGGTCTTGTTGTTGAAATAGTTAATAAGAACCTGTGGATGAACAAGCACAATCCATTTATAGGACCCTAAACCCTCTTTTTAGTTTAGGATTTTGGTCATTTTGGTCATGGATTGTTGTTTGTATATTTTCATGGAAAATCAACACAAACTTGAATACATGGGAGTGTAGGCAGAATATTTATTTAGGTTGTCCACACAACTTGTTTCTACTACCTGGTAAATTGGGTAGAGTAAAAGGTCCTGTATTACTTGTGTTAAGTCAAGCTGTGAAGTTCTCAATGCTTCATTAATGTATCACATAATTATTCATGCTGGTTTTATCAAAAAGCAAAACAAAGTATGTTTTATTTCTATGTTACATTTGAAAATTGCATCTTCTTCCAATAGCAGCCAAATGTGGATGGAGTTTTCTATTACTATCTGGGACCTTATCCTCCCCTGACTCCAGGCACTCTGCATCGTATATTCCACTTCAGTTCATTTTAGGTGATCCTGTTCCTGATATGCAGCAGAAATACTGAGGGATTGTGCTGATTAAACTTGTGAGGCAGTGTCATATTGCAGAAAGTGTTGAGAAAGCATCGTCTCCAGCACTAAGCCGAGCTGATGAAAGCATTGCATGACATACAGTAGAAGCACACAAAGCTAGGATGGGTAAATATTCACCCTTCAGGGTCTAATTTGTTCCTGAATGGGATACCTGACTAGTGTTCAAAGTGTTCAGCGCTGAAGTGAAGTGCCATTTCTGTTGCTACATTTCCTTTTTCTTTCTCAATGAAAAATGGCAAATCGTAGAAAGTTCACAGCAAAATAGGTTTTTCTACCACTTTTCAAAGTAGCCATTGAGCTTATTTATGTCTTAATCAGCTTGTTTTAAAGGCTGATTTGCTGCTGACCTCATGGTGTCTTTAAATTGTCAGCCAGTAAAAATCACATCCATCAGAAATCAAACACGTAATAACCTGGGCAGTCTCTAGTTTTAGATAGATGACGTGTACCTATGTGACCAGTCATGAACATTTGGAAAAAGGGATGAATTGACATAGAACAGAAATATATACTCACAAACTAGTCAATCTGTCATAAACACAGTCCAGTATAGTGTTGTGCGTACCAGTTCATTTCTAGGTTACACTGAGGTTTTTCCCATTGTCTCTTGCTTACTCTCCAAACTCGTAAATGCCACAATCATTTCACTTGCTCAAAAAATATTGATTTCTGGAATTGCAGTTTCAAGCCGTGGTCACCATAGAGATTGAACTAGTCTGAGTGAACTGTCATTATGGATTTAACAGTTCATACTGTAGGTATATATTGGGGATTCACTTCCCCACTGAGGCCAGGAGAGAGTATTCATAGATCAATAACAAACTATGACCTGAATTGTATGGTATGTATATGTTTAATTCTTAGAATGTAATGAAATGATTATGAGTACAACTCTGTCTTTTCCAACGTTCCTCTCCCTGTTGTCTAAGAAAGGGAAATAGTCAATACTCTATGGTTGTTTAATTTGTGTATTGTCGCAAAAATGATGATAGCCGTAGGTTCTATTACATTCTTAGATCAGAGTAATCATACCTCTCACTTGGAAAAAAAAAGAAAACAACAAAACAAACCTGTCCCAACATACCGCTTACACATTTCACAGCCATCTTACACATCCTGAATGATAACTGCAAGTGAAACTGTGATAATGTTAGCAATCAAAACAAACAATAAGGTCCATGCCATTACCCATTTCAGGAAAGCCTCAGCCACAAAGAAACTATCAAACTCTCAACAAATCAACTCAAACTGTAATAGAGGGCCTTGTGCCCAGAGGCTTCACCGAGTGCTGACCCAACTAAAACCCAATCAATTATGTATTGATGAACTGCTGTAAGTCTGCATCTTATCAGAGTACCTTTTGGCATTACCAGAAAGAAGTGGAAGGATCTAACCTCAGCAAGAATGGAGCAATGTCACGTCTGTGACTTGAACCCCTACGGGTCCTGTTGCACGTTGCCAGGACCCTCTCCAATTGGCAACCTGTTCTTCTGGGTTGTCTGTTGAAAGAGCCTGCAAGCCAAGAAGAAGAAAAAAAACAAAAAAAGGAAGACTTGAGGCACTGCTGGATGACGGGTGGGGGTGAACATCCTGGCTGACTTTGACAAACTGATAATCGAACAGACTGGTAACACAAGATTAATCTGTGTAATTATCGTCAACATGGCTTATCTCCCAAGGAGAAATGTTATGACAAGGGGATACTCTTGGATGTATTCCACACAAGAGCATTTTGGTTTGCCAAATGCCCAAGTCTTTGGATGGGTTTAGCATAAGAACACATTCTTCACTAAACAGTTGAAACAGGAACAGTCTTCATGCAGACAAATCATTGAACAGAAAATTAATCTGAATGAACTATTCTCATTTCTAGTCTACTTTCGAGTTCAGTAATGTGGTTTCGAAATGCGAACTGGTACAGTTTTCCTTTGAATCCTGAGATATTTTTCTTAAAGCCAGTTAGCCATGTGAGGAAAAAGACCATTTGATTTCCAATACACTTGTCATCCTCCTGTCTGTAAGTAGGGGTTAATGTGTGTGTTCCAGGGAAACATCCTGCTTATTCTCCAGTACCCTCAACTCCCTGCAGAGGTTAGCTGTGTCAATACCTCACGCTTGATTGTCTGATTTCTTTTGAAACCAAATAACCTGTTTATACCAGTGGAGCTGCGCCTGTCCCCGGCCATCTGCCTGAACGCTGCTCTTCCACTGATAAATAACTCTCATCAGCTTGCTTTCCTGCAAGCTTTTGTTAAACTTCTTTATTTACTGTGGTACACAAATTACAATAAATGCATATTGGGATGACTTCTGCCTGCATCTTAAGTGATCTCAAGTGGTCTAGAAATACTTGTACTGTCGATTTGATGTTCTTGTGATGAGTAGTCCCTCCCAGTTCATTCCAGACTTTGGTGTCCAATTTTATTTAAACCATGTCCATAAAGGACATGGTTAATCCCAGGTGAATGAAGTAGCCTAGCTCTTGCCATGAGTTAACGTTAGTATTAACCAAAATACTGTACTGTATACCCCAAAACAAACTTCCATAAAATGATTGATCGATAAGCCATTGTGTTCTGGCGTAGTTTTCAACAAAGTATTCGATTTTTAGGCAAAATTTCGTCTAATTAGTCATCTGTAATGTATTTCTTGAATAACTGATTCAATTATGTTGTCGTCATGTTAACCCAGCAGCCCGAGTCACTGATACAAAATTAAAGGATTGCGGATAAGTTGAATGTCACATTTGCATGGCTCTTGAAGGCGTTAGTTAAACATTTGATTGTGATAAAGACTGTGTGAGGTTCATTACGATGGGCGGGACTCCAGCTGTGCTCACCAGGCCTTCCTCTCCATTCGGAGTAAGCAGGAGATGCCCAGGGTGGATGACCAGGAATGCAACACGAAAAGAGCTTTCGACCCCCACAGGGCTGAGGTGTTATTAATGTAATATAACACACAAACTTGTCGGGGGGTTGCCTTTGAAACACTCCCTTGTGTGCTATGTTGTCTGCCTGTCAGTGCTGGCTACCTCATAGTGCATACACCTGAAATGTGCTTCAGTAATGTTGGACAAGGGGATGCTGGGAGATGACTGACAAGTAGTTTATTGGTAACTGTTATAAAAAAAAGATCCTACAGTGATGTGAAATAATATGAATATTCTGCTCGTAAAGACCCCATGACTCCTGAGCTTTTGTAATGTTTCACTGTATTTCATTTATTCAAAGTACTGTCTCTCTGACAGCTTGGTATCCATTTTCCCTTTCATCACTAATAATGTGATGTTTATTTTGTACATCTCAATATAGATAAAAAGATGTCCTTTCAAATGTAATGACACTTCATTGACTTTGTTAACAAATACCATTTATATGTCTTTCCAATAAAAGGTTATGCAAACAATGTTATGTACGGTAAGTAATCAGGTTTTGACTATAGCGTGTCTGACACCCTGTGTGCAGATAAATGAGTCTTTTATTGCACGTGATGGAATTATGCAGTGTTTAATGTTGTCGGAAATAGCTTCACTTAACTGTGCGGTTCAATGCGTTGGGTTTCTTGCTTTGCTCCCTGCTCTTGTGTGGTTTGGTGCATGTGAGACAGTGAAGAGATCTCCTGGGAAATACTTTGAACATGAATAACACAGTCCATTTCATCATGCTACTGTCACACTACTGTATGTTGAGTACTGTATGTACTCAACATACAGTACAGCACTTGTCACAAGTTCGGACTAAGGTAGGTAACTTAAATGCCTGAGTTATTCCATAAGCATTACTTTGACTGAACATACTTTTTGAGAGCTTCCCTTTCATGCCTCCTCTTCAGTAAGCAGTCCTTGGGGTGAGGGGCCAGGAGGCCCATGGTCAACAGCCCAGTGGATCGATGACAGGTCAAACCACAGAGGCACTGGCAGTATATGGTTCATCTGACAGCTATGTGTTCCACTTTAGCCTTTTGCCCAACCACTTTCCTCAATGTTCCCAGGGTCCTTCAAGTGGCTTTTTGAATCCAGTTAAGCCAATATGGTAGCTTAGTGTAAATTATTTTGAGTAACACTTCGGATGAATTGGCCTAATAAGTAGCATTATACCAATCAACAACAAACCATTGATTTTGGTTAAGTCATTCAAATTGGGTTGGCTACAGTTATGAATAATCATATTTACCGCACTAATTTTGGTACAGTAATCTCTGGCAAAAGTTTTCATTTGTAGCTGTGCAGCGTAATACAACCCCCAGACTGCAGTTCCCTGGGGAGTCGGGACAACTTTGGGACACAGCTGCTTTCAAACCATAGTCTCTGAGTCCAGATTATGTAAAAGAGCATCCTTCTGTGTACCAGAGTTACGTAAATGTTAAAGCGAGAGAGAGAGAGAGAGAGATAGAGAGAGAGAGAGAGAGAGAGAGAGAGAGAGAGAGAGAGGGAGAGAATATAATCACTAAAATCAGATTGTGTATGAAAGCGTGGCAGTATACAAAGCTGGCAGAAAATGAGTTAGTCTAGTATGTACAATCAGAATGTTGTATTGTATACATATCTTGAAAGCCAGAACGCCAAGTCAATGGCATTCAAAAACAATTAGAAGGAAACAGGACATTTCTCCCTGTCATTTGTTTAATTTTGATTGAAGGCCAAAAAGGGTCTATACAGTCCATACATTTTATACAGATATGTAGATTTTGACCTAAAAATGTAACAGTATTAAATGTTTTAAGCAGTCAAAATAACATGATTGAGATGGTAAGTTTGATGAAAGGCGATAAGTAACCTATTCATATTAAATGTTATCTCCGGCACTATCTGTCACATGGTTCCTTGTATTGTTGTTTGTAATAAACCATTCTTAGAGGCACTGTATTCTCATGACAGATGCCTCATGTCAAAAAACGAGAAGAAAACAAATACTATTATGACAGCTTGTGATCAAAGAAAACGACTCATTAATACGATGTTAGCCTTTGTGCACCATCTCCATTGTGTTATTCTCCCTTGACAGTGTATGAAAAAGATTTAGAATATGTGATAAGTCAATGCTAATTGATGCCATAGTGACAAATAACTAGGATGATGCAAAAAAAAAAGCAAAGTTGTTTTTTAAGTGAGTCATTTATCATTTACAATCTACTGTGTTGTACAAAGGACACCAATATACTTTAACTTGTACGATATTAGCTGAAAACTCAATACTCATACTAACTAGCAACTACTTACTTCAGCTGTAGATTGAGAGCACCAAGGTGCACTTCCGAATGCAACAGGAAGTCTTTCTTACTAGTGGCCATCAAACCGTGTTACTCCTCTCACTTCTGCAGGAAGGAGAGCTGAAATATCAGATATTTAGGACAAAGTGTTTTATTATGTGCAAAAGTTTTCATGTGCAAGTACTTGTCATGTGCAATATCATTATAATTATCAATATTACTATCAGTATTATTTATTTATTACCTTTAGCATTTACTTCCTTACCACTTTTGTGAAGCCCCCCAGGGGTGCTCTGTTGTGTGCACTTTAGTTTTATGACCATTTTGTCTTTTGTTTTTATTTTATCTATTTATTTTATTCTTGAGCAGTGTTGTAATCTTAGCTATCTCTGGTACAAGAATTTACTTTGGGATTTAAAACGTTTTATTGTATCTAATCTGATTACACACAAAATGTACGGGGCTCTACTTCATAGCATTGTAACATTTACAATTTATTATGAAGTCTGTAACATGTTATTTCTCACATTGCAATTAAATGAGAGCAAAATGGGGGCCAATAAGTCACAAATAGGTTTCATGTTGAGTGAGGATGCCGTCAAGAGGTTAAATCATGAGTTCAACGCAACAAAGCGTTAGCAGCCTTGTTATACTGTCTTGCTTGGCTTTTAGAAGTCCAGTTAGCTTGCAAGCTTTTGGTGTGAGTTGCAAAGTTTTGTATATCGGCCGAAGAGATGTCTGCCTTCTCTTGAATATTTCCATTGTTTTCTAGAACTACATTGGGCTATTTGTGTGGTGCTCAAAGCACACAAAAAAAAACACATTTGAAAAACTATCTGACGATTGGCTGAGCAATGGACATGGATCACTCAACTGTGCACTGCAGCAGTATACATAATGATCCAAAGTAAGATGCATCAACATGTCATTAAAATATGCACAGATAAGCGTACATCTGAGTGAAGAGTATTGTCATCTACAATTGTAGAACACCTAACACTCCATACCTTCTCAGAGGATGCCCTAACAGTTGTTTTCCCCATCAGAAAAAAAAATCAATTCACTGCTTATTTGCATAAACACCTGTCAGTCCTTTGTCCTCCACTGATATCGAATTATTTGTGTCCCTGTTGAGAATATCTTTCTGTTTACTTGCTTGCGTTCTATAAGTCTCTCTCAACATTTGAAGGCTAGTGTCTAGCTTCTTTGCCCTTTCAGCTTTTGAACTTACAGTTCAAAAGTTACACGCTCTTATCCAGAGCGACTTACAGTAAGTACAGGGACATTCCCCCGAGGCAAGTAGGGTGAAGTGCTTTTCCCAAGGACACAACGTCATTTTGCACGGCTAGGAATTGAACCAGCAACCTTCTGATTACTAGCCCAATTCCCTAACGGCCTATTCCCTAACCGCTCAGCCACCTGACTCCCATATCCAAACTTTTTTGAAATGCTGTCAACATTTAAAGTGTTAGGGGGATGGCACACACATTTCATAAGTAATGCTTAGGCAATTATACTTCACTGTCATTTGTCAATACACTCATTCACAAAATGAGTTCAGTTCTGCAAGGGCCATTTCATTTAATGTACAAGTCTACCAGTATCACTTGATGGTTAATTGAGCTTCTCCACCTTTTCTGTGTTTTTGGTGGCTAAAAAGGGTTCTGCTTCACAGACACTAGTTTGTTAAAGCTGCATCTTGGCTTCTGCCTAGCTATAGGAGCCATGTTTCACCCCAGCAGATAGGCCAGTAAAAATGATGATGCGTGTGTCCTTGGCATGAGGGAATGGGGGTTTTAGTAGGGCTCATAGCTTTTATCTCCGGGAGCCTCAGCAGAGACTAGCCATCACAAGGTCAGCCTCTCAAGATTCTCAAGGTGAAACATAAGTTGACTATATCCCTCTTATCCTATTCAATTAGCATTATTTTTGTTGTTGTTGAACAAAAATCAAGTATAGCAAATGTGCACTACATTTGGACGTGGTGGAATTTCACAAAATATAGACTTTTTGGAGGGATCACACAGCCATGGTTTAAAGACCAGGATTTGGGCAGTACAGAGCAGAGAAGTGGTAGCAGACTGTACGCACAACAAATCCCCAACTCCCAACGTGAACACGTGCCACAGGTAATTTGCCTGCAAAACTGCATCTGACCCAAAAGCATGATGGTACACAGCGGGGGTCAAATTAGAGGGGCAAAAGGAAGGTGACCCGGCTTGGCAGAAAACCACCATGCTTGCTTAGTGGAAAAGTATGAGGCTGGAAATGAAACAGATGGCCAAACAATAACTGGAAGCGAAATACCGCCCCAGGGGAAGAAAATGAGACTTGGTTGGGAGTTGGCATTATGGGGTTTTCCCCTGCTGGGGCCATGCCTTTCTGATCGTGTCCCTCCCTGTGCCTGTCACCCCCTAAACCAATAAATCATTGTGACAATAAATGCTGTGACATCTGCCACAGAGCATCTGATGGCCGACAGAAGTCATCAGGACCCTTGATCTGTGGACTAAAATAAGGATTGGCTGAGGGGCCATTGAGAAGGCCACCAGCAGTACAGGAACTGGGGCAACAATTTACATAACGGTTTCAATACTACCATGTCACTCCGTGCAGTAGCAATGCCAAGAGTAAAAACACTGTAGATACATAATAATTGCAGTATGATGAAACTGTATTCAGTTTTTGGGGGGTAAATGTTATTATATAAGTGTAAGAAAGCACAGTGTGAGGAAGGGGTATCAAAGGGCAGTGGATGTTGTAGAGGGGTAGTTAAAGGTTGCGTTACCAAAACAAGATGTACTGTATATGTACTGTCAAGTAGATACATGGTAATTCATGTATCCTTAATAAAAAGTGTTGCCTGAACTACTGAAAAAAAACGTATTGCTGGTTATGTTTAGGTATACATTATTGTTTGGTTGGTTCTTATCAAAATAATACTGTGTGTTTGATAAGTCTGAACATTCTTTTTAATCAGTTACCTACTTTTAAATTATATTCATATAAATTGTAGTCAGTCAGTGTGGGATGCCACAAGTTAACATTTGTTACTATGCTAATACTTCGGTCTGTAATGTCATTACTTTGCATTACATAGTTGATTTAAACACAAATAAACCATATAACTGTACGAGGTTAATGTGGCTCTTCGGTAAAGAGTTGTTCTTGTGTTGTGTGACTATAGCAACAAAGAAATAAAGCAAGATTCAAAATAACATGTTTAACAGTGATGGTTGCTCACCCAGTGATAAAGGGATATAAGGTCATTGTATAAAGGCAGGTAATTCCCCTTCAGAGCGTAGAGTCAAAATCAATTCTCAATCACTGCCATTATTTTCTCAATACAGTAAGTCTTTATACTGATGATTGATGATTGTTCATGGAATAATAATTAACTTGTCACTGGGACAAAAGGAATTGTTTAGCCTTTTCACAGCAATCTACCACCAATGACCCAGAATTATAACACCTGTTTTTATTTCAAGGGATGCAATCTCATGAAAAAGATGAGAGAAAATAATTAAATCATCCTAGTTAGACTAGAAGAATTTTTTTTTTTTTTGGCAAATTCAAATTAAGTCTATAGTCTTTGATCTTGAGTATAGGTCAAGTAAACATCGGTAAGAGCATACTGTCTTCTGTGGTTTTGGTTTATGTTGGTTTAAACACACACACACAGCTCTCGGTGGATTGCTGCCATTTTCAAATGAAATTTCAAGAGCATCATGACACAATATGCTGATATGAGGTTACCTTTTCCTTTGACCTGTTAGTGACCATATGCTGCAAGATTCACGTGAGTGCACAACATATCAGATGATGCAATCAAAGACAGACAACAAACCTTGCCATGCAATACACCAACACAACAACAACAATAAAGACAACTTTTCGATAAGTGTCTGGCCATGGTGGAGGCATCTGACTCTCACAAAAAGGTGGATGCCTTGGAGGTCTGCGGCTGCAGCAGGAGCAGATGGGGCAGAGGAAACACCTGGGGGGGTGGTTCTACAATTCACTGCGAGTGTTCAGAAGCAGGCTGTCACACAGGGAGGAGAGATACAGGCCTGCAAGGAACTCAGAGGAACCACCAGAGGGTGGCAGGTACAGTGCATGGAGGGGGTGGGGGTGATGGGAAAAGAGCACAACTCGCTAATGAACTGGGTTTGGAAATAAGGGATATATACTTGCATGCATTAAAATACTGTGTTAATTACAGTGGTGCGATTCTAGCGGTGTAATCCTAAGAGGCCTTGGTGACCCAGAAATATGCCTACATCCATCCATCTTTTTTAATCTGACCACTTAATGTTTTTGTATTATTATTCATTTGACTGCTGCAACTTCATGCACCACAAAGGCTCTTATTCGAATAACTGAGGGCGAAACATGGAGATTGAATGGAAAGGTGGTCATACAAAGGAGTACAGGTCATACTGCTACAGCAACAAATGCAACCACTGTAAGAATGAACATATCAATTAGCATCATATTTGAAGCAGAAATCCTATATCACATGATATAGGGATAAGGGAATGACAATGGAAAAGCCTGGTAAAATAAATGGTGCAACAGATGTAATGGTTCCTAGAAAGTTGTCCTTAAATAACCAACCAACTATGTATAAACAGGATTTTGTATTTCATATATTTTTATTTTTTCTCTCTTGTATTTGTATTAGGCATATGTATGTATATTGTAATTTTGTATTTGTAACCTGATTTTTTCACATATATTTATATATATATATATTTAAAAAAACATTGCACATGTCAGTGACCTATCTTTGCTGTAACTTTCAATTGAGGTGCTTTGCTGAAAATGCTAAAGATGCTAAATGTATCATGATGGACATACCCCAACACCACTATCCCACATCATTACATTCATTTTATCATTATGTGATCCATCATTGTAGTGATGTGTTTACTGAACCAATGAAAAGATCCACATCCTAAACTATGTACACATTTACCATAAGGAATGTCAATTTCATTAAGTATGGTTATGCATCACAAATACAATACATTAATCTATTACTAACAACCTATCATCTGACATCTAAAGAAATCTGGAAAATATCTCAGGATTGCTGACTGTTGTTGGCAGACTGCTTCCTTCATATAGCATTTTTCACACTTTTTGTTTCCCTAATAACTGACTTTAAGTCAGTTTATTCAGTATCTAGGAGAGCATAGTACCTCATTGCAGCAGCATTTTATTCTTTCTACACAGCAACCAACACTAATGCTGCTTGCAGCTTTATTTACTGTTACCATTGTAACTCAAGACTTAAAACTTGACAGCCTGCTCTCATAACTTAAGAGCCTTCTTTACTGAAATAAACAAAGCATTCATTTCCATTTATTAATATTAAGTAAAATGTTTGTTTCTTAACAAGGCGTTGGCATTGCTAGGTGTTGCTTATCATAGAAATGATGATAGGAAAGTGCATTGTTAAGAGGTTACTTCTTGATCTTGCCACACTTCATTTTAAATGTATATTTATGAGAACCCCTAGCACTTGAAAGGGAGCCAACTTGAGCCTCGAGCACCTAATTCCCAATTAATTAATGTATTTATTCAACAGCATGTTCTAGCTTTGGTGCTCCCTCTCTTTTCAAACTGCCCTTTTGAAGCCATGGTTATGTACCTAATAGGCTGGGATACACAATCGTTTTTTTTTCTTTTCCAGAGATATTACTGATCTCTATTTCGACTTTGAAAGGACAGAATGAGGACCAATATGTTACACAAGACAATAACACAACACAACACACTTGGGAAACAATCACACATGATGTAGACATTTTTAATTTAAGCGCAATAATAATAATAATAAAACTCAACTCATCAACTAATACTGATTAAGCTTCATATTCAGGTGTGAGGCTTGAACAATGATTTACTACAGGAAAGCAAAGTACTATTGTCCTAATTCCACTGAAAATCCCAGTATCAAGACGTTTTAGTCTAGCCATAGAAACATGTCTCATTCAACCAGATATATTTGAAGATGAGAGAGAGGGAAATCAAGCATTCATGTGTTATGATCACAGAGTATATATCCAATTACACAATAATGAGACCCATTTCCACGATTCACTTTGAACAGGTGTGGTGTGCCTGCAAATAACACCACTAAATGGAGGTATCATTGGCAGACTGGAATTACACTGTTGCCAACATTGCTAGTTTTAACTTCCACTATATGAGTTGCTTAGGGAAACAAATGCATCGCCACAAGTTCTGTGATACATTTGAGTTGACTACAATCTCTTGTACCTGTACACGATAAATACTAAATTGAATTTTTTCAAAAAAATGTCAGGCCCAATTTTGGGTTTAGATGTTGGTTTGTCCCTTCACACCACAGTGTCCTTTTCTAGTCACACTGGATGAGACTGCTGCAAAGTGTTTGTGTGGGTGGTTCAGAACTGTAGAAAGAAATTGCTCCTGGACACTGCGTAGGAAGCCAGTCCATTACAGGGTGACCCCAAACGGTCATCTTGGAAAGGCAATCAATCTCAAGATAAATGTGTCCACTGGCATTGAGGAACAGGGTGACAAGACATAGTTAAACTAGTTGGAGGACATCAAATATATTCATATATGATATGGTCTGCCTCGAACACCAGCAGGAGATATGTAAAGATACCTTTGGAACAAGTACAGTAAAGAATGTACAGGTGTTACATTTAATTTTTCTACTGTACGGTAGGCATCTGCATTGATAAATACGTTATATTATACCTGTCTACCTACCTCAACTTCCACAGAACATTTTAAAGGTTCAATACAGCCAATATATCTCTTATGGAGTTGTCTGAGGTCTTCTCTCCACAAATTATTGACACATTATTGATTTTTGATGGGTAATTCAAATAAATGATTGAGAACAAAAGAGAATTGAGAATTATTACAAATGGAATTTGTAATAGGTTAGTTTGAATAATGGACCACCAAAATGCTGGTATTCTATCCTGATCATGAATCCAATCTAATACCCACAACTTTTCTTATGCTCTGGAAATTGATTTTCATCCCACATAGAGCTTTTGATAGCCTAAAGAACATCTTCAATACCTTTTGTATATTAGAACCTCCAGCCAAGAACTGTGGAGGTTATGTGATCATTTTATTTTGATTGACAGACAGCAGCATGATTGGCGTAAGAATGGGCAGAAACTGCAGGAGTACGCAGCAGTACCCCAGGCAATCCCACCTGTGTAGATGGAGCCGTAGGCAGAAGTGGATTGAATCACACACACATACCCAGAACCACACAAACATTCACCCACACACACACAAACCGTCTCTTCCTCTGTCTCGTTGTCTATTATTTATAGACTCCACAACAAGATATTCTGATATTCCAATAATAATTCTTGATCCTGTTAGCTTACAGTACTTCTATGTGTTTGTGTCTTTTATCTGTGTATGTGTGTCAATGTGTGTGTGTGTTTGTGTTTGTGCAGTAGTATATATCGTATGTGTATGCCTCCATTTGTATGTGTGTGCCTCTGGGTATGTATGAGAGTCTGTCAGGAGAGGTCCCATTGGTGCGGGCTGATTGATTAGTGATGAGGTCATAATTGCTGACTGAATCACCTCCATGGTTAATCAATCTCTGGCTGAAGGATGAATACGTTTGGTGAAAAAGGACAATTCTTCATGAGGAGATGCACTGTAGATAGAGGACATATTCATTCATCAAGGTTGGCTTTACTTGATAGATATGCAGGCATCAATGGTGGCCCTATCCATCAATCAGGCAAGAGGGGAGGTCAGCTTTGAAGATCAAAGCAGAGCACCCTACTAAACCATACCGAAACCTTTAAGAGGTACAGTATAGGCCTAATAGGTTTAAAAAGGATATGGAACTAATCACCTGTTTCATGTCACCTTGACGTGTTCACTTTCCAGAGTCAAAATGTATAATTCCACAACCGGGCTCAACTGGGCTAAATTGAAGTGTGTGAACAGTTAGAATAACCCTCAAAGCATCCATTTTGCTTAAGTGATATTTATTTTAGCTGGGGTAACCTTGACCTGAGCGTGTTCATAACATGACAAGAGTTTAACCACCCAAAAGAATGGGATGGTGTTTAAAAAATGACTTCAGAGGTCATGAACACACAAATTCAGGGTTTGCACTGCTGCCATGTTTTGAAATATTTAAACACTTGGTCCATGGAGTGACTCTGATGTATAGAACACCTGCCTTTCATATGAGAAAATTCCTTTCTTTTTAATGTCGTTTCTGACATTCCTTTTCTTGGTTCACAATGATTTACATTGAACCTCATGACTTTTGAAATTCTGCGCATTCCTTTGATGTCAGCGGCTTTTGAACCAAATTCAATAACCATAATAGAGATGAAGGGAACAGAAGCAATTTCTTGGTAGGCTTCTTGCTGTCCACAGCAGTAGATTCCCTCTGCACTGCATTGCTCACTCTCTCTCACATATATTTATTGAAACATTGAAAAGCAAACATTATTTTTCACAGACGGAGGTCCATTTGCACACTCACAATGATTGCTCTAAGCCCAGAATGTATACATTAGGCAGGCATCACATTTTATTAAGTTCCTGATTAAGCTTCCTTTCTTTAGTTCATACCCATGAACCAGATATACTTATTTCAACCATGACTTCTTTTCTGTTGTTTTCATTATTACCCCACCTGCATTTTGGCACAGTAAGGATTCAGATTGCATTCAGTCTTTTTGAGCATTTCAACATAACCACAAGCAAGCTTTTGAGAAATATGTTCTGTTCACAGGATTGAAGAGCTGAGAAGACACATACAATTCAGCCTCAAGTGTGCTGAACCTGAAAGGAAAGGTACTTTGATCTCACTGCAATTCTTTCAATTATGTTACAGTCACATGAGATGATTTGATTGCGCTATTATTAAGAAAATTATATTTTAATGTACCCATACTTGCAGTATAATGAATGAATTCAATGGAACCAAGTACTTAACCTAAGATAGAGAACAGACATGGATCCCTGCTCTCCCTCTTGCCCATATAATGAAATTACTTTATAACCTGAGAACAAAATTAATTAAATTCATATGTCTAAGAATATCTGGGCTTCATAAAAGTTAATGGAAACTTTCTTTTCATTACCTACATATATGTATTCTACAGCACTGTATTCTACCTGTATGCATAGTATCATAACGTATTACTTAAAAAGGTAGGGTCACGGTTAGGGCCGAGGGTTAGGGTCTCAATGGCCAATATTTTGTGATACTGTGTTTTCTTGAAAAACAATGTGCACAATGTTGTTAGGAGATGGGCTCAGAATCCATTAGCCAAAACACATTCTCAAACTCAGAAAGTAACCACAATGCCTAAAAATAAACAATTAAACCAACGGCCAATATTTTGTGATACTGTGTTTTCTTGAAAAACATAATGTGCACAATGTTGTTAGGAGATGGGCTCAGAATCCATTAGCCAAAACACATTCCCAAACTCAGAAAGTAACCACAATTCCTAAAAATAATCAATTAAACCAATTACTCTTTGCAAATCATTAATATTTTTGTATATTTAAATGTAATGTTTCTTTTGCCATCATCTTCACTGGACATACTAAATCTGAATGACGGCCCATATCATGAAGGGGTTTCACAGTACACATTGACGGTAACAGCAACACATCTTAACCTACTTCAAAATGTATTTATAAAGAGACACACGGAAAATATAGTGCTGATTACCCTTACCGTACTAATGCTTCTGAATTATTGCTCTGGATTCCTCCATAGCTAATTTGGATGCATACTGAAAACACGATAGCCAACATACTTATCACTTTCGGTTCTTCTTAGTATTATCTTGAAAAAATGTTGAGACCTGAAGTTAAAAGCTTGATTGTTCCTTAAGTAGATGTGAAAATAAGAGTATTTGCTGTTAAAATAAAATGGAGCACTTCTTGCTTTCAAAAATGTCTATTTATTTCCTGGGTAATTTTTTGGTGCAATGCCAAAAATAAATTTTGTGTACAATCAAAATTTTAAACAATGGTGATTTAATTGGAGGCTAATCACACGACAGGTTGATTGTGGGTAATAGGAGGAGATTTTTTGACCTAATTAAATTTGCGGCTGCCCGCAGCCGTTACTGTCAAATTCAGCAAAGAAAAACTGTTGGTGCAATACTATCGTGATAGAAATGACAACAATTATTTGAATAAACATTTTGGTGTGCAAAGCCAAACCTTGCATTGTGTATCATCTTTGTAAGCATTGCTCTCTCTCTCTTTCTCTCTGTCTCGTTCTCTCTCTATATCTCTCTCTCTCTCTTTCCCTATTACTTGAGAAACTAGAGAGGGTACAATTTCTGGGGAAATTGTAGGGTGTGCTTGCTTGCGTCGGTTGCACAGGGGTCCGTTTACAACTGAAAATACGAGTGAAGTGTAGAATGAAATGGATGTCTTCTCATTTCCCCTGCAAGAGGCAGCCTCATCGTTGAATCAAAACGAATAAATTTGGCAGACCGGTGTACAAATTGACCTAATCTCTATGACTTAAACGTCCTTTTAAGTTTTTCCCTTCTCGTGATATTTTCATGCATTTAGCCTACTCATTGAATTCATTCATTAATAAAGGACCCCCTTTGAAGATTATTCTACGACGTTACCGGCAGTAGAAGATGGAATCGCGATTCAAACAGTACCATCTGCTAACTGAAAATATGCACCCCAAAACGTAAATAAGCTTGACATTTATTTAGTGGAAAATCGCTCATTCATAAAAAGCTCACTGGTAGCGATCATTGTCAGTAACAACGCAAAATGCTATATAGCCCTGTGTGGAGAAGCTGCCCCGGTAAATTGTACTACTACGGTACAGTACTAGACTAGCGTTACTGCTGTGTTCGTCTCGGTAGCGATTGCGTTGGTTGAATTGGATTTAACGTTCCGTTGTACGGTTTAGGCTGAAATTAATTATTTTCATGAACAGATTGACAAAGTTTAGGCTGTGGCAATGAAGTTCAGGTTAGTAGTTAGATAGACTTTTGATTTAAGTAAGGGGAGTGCCGAACATGTTCTGTCGCCGTTTGACTTCCTACAGCTGTGTATATGTTTTTGTAGTGTCTCGCGTAGGCTACAGCGTTGCAGTGATACACTGGATTGAAACCACAGGTAATGATAATTTCACCCACAATTCGTTTACTTGTAATCTAATGTCATAATAAATCCTACAACGAAAATGTATATGTGAGGAATGTTTATTTTAACGATTGAAAACAGATAACGCTACATCATAGACCACTGTAGTATGTGTTGCCCGGGCAACACAGGCTAATGTCATGATGCTAATACTTCAGTGAAATAGTAGACTACTGTTTCCGAAAGTAGATGTACTTCCTTAATAATATCAGCTTATACTGTACATTACACATGACAATTGTGTGTCATATCACAAAGTAAAATGAGTAAATAGTTATCACCCTGGCCTCTTTGCTTGTGGCGTTTCTGCAGCTGCCTTGCAGTAAAGCTATAGTTAGCCTAGCTATCCCCCAAGTTAACAGATGCGAAACGAATGTTCTGCCAAAGGTAGTCACGCGTGTTTTCGTGACGTAGTGACGTTAGTAACGTCAGTGACTGTGGCTAGCAAATTAGCCACCGTTAGCTTCACTTTTCGCCACAAAAACTTAACTTCAGCTTAAACCATGCAACGGAACGTAAATTCCAATAGAAGCAACTCAATCGCTACCAAGACGAAACTTTTGACACCTACTTTGTCTATGTAGGCCAAATATTGACTGAGTTTTAGGGGGGCAAAAAGAATAATAATAATAATATATATGTGAGAGAACAAAGGTTGTGCTCTCGCCGAAGGCTTGAGCACACCCAATAACTAGAGAGGGTACAATTTCTGTGGAAATTGTAGGGTGTGCTTGCTTGCGTCGGTTGCACAGGGGTCCGTTTTTGAATGACATTTTTACAACTGATTTCTGTATATTTTATATGAAAATGCATAGTTATTATTTATAAAGATTAAATAGATTTTAAAAAAAACTGACAAAAATGCTGCTCATTTACAACTGAAAATACGAGTGAAGTGTAGAATAAAATAGATGTCTTCTCATTTCCCCTGCAAGAGGCAGCCTCATAGTTGAATCAAAACGAATACATTTGGCAGACCGGTGTAAAAATGTACCTAATCTCTATGACTTAAACGTCATTTTAAGTTTTTCCCTTCTCATGATATTTTCAGGCATTTAGCCTACTCATTGCATTCATTCATTAATAAAGAACCCCCTTTGAAGATTATTTTACGACGTTACCCGGCAGTAGAAGATGGAATCGCGATTCAAACAGTACCATCTGCTAACTGAAAATATGCCCCCCAAAACGTAAATAAGCTTGACATTTATTTAGTGGAAAATCGCTCATTCATAAAAAGCTCACTGGTAGCGATCATTGTCAGTAACAACGCAAAATGCGATATAGCCCTGTGTGGAGAAGCTGCCCCGGTAAATTGTACTACTACGGTACAGTACTAGACTACTGCTGTGTTCGTCTTGGTAGCGATTGCGTTGGTTGAATTGGATTTAACGTTCCGTTGTACGGTTTAAGCTGAAATTAATTATTTTCATGAACAGATTGACAACGTTTAGGCTGTGGCAATGAAGTTCAGGTTAGTAGTTAGATAGACTTTTGATTTAAGTAAGGGGAGTGCCGAACATGTTCTGTCGCTGTTTGACTTCCTACAGCTGTGTAGATGTTTTTGTAGTGTCTCGCGTAGGCTACAGCGTTGCAGTGATACACTGGATTGAAACCACAGGTAATGATAATTTCACCCACAAATCGTTTACTTGTAATCTAATGTCATAATAAATCCTACAACGAAAATGTATATGTGAGGAATGTTTATTTTAACGATTGAAAACAGATACATCATAGACCACTGTAGTATGTGTTGCCCGGGCAACACAGGCTAACGTCATGATGCTAATACTTCAGTGAAATAGTAGACTACTGTTTCCGAAAGTAGATGTACTTCCTTAATAATATCAGCTTATATTGTACATTACACATCACAATTGTGTGTCATATCACAAAGTAAAATGAGTAAATAGTTATCACCCTGGCCTCTTTGCTTGTGGCGTTTCTGCAGCTGCCTTGCAGTAAAGCTATAGTTAGCCTAGGTATCCCCCAAGTTAACAGATGCGAAACGAATGTTCTGCCAAAGGTAGTCACGCGTGTTTTCGTGACGTTAGTGACGTAGTGACGTTAGTAACGTCAGTGACTGTGGCTAGCAAATTAGCCACCGTTAGCTTCACTTTTCGCCACAAAAACTTAACTTCAGCCTAAACCATGCAACGGAACGTAAATTCCAATAGAAGCAACTCAATCGCTACCAAGACGAAACTTTTGACACCTACTTTGTCTATGTAGGCCAAATATTGACTGAGTTTTAGGGGGGCAAAAAGAATAATAATAATAATATATATGTGAGAGAACAAAGGTTGTGCTCTCGCCGAAGGCTTGAGCACACCCAATAATAATAATATATATGTGAGAGAACAAAGGTTGTGCTCTCGCCGAAGGCTTGAGCACACCCAATAAGTGTCACCTGACACTGCGAAACAGTGCATCTACATTACTCTACTGTATGTGGCAGTCAAAACAGATAAACAGACACCAACTTAAGGTATTATACCAACTGTCTGAATTGAGTTATAGCTAAATCAAACAAAGCTAGAATGTTACAGTTAGACACTGGGGGCTTGGGCTGCAGAGCATGTGACGTTATTTAGAGTAAGAGGAGGAGAGAGGTAGGGGGCAGAGGAGAGATTTATTTCCACATGCAACACCAGCAGCTATTTTCCCTCCTCTGCATTCAGTCATAATTATTTGTATTGACTTCATGTTGCTGACAATCTGAGTGATGAGAACAGTAGCAAATGAGTTATCAGAATGGAATACCAAGCATTCTCTACTACTATTTATCTAGGACCAGGATATAAGTACTATTTTGCAGTAGTGCTCATGGACAGTTGACAATCAGGACCTTGCAACCAAATACTTCTTCTACTCCTTTGTAGGGTTGTCATTGTCTTCAGTATCCATGCACCCTTGCTGAATTCTGCATTCTGCCCATGGTAATGAATATATTGATTTACATTTTAGGGCTATGCCAAGACTCCGGGATAGTGATGACAATATTTCTGCAGGCAATAAGGTAGGGAGATTAAACATGGATCCTAGAGAGGATTGTCTGAGCAAGATAGGAGAAAATATTGATGAAGTTAACACCGTCCAACATATTTTACTTTTGTCCTAGTGAAAATACAGTTACATCAGAATAATTCATTATAACACAGCAATCTTCAATCAAATCATTTTATAAAGAATTATGGAGCAGAATAATATATGAAATAATTGCTTCAAAAATGACATATAGGAAGAACCCTGAATCACTGATTGTGTATGACGTAAGTATGTACGATGTATTTCCAAATACAATTGCTTGAGTCTACTTTGAATAGACCGAATGTCATAGCCATACCAGGAGAATTTAAAAAACGGACCCATTTTAGTGACTCAATAACTCCACCCCATCCATACCACAAGAGAGCTGAAACAAGTGCTTATGACCTTCTCATACCCTAGTAACCTTAGTGTTATATTGCAGTCACCATATTTTATGTCACTTGACATGTACGTTCACATGTAGAGAATCAACCATCAGCTCTTTACTATGTTTTTGAATTAAAGACATTTCCAAACAGTTTCACTACAAAACATTGCAATATATTCAATGTGCACAAGGGTAGAGGCAAATCAGTGAGTCCTTTTTCCAAACAGTGAATGTGGACCTGCTGGCTGACTGCCTCTACTTATGTGTAACTTTCTTGCAAGATTACATTTTCAAAGTGGTTCTCAGTGCATGTTAGAAAGTCTATATTTAATGTGCAAGGAAAAGCATCATAAATCTCAAAGGCACTCATCAATTTTCTTCGATGGCAGTCCAAATCACTCAGTGGGTGAAAAAGCTGACACTTCTCTTTTTGACTGGGTGCAGATTGGAAGCTATCTGGCGATGGATTCCTCTGACTTCTGGCTCATTTATCAAGCCCAGTTCTGCTCAGAGATTGCAGGGGAGGAGGACAGTCTCCCGTTCCAAAGTACCATACAATGTGTCCCACTGATTCAGTTATACATGATTTTGTCAGAAATGCTGTATAACTTGCTTGACTTGAGATAGATCATTATATCGACACTCAACAATTAAAGGCAGTTCAGAGAGCTAAAGAGCAAGGGGTAAGAGATGTCTGAAATGTTCATTGGAATGTTCATGGGAATTAATAGAATTATTTAATTGCCGTCGTTGTTTAGACACATAGAATTCAACTTGCTTTAGTACTCCACACTGTTGCTGTGACTGTTGAAGCTTTGGCTGCTCTTCCACATGACAGTGTTGAGATAGGGATACTTTTGCGTCATTGGCCTGAGCATGTTTCCTGTTCAATGCATACAATGTATACACGTTTATAATATGCTTATTTTAAAAACAGGGTTGTCTAATGAAGGCACACGGCAGTTGAATGTGTTCATTCCTCAATACATAAATGCTCTCAAGTAAATGCTGGCCTTTCTCTTTGAGTATCCATCCCTAATCCATATTCAGAGCCACTTTGTATTGATTTGGGCGGCTTTAGATAAGAATGGATGCTAAATTGCTCTGAGATAACACATTCTATGGATCACAGGTATGCAAATGAGGTCAGATACTCATGCAAATCCAATCCAAAGTCATTTTAAGGCATTTATGTATTCAAATGAAGATTTTCCTGATTTATCACAGCAGCCAGACAGGATGAAATTAGAATTTTCAGCATCTTTCTTAATCAGATAATATTATTGACCATACTGGAATATACTAATTAGTTACATAATGTTTATAGATAGTCTCATTACTAACTTGTCTAGTTCTAATCAAAGTAAACAAAAGGGTAATATAAACAGTGTTTTTTTTCTCTCTTTACAGAGACAATACCCCAAGTGCAATATAATATCCATGAACGTTTTCACCTGGCTTGTTTGGTACGCAGGATCCAAGGTGAGCAAAATATGAGCTCTGTTCACCCGGGAGTCTTTAAGTAAATGCCTTGACCTTAAAGTAAATAATGCAGTTAAATGTCTGTGTCTCAAGAAAATTAAACATGTAATGAATCTAACCTTATCCCTGCATGATAGAGCACCCCCCCCCACACACACTCACCATCCCACTCCATAACAAGACAGAACATTCCACTGAATGACACAGCAAGGTCCTTCAATCTGTCATTTGATCATACATGTTTCCCATGCCTACCATCTACCGACAACAAGTAAGAGGAGGAGAAAAAATTGAGTTGTAAATGCAAAACACACAAATCGCTCACATGTCCCACTGGGTCTCTAAGCTGTCAATTATCTCTCTACGGCAAGCATGCTTTGCATACTCATGGCAGCAGTGGACCAAGTGAGTTCATTAATTGATCTCCAATATTCCTGAGATGAGTGCAGGAGCTCAATAGGACGTCTTCTGCATTTTTGCATACTGAATGTGAAATCACTCTTGTTTATCATTGTTTGCATGATGAGAAGAACCCCACGTGTGACCCTGAAGTGTGAGACAGTGTATCCTTTCGCAATGCCAAATCCGGTGTAAACTATAGCAACCTCAATTAACAGCTTGAAAAGATCATCAGGTTTAGAGAGTTCTGTTTCATCCTATTAATTTGCATAGCTGTCTTACAGTTATATTGTGCTGTATGTCACCTTGCACGGTTCAACAAGAATTTAGTTTCTGCTTGGATCGTTTTTTTTTCTTCATGAATTTAAGGCATCTTGAAGGTTTCAGTCGTACACCTCAGGTGCAGCAGAACCTTCTGTTTGGCAGGCCCTCATCTGGACGGCTCTCTTTTTTCCTCCTCAATGTTTGTTCAAGGAACCTGTGAGCCTGCAGGCTTGAAGTCCAAACAGCCAGTGATAGATGTCTCACAGCCATGCTCTGAGAACATGTCCACTGTCATTAACCTGTGTGTCGGATCTCTTGGATTGACTACTTTGGGTGGAAGGAAGGGATGGAATCTGTACCCATTCTTGATTACAGTCCAGGGATAAAATTTATGAAGATGTGTCCATAAAAAATTACTTCCAAAATGTGCATTAAAAAAAAACTTGGCATGAGAATCTGTGACCTCTACACAGTTTAGATACCCTGCATACACTGTGTTTTAAGCCTGGTATGGCAACACTGTGGCCAAAAGATGAACAGAGAAAACACTTGCATAAACAAAAATAGTTTACTTGGTGTACTATACGTATATATATCAATATTGTACTGTATCTTGTGTGACATTTGTCCTTGGCAGCAACCGCTGTAATGCTGTCAAAACAATGTGCTTCCTTGATTATGTAGTGCACCAACTAACTGTTTCTTTGGTTAAAAGTACAGTATTTTCTCTAAACAAAGGCATGTACATTATAAACTGGTGTGGTAAAGGCAGTGCGTAAAGGTGTGTTGTGCCCTCTCCCACTATTCCTGTGCTTATTCATGGGAGAAAGATCCCTAGTGAAGCTTCATTGCCTCCATTCAATGTCACACAATTTATTTGTTATCATGAAGCTGCTTGGCCTTGCTTGTGACCTTACTAAGACCACCAAGCAAAACAATCCTCCGTCTCAATTGCGATAATTAACACCTCCATTTAACATTCTGTACAATGTCTTTTTCACATTTATTTTTAGTATGCCTTCACCATTTCTCTTCACTGTAATCTTCAGAACGGATTCATTTAGACAATTGTTTGGAAATCAGATTGATTATGCACGTTTCAACAAACACATACACAAAGACCTTGTTTGCGTGCACACAATAACAAGAAACATGCGTACCATTTGCGATTAGAACTCTCAAAAAAGCTTTACGTTTGGAGTTTTCCAGTTTAGACAATCTTCTACGGATGAATTTCCACAAAGTTTGAAACATTTCGCCCCAGCATGCTGCATGCCTCTGCTCCAGTTTGAGGCATCCCAGGAGAGACTCTGGATGGAAGTGCAATACACTGATGAGAGCTTGTCCGACATGTCAGAAAGTAAGAGCTGAAGGATGCTCTCCACTCTTTCTCTAAGCTGTTAAGAGTAGGACTTTGGTCTTGTATGTTATGTAGCATTCACAGTGGTAATAGACACTCAAATGTATGGCCCAGGGTGACCCTCATTATATGCTAATGAAATAGTTGATTCCTTTAATCCAGTATAATGTGATCTTATTGACATAGTACTGGATTGTAAACAAATTTGAAATTGTTTCCTTTGCGCTTGTCATTCATCTTGAAGCAATTCTGCTTTTAAACATCGTGGTAGCACATGTTTGTGTGCAATAAAAGGAAGAACACATTTCCAAAGTTGTGAATGAGATGAGATCATGTTTGATGGAATTACACCTTCCAGAACTGGTTAAAAATGAAAAAAGTCAAGCTCAAACTGGAATCAAATCCGTATGGCAAAAACAAATCGATATACGGAGCAGATGAATCCAATCCAGGCTCATCAGATGAATCCTGGGGGATAAATGTGCGCTTCCCAACACTGCCCACCCATTACTGCTCAATCCCTTCCAAATCCCAACACAAAGCCCCCCACATCCCAAAAAGCAACCAAGCTCTACTCTGGCCAAGAACACTGACTATGTGTGATGCCCGCTAGCTCACCCATCCAGTGGAAAATGTGGCTGTGGGTTTGGGCAATATTTGAATATTGGTGCCATTGGCACTTGGGGCAGCTTTGCAGAGGATTTCAATGCAGCTTTGGTAGGAAAAATGTATTACAAATCAGGAGACACAGATGTTGGCCGCAAAAGTGCATAGAACACCAGTGTATTTGACAAATTCTGATCTCGATGATTTTGATAATTCAACAATACAGAAATGTAATTGTTGCGCTGCCACATATTTAGTTTAACTGATTATCTGGCACAAGGTTCCATCAAATTCCCCCCTGCCTTCTTCACCATTGAGTAGTATGAACCTTGGAAAGTACCTTCCTAGACCAGAATAGATCTCCATAATGCATTAACTGAGGGAAATACACCTAAACATGACTACATGTCACAAAGTTAATAAATATGCAAATGTATGATAATTAACCTATCAATAAGATAGTGTTTCCTGGCTCATACCCTCCATAGTAATTTCATGAAGATGCAATCTCAATGGATCCCAAACGAGCTGCAGTATTACATTGAAATACATTGATAATGCAAGACAATAGAAGTGCCACTCCATGACCCTCAATCATAATGTCTTCCTAACTGAATGCTTGTGACAGTCACTTCATCACAAAGTGTTGTCAAATTATTTTCAAGAAATAAATAAACGTTAAACATCGGTTACTGTGTGTAGACCTGATGAATGTTGGTACGATTTCTGAGCGCTCAAACCAACACAGAGCTGGGAAGTTCACACAAGTCGTATTGACATCATTTCACTGTTCTGGCATTTTCCCATTGTTATTTTCAACCCAGTGACTTCATAGAGTAGCAAGTTCATTCTTTCACAGTGACAACAAAATGCGGACTTTATGGAAGAGGGTAAAATGTGCTCAACACACAGCATGCACGGATGCACACATAGAAGAGAATGACCCAGGGAATACTTTTGGCTGCCGTTGCCACTAATAGCAGCCATTATGTAGTTGTATGAGATATTGAGCCATAGATTTTGATGGTTTTCCCCTGTGGTAACAAATGGGCTGTTGCAGGTAATGAAGCAAAGTGGAATAAGATGCCATGGACAGGATCTGTCTCTGGTGAGAACAAAAAACTCTCTACTGTCTCAAGGAAACCGAAATATTAAAAATTCAATGTTAAAGTGGGTGAAGATGGGTTCTGGGAATGTTAATTTCCTGCCATAGGGAAGCAAAACACTTTACATTAAGTACCATGTAACTAGGTCTATCAGTTCCTATGTAACTAGGTTGTTACATAGGATATAAAATAAATGATAAGGCTAAACCGTTACATTTCATTACGGTTTAGCGTTATCACTTATTACTCAAGTGAAACTTGATATGGAGAAGGCTAGCTTTTCTGGGGGTAGATTTTAAGATATCTTGTTATGGGAACGTACATTTACATCTTACATTCCTCCCCAATACTCTGCGTTCTTCCACTTTTGTAATAACCTCTACCGCTAACACTGGATACCATTTTATTACATGGCAAATCTAATACAAAGCAGTTACATGGTAGTTCATGTAACCTTAATGTAAAGTTTTGCCCAACATAATACAGTATACTGTAGAGCAGGGGTGGGCAATCCTGGTCCTCAGGTGCCACTCTCCTGCATGTTTTAGATGTTTCCCTGCTCCAGCACACCTGTTTCAAATGAATGGGTTGTTATCAAGCTCTGTGGAAGCCGGGTAATGACCATTCATTTGAATCAGGTATGCTGGAGCAGGGAAACATCTAAAACATGCAGGACAGTGGCAACTGAGGACCAGGATTGCCCACCCCTGCTGTAGAGTATGTTGCTTTGTCTTCAATCATCATGACATCATGGCATGTTCTCGATCTGATAGGACGAGGTCTGAGAAAGTGTTTAGGAATGTTGAGAAATTACCTAATTCCAGTGCAGTGACTTGGCAATAAAATCCACAACAGGACTTAATGTATAGCTTTTCTCAAAAAGCTTTGCTTACCCGTACACATTTTTGGATAAGATCAGCAATCCTTCTCTGCAGTGATCCTCAGACCTAAAGCATTGGGAGGTGAAGTAGAGGCAGGGAGAGGGTGAGGGTGGGTGGGAAGGTGAATCCTTGGACAGTCAGTGGATACAGTCTATCCAGCCTGTCTTCAAATTCCACTGCGGCATGAGATCAAATCTTCCTGAGCATTTTGACCATGGTACAGTATACATACAGTTCTCGTAGAGATTAACTGCACAGTATATCTATACAGGCATCTGTTTTTCAGTTTTTTTTGTCTTCCCCCTTTTCAATGGGTAAAAACTGGGATTTTTCTGAGGCATGTCATGTTGATAAGAACCTGTCAGGTTTGCAGTGTGGACGATTTATAAAGCAACATTGTATTTTTGTTCCTACTTCCTTGAGAGCTGAGAGACCATTCTTCATATTTACTTTGTTATGGATTCTCATTCATTTCTTTCTATTTTCAACAGATAGCATCCAAAGCTGCACCATCCGAGGTCATAATTCAGCATGTGTCTAACTTATCTTTATGCAGTGCAGGTACTCATAAATCAAACACAATACTTCTGGCAAAGTTTATCTTGGTATCAGATTGACTAATGAACTGATCACTACAGTTGGATTTTCATCACACAGGGGAAAAACTACATCGCCAACCCTGTGAGGTTTACAATTAATCAAATGGTAACATACCAAAGCATATTAAAGTCATAAAAATCTCTCCTAACGTTTTGCAGAAGCTGCAGCCCATGTTGCAGGTCAGGTGTAACTTCTATTTAAACCCTTTTTGTCACCAATGTGACCTCTAGCAGCAAATCATGGGTGGTGTGTGTATAGTAACTAAGCATTGATTTGAAGCATGCCTTCTCTGATTGCTTCGTCTAAAAACCTGTCAGCTGAGGAGACCTCTGTCGTGTCTGTGCCTCTCTCTACTCACAAGTACCCCGTCTCAATGTTCACTTTCCATGCTCAATCAGGTGCATGTGACCTTTGCGTGGCGTTCTTGCTGGAATCCGTGGGCCCTTCTCCATTCCCTGGTGTTTGTTGTTTTTTGTGTGGTTTAGTTTTTTTCTTTTCATTTGCCTGCCTCGGTAATAGTCCCGGTATCATTCCTGACATCAGTCTGTTGAGAACAACAATCATTTAACCTTAATTCCATGCTGGCTGCCTGACATCGAAGAGTGATGCAGTATTCTTTTTTCCAAAGCTGTCAGAAGTAGCCTATCTGTCACTGGCAAAACTGTTTAAGGGACAATATTTGTCAATACACGACATGGGTGGGGGGGAATACTGATAACAGGCAGTCCCTGATGACGACACATTTGGGTCAATGCTGTAGAGCTGTTTTTGTTGATCTTTCAAAGTATTTAAGATGTCCAATTTTAAAATGTAGTTCTTGTAAAATGGTTTCTAAGATGATAAAGATGAGTTGTTGTGTATCATCAACCATATGAAATGCTTCATGTGGCATCTGGAGTCCTGACTATAAAACTTTTTTTTAAAGATATTCCTGATGAAAAGGAAAACGATGCGCTATGATGACTTAATTTATAGGGGCATATTTACTCTAGTGGCAGGGAACTAATGTGCTGTGATCATAAGACATTATTCCATCCAATACGCTGAGGTTCAACATGCATAATCAATGAGTAATATCGTCAAATGTAGCAGAAAATGAAAACTACGAATATTATTACCTCGCTAATTAAAGAAAATAATTTGTTTGGTCACTGCCAAAAGTAGATTTCCCACTTCTGACGACTGCCTCCGATGCAGTATGAAAGTGGATATCTCACTTCGGCAGAATGTAAACACTATCTGGAAACACTTGTCAATTTGGAGACACTTGGAACTTTCCGTTAGCAAAAATAGTCAAGAGTTGCGTCTAATTAACCATAAATAATTGTTGACAACTAGACAGTCTTATCACCCTGTCATTGTGGTTTCTTTAATAGCTCACAAAGTAGCCTTCAGCAAGAACCAACTAGCGCTTTCTATACCATTAGAAAGTTGTGATGAATATTTTTCACTAGTAACTGTCAAGATCTCCTCTATGAAAAGCCTTTTCGTATTTTTATAGTATTTACTGAAATCCACGTTTGTGTGTTTGTTAACTCTAGGTTTATTTATTTATTTATTCATTCAGTTTTCCATTCTGTTCAGTAACGTTTGAATTTGTGGGTTTATTTTGTGTGAATACCGATGCAAAGCATTGAACATCAGGCGGACCTTCTTGTGCTATGGGAGAGATAGGCCTTCTCAACGTTTTAGGTGGACTGCGTAATAATAGACCTTTCACAATGTTCTGGTGAGGTGAGAATGCTTTTAGTATATGCACACATCTAAAAAGAGGGTGAATGTATAGGGAACTCTAAAGAAGTGAAAACAGAATCCATGGAACACTCTGTTCCCTTTGTGAGAAAGACCTGTTTGATCTCTGATATGAATGTAAAACCTCTCCAGTTCTGCTTTTCCTGAGGTGCCAGTTCTTTGTGGGTTCAAAAAAACAAAAACAAAACAACAATGTCCCTTTTGAATACAACATGAGCGATCTCGCACCTACCACATTTCAGGAAAGAATTGTCAAGAATAGACGATAAACAAATTCAACTTGAGGAGGGAAGAAATACAATGCAGGTGCAAGAAACATTATGGAAACACTGCCAGTAATATCACAGCAGTGTTTGTCTGAACATACAAGTCTGAGATGATAAGCAAATGCATGCTATGACTATAAAGGCAGTTTTTCCAAATGTTTTCATAATAGTGCACACTGAATACATTTGTAACCAAACCCCATCTTCTATCCCTTGCGGACATAAGTACACTCTTTTGTTTTACATTACACTTCCACACATAGCCCAAGATGTTCTGAGATTTTTAAAGATTGTGTGGTAGCACCATCTATTTAAGTGTACTCAAACTGTGCTATGCACACTCAAGCAGTAGTGTCTCACAGCAAATATACAGTATTTGGGTAGCACTTAAGATACAGGAAACTGTAATAAATGCTAGTTGATAGATAAAAAAGCCATTATAAGATGCTTATTAATATTATGTGTCAATGAGACTATTAAGCATTAATACTATAAGTAAGGGTTAGGGCAAGGGTTAGTGTTATCTTGAGATGAGATATAATATGGTTATTAGTTCATTAGACTTACTAACTTACTTATTGCCCATTAACTAACATGAATTGCAAGCACCTGGATCGGAATTGTTTATTTATTTTGAAAAAAGTACCTAGTCTTGTGACAAGGAGAGTTATGCTGCAGCAACTTTTCAAAACATGTTGCTTACCTTGGATATGATCCATTACCTATTATCGCTAGCACTAATCCAAGCTGTGTGCACTGTAGTCAGACTGTTCTCTGTTTTGTAAGCATACTGTACATAGGAACCAGACGTAAAAAGCATACTTCTGTTTATTTAGGATGTGTGCTGTGTTTTACAGTTGCTACAATATCTTCATAAGATTTTTGGTGACCATTGCAAGGCAGCATGGGTAATAGTGAGTGAGTTAGACTTATTCACTCTACACCATTTACAATTCCCCCTTCGAAGGTCAACACCATAATGTACACTTTTACGACCCCCTTGTTTCTCCGTAACCTTCAACTGAAAAGTCCAGTACCTCTGACCTACCCCCACCCTCTTTGTCATTCAGGGTTTAATTGTCACTCGCTCAAGGCTTTAACAACCATCAAAGCTGCCTGGTGTGGGTTTGTGTGACAGGATATCTCAGCTCTCATCAGAGTGCAGTGCTGCCAGACAAACTGCCCTCCAAGTGCTAATCCAGCCCCCTGAGGTGGTGTTCCGACCAAACTAATTATTCTGTGGAAGCAGAGCAGCTGGAAAACAGAAGTGTTGTACTGGAGTATTACAATGTGATGCCTATCTCAGGCCTTCTCCTCCTCCAAAGCTTGTGTCCCACACAAACACACGCTCAAAGACACATATGCACATGCACCCATCCACACCTACACACGTAACGTGTTCTCTCAACACTGCTATCTCTTCTGCTCATCACAACTAAAACCCTCATCCTTTCATTCCCGAATGAATAGGCTCCATTGAAGTTCAGAAGAGGGTTAGTCTCTAGTATAGGTCCACAAATCCAACACTCAAGCAGTCCATCCATGCTCCACGCCATTGGGTGATGCCATAGTGCATCATGACCCTCCAAGTGTTGGCCATTCTGTCCCAGAAGAAATATGGAGTGGTGTTATTGTGTGTGCTGTCCTCTCAGAGGAAATAGGTTAGGGGGCCTTCTCTTGATCCTACAGTGATACCAAGGATTTACGGGGGCTCTTGTGATTAGCCAGAAGGGAAATAGGAAAACAGGGCAATCGCTGCCAGCAGTTCGACATAAGAGAAATATGGACAAACAAACAGCCAATACTATGCTACACACACACCCCACACACACACACACACACACACACACGTACACACAGTCGTGAATGTGCATGCACAAAAATACGAACATCACATTATAATGCAAATTCCTTTTTTTATACCTCTGTTTATTTCAAACTCTTAAGGTTATGTAAACTGCTGCTTCGCCGTTTTGTTTTGTGTAAACTCAGCATATGAATATGCATCTTTTACAACCTTGGAAATCAGCATATCCCAACAAATCATACTTCCTTGATATTGAAAATGACTACCCTAGTCCCATAAGCCCCATGTCCTTGAAGAAGAAAAAAAAGAGAAAAATCTGGTGCATAATTTCAAATTACGAACAGCACTCGAAGATTTATCACAGCCTAAGCAATTTTATTGCTGAAATAACAGCCTCAACTTGTCTCTTCTGAGAGAGTAGGGATCTGAGCATGTCATGTAACATAATTCAGTTAATCAGATTCCCTCCAACATACTCTATTTTGTATGTTTGTGTGTGAGAGATACAGAGAGCAACAGAGAAACACGGGGAGTGCAAGAGTGGAGGAAGAAAGTGAGTTCAACAGTGAAAGATGAAAGTACATGTCAAATGAGGTTATGAATATGAATCATTCTCCTTCTCCTTCCCACTTCTTAACCTGTTTAATCTTTATTAATGGTGATCAAATCAAGTTTAAGCCAGATCATTCATCTTGCACTCAGAAGCCCAAAAAACTACGAAGACACCCTACATATGCTACTCCTGGACCTTTGCGGCCATTTTGAAGTTTCAAAGACACTTAGACCCTTACACTAATCTTCAAGGCCATTACTACTTTTTTAACCAATTAGAGAGCCATGTTGGTACTTGTCTATCTCCCACCGGCCTCCAACTTCTGTGCTCCTGCTGGACACTTTGTACTTCTGGGGTTGCAAAATGCAATTAAAGGCACCACCTGTTCCTTCTTCTGCCTCCTCTGCCTGGTAATTGGAAAGCCCTTTCTGTTGGCACTGGTGTTCCTCTCGTGCTACATCAGCAGCTGATCTCTAGCACACATGCCTCGCTAAGCCTATAGAAAATAAACCTCATATTCTAGTAATAGAAAAAAAAAGTGAGATTTCCTTCAAGTTCACCGCTTCAAGTTGAGCAAAGCAAATCAAGTGAGATGGTAATATCGCCCCACCCATATTTAACATTACCAAAGCTCGGTGCTGATATCCGTCATGTACTGTATACTAGCCTTCTTCATCATATTGTCTTATTGTGTTTTTCATATTAAAATTTAATGAGCCGTTGCTTCTGATTGTATCATCATTGTAACTCGTATTGTGTAATTGTGCCTGTACTCAACTGTACTAAAAAAGCCTCATATTCATGTGTTTATTGAACTATATCCATTACCTTGAAATCTGTGGAGAGGGGGTAATTTGCCCTTTTTGAACTTAGGTAGCCAAGAGGACGCTCATAATGTAAATGTGTAAGATAAAACCACTTAATATGAACACTTTGACCTTCTCTTACTGTTTGTTTCAATTCCAGAATTCAAGAGGCCAGCAGTGCTTATGAATAACCTTAGTTCAGTCAAGACACTCACGTGATTGATTTCACCATTTATTCTTACACATGACAAATGGTTTTACTTTGGCGGAATGGATGTACATGGGGAAGCGCTCCCCGCCTTCACTGCAGCATGCATGACATGAGGCAGGGAGCAACGAGTTAAATCCCCCACGGGGAGCACAGACAGACAACACGGGGGTGAAGGGGACGGTGGTGGGTGGCAGCAACGCAGACGGCAGGTTCGACAATGCGTGTGCGTGCATGGAGCGGCTTTATAGCGCCGCCTATCGAGCTACGCCTATGGCCTGAGGGCACGGTATTGGGTGGTATGACGCGCGCTGCCCGAGTGCCTTGCCTGAACCTGCTTCGCTCATTAGTATGTGTTTTACTTTAGTTTATTTTTCCAAATGTGCAACTTCACCATTGGGTAGGAGAACGTTGTGTTTGTAGAAATTTAGTTATTGACAACATTTATCTTTTATCGCAGATCGGCAGGTCTGGCCCGCAACTTTTTTTACTATAGATTTTTCTATAGTATATAGATAGATCTATAGAATTTCTATAGATCCATTTTGTTCTCCAAAATGTAATTCCTTAAGAGTTCACTATGGCATTAACCTTTTCAATGGACACATTCAAAGCTCATTAAAATTTTCAGTCTCTATGAAGAAGCACAAACGATGTGGCGTTCACACTACCGAACATCAGGTCTAAGTAAGGACAATACCTGACCAACCATGAAATTGAGCACTTACTAAGTCTCACTGGTGACATACCAAAAGCTAGGTGAAATTTATGCGGCAGTAAGTGCATCCACAGAATTGTATTTTCAAGAATTTTAGACCAAAATGAAAAATCCAAGGGCTAAACATACTGGTTTCCATATTGGCTTCCTAGAGTATATGGAGGGTGTGTGGCTGACCCTATCTGACTGTTTTATATCCCTGCAACAGTTTCTCTCTGGGACTCTTGAGCAGCTCTCTTATTACCAATCATTTTCTATTCAGATGTCAACCCGTTCAAGGTAAAATAAAGAACACTAATTCCTGTCAGCACACCTCTGCTGAGATGATTGATCTTGATTCAGTCACATCAAAATGAGTCAAATGAAGACCCACAGGGAGATCATTATCTGCAATATTACCCCCTACACCAAGCTCCCTCTTCCAATCAAGGATTATGCGGACGGAATTGACCCTTTCTTTGGGCCTTTTGCTAAAAAGGCTTTCTCACACTGTGCATCCTGGGAAAACTGTTGGTGCTGTGTCGTTCCACTCTCATCTCCTCTCAGCAGGCAGACTGAGAGCCACAGCATTTGTCACTCTGCCTGCACAGACCATAGAAATCTAATAAGGACTGTAGATGAAATCTTTGTAAGAGCATGTCATAGCTGTGGTCCTTTACTGGTGACATACAGTACTTACCGGAGTCCCTTTTCTACTCCGCTGGCTGCTCTCCAGGGTCCTGAACCCTAGCTCTCAACAGAGACCACGCAGGCAGACGACCACCTGGTCTCCTGGCTCCTGCCTCTGTCATCCTGTCAGTGCTTAATGTATGTGTCTGTGTGGGTTAGTGGAGAGTATGGGGTAGGTAGGTCAAAGGCAGAGGGGGGGAAGAGACTAATGCTTTCCGTCAAAGCTGCTTTTTGGTTGATGTAACATCCTGTCAGGCCTGACGCAGATAGCTTCTTGGCTTCTAGCCGTCCATCTTACAGAACTGTACTCTACTGCCATTGCTATGCACAGTGTCGCCAGATAGGGTAGTGAACTGAGAGACCAGGGTGCTGGGGCTGTAGTTCCGTGACTGTACAGTTGCCTGCAGCTGTGGTCTGTGGACTTGGGTCTTAAAGCACTGATATTGTCTCAGTCTGGGGTTCGTTGGGGCTTGTCTGGTCATGAATCCATTGCTGCACCATTGTCACCATGGCTACTTTTTGAAAGGCTTTCTGTACTATTTCCCAGTCATTAGCACATTTTTAATTTTCATTTGTGGTATTTCCTGGCAGGTTCAAAATGCAATTGTATCTGTGTACTAAGCAATTACAAAATGACACAATTTTATAAAAATCACTGTGCATTTTTCTGTTCGATTGCAATAAAGGAAAAGAAAAGTGATGCAGTTTTGTGGCAGTTTACTTTCTTTGTAAAACTGTACAAGCACATCAGAAGCAGCTTCAACCTTTATTGCTACGAAAAACTTGAATAAGCACTTACAAAGCAACTCTCAGAGACACTTTTTGCAAATGTGTCCCTTTTTCTTACACACCTCTATTGTTAATATAACCTACAGTAAATACTTCTACAAAATCCAACTCAAGATATAAAACCACATGCTTAGATGTCAGGGATGTTTGTGCTGAGTATCACCCCTATTGTATCCAATTATGCACCAAACAAAGGTACAACAAAACATGTCATCCTTTGTAGTAATTGATTCTTCCACCTGAGGGCAGTACTTTATAATCTAATATCAGATAAATCTATCTGTTTCTCATGTACAATTAGGCCACCGAATTGAATTTGCTTTTAGGTTAACTCACATGTCCTTGTTAGTTTACCTCTGTGAGACTGATTTACAGCGTAACCCTGTATGCCCTTTTATACTCCTAGTATTTGCCAGGATAACATGGCTCAGTCATTTGTAGGAGGGTGGATACATTTTTCAAGATCCTTTTCTGCACAGAATCACAATTCATTTGACAGAGTCCAACCTATAGAGCAAAGCTGGGTCACAACCGAGAACGTCATTCATTTGCTGTCCTAAATGTCTGTAGTACTTTGATGATGTGACCATGTGAAGGAGAAGATAAATATTTTGTGAAGTGTAGAGATGATTGGGTAATGTGTACACACATTCAGTACTGGATGTTCTGTGGAGGACATTTTGAGTGGTTCAAACTCTATTTCCATACTTTTGTGGCAACATATCCTGTGGTTGACCCCATTCACAGTGAAAGCTTTCAACTTTCAACAATGTGCATTACAGTATTCAAGGCCAGGCTATTCTGCAGTGAAAGGATGAGAAATCACTGACGATCTATTCAACAAGAATTTGGGATGAACTTGAAATCACCATCTGAGCATTTCTTTTTTTAAAGCTTGGTGATTTGCAGACAATGTTCATGAAATCCAATCAGTCTTTGAGTCCTTCTGGGGAGTCCGGGGGGTCTTCATCCTCTCACCATGATGAAGCCCTCTTCCTGTGGCCCTCAGGCATTTCATTCTGTTGGTTTCAGGATTGCACTTGGCTATGATGCATGGAAGCCTCACATTGTCTTCTTTACTCTCGATTACACTCCCCAGAGACAATCACATTGCCTCTTACATGTTTCAATTATTTTCCCTGTGTCAAAATGTATGCCCGCGGCCTCACCTGTCGTGTTCTCTTCATCTCGTCTAAAGGAGCAGGAAGCTGATGACATACCCACCTCACACTCCAGTGGATCAGGAGAGAACTTGTCTTCTTTTTTCTTTTCTTTTTTTGACGAAATGGAAGAAAACAATGACTTGAATGTTTTACGTTGGCGTGACAATTCAATTTTGTTTGAAGGGGAGATATTTATACCCAAGAAACATATTGCACTTAGATCTAAATGTCCTCTCCAAAATAAAAGTCCTCTATGTGGTTCCGAAGAGAAAACCTGTGCATAAATTAGAAAACTGATTCCTCTGTTCCCTGTGTATTTTCATTTTTATATCAATCAGCTGATATGAATCAACAATGCTAAGCAGGAAAACATACATGTATTTGATAATTTGGGGAAGGCAAAGTGCAGCAGGCTTAATCAGGACATACTGTTTTGTCCACATAATCAATTTACAGTATTTTTTTATTTTTTATTAAAAAACAAATACTTTGAAATGGACTATCATAAATTCTTAGTTTACAAAGAGTGTTCAACTTGTAGTAAAACATGTGCACTTCAACATGTCATTTACAAATTCAGTACAATAAATGTGACTTAACAAGTTTGAAACTTGCTATTTATTTAATGTGAAAAATGAATAAGTCAGCACCTTTCACAATGCATATATTAAAATGTGTTTCTTTATTGAATATATTCACATTCGCTATAAACACCACCAGGCATGAATTTCCATACCTCAATACCTTAATAATACATATGAATTCTCTGAGTTATTTGTTAGGTTTTTATTATTAACATATGTGTGTTTCATTTCCAATTAATCCTTGAAGCTCTTTGAAGAGTGATAAAAACAAAAAGCTGTATGATTCAGTTTGATCAGGCATTCTCTTACATTAAAAGCATCTACTACAAGTAAGTTGTTTTGTTAACCACAAGGAAAAGATGAGAGGATAAGTTATTATTTTCAGTGTCCTTTCTACAGCTTGCTGGTCACTAAAAACAAAGGCTTCAGTCTCAATGATGTATAAACTCTACAGGACACGATATCTCATGTGTTCAAATAAGATGAATGGCAGGCTGGACCATGGCTTAACAGTGATGGCTGGGGACGGTCAGGCGCTGCACTTGTGAAGAACTTGACACACCCCCAATCATATCGGGACAGCTGAGTAGAATTTGAGGAACACTGCAAATATTGAAATGGACAATTACTGGTGAGATATGAGTAAACTGCAGTGTGGTCTGTCAGTTTAGAAACTGTACGTCACAAAGTCTGTTAACTAAAATGACAGACCAGTGGTAGTGTTGTCATCAAACTGTTGTGACACTGAAAATTACCATCCAGCCCTAATCTAATTGATGCTTGGAGAGTCTGTCATAGACTCTGGAGAAAAGAAAATGAGCTGAAAGGGGGGGATCCTTTGAGCTATTGTATCTAATTAAATCCATTGTTACATTTTCATGATTTCAGAGATCATGTTTCTCTGTGTCCTTCTATGAATGTTCACAGATATAATACTGCCAACGACTCTTTATCAGAATGACGGTGGACATCCATGGGACAGTACACATATATGTACACATGAAGTCTTCCCACTGTTGACATAAACTAGTGAAGCCCACGAGAGAGTATGGATCAGGCAGTTGATGTTTCAAAAGTTACAGCACTGTCAGGATCCACAATGCTAAGTACAAGTCTGGCCCCAGTTCTTGAGTTTTATCCTTAGAACTGGTGTTGAGTTTGTTGGATAGAATAAATACAAGGACTCAACTATCTTGCGTTCGGAAGATGGCTAGTGACTTTGTGACTCAACATATTAGGAGAGTTTTGACTCATTGATCTAAATGCATGCTAAATGCCTGTCAATGCAATATTAGTTCATAAATATGTGATTGTTTCATGTATGGGGTTTCCTCAACAAAAGCAATACAAGGATAGAATAGAAATTACAATCCATGGCTCAATTAAAGGTGTTGTATTTAACAGTATATTCATATGTCTTTAACATAATGAACTATGTTTTTCTGCATGTTTAGTTGATTTTAGTTATGTTGAATGATTTGTTATGTATTGCTTCATCCCAAGTTTACACTGGTAACAATCAGTGTGGAGAGAAGTGAAGGGCCCAACAAAATAGCAGTGACATTTCATGAACTGAAGATATGATAACCGAATATGGGTGGCATAGGGTGACAGATTGTTAGCTATTGGAAGGGCTGCTTGAGTCCAAAGACAAAATAAAAGGTTATACATTTTACAAAATGCTTTTCACAATGTTTTGAATCAGGTGGCTGAGCGGTTAGAGAATCGGGCTAGTAATCAGAAGGTCGCTGGTTCGATTCCTGGCCGTGCAAAAATGACGTTGTGTCCTTTGGCAAGGCACTTCACCCTACTTGCCTCGGGGGAATGTCCCTGTACTTACTGTAAGTCGCTCTGGATAAGAGTGTCTGCTAAATGACTAAATGTAAATGTAATGATTTAAAGAAATACCCAGTATGAGGTAGTTATTTGGACCAGCGCTGGTATTTTATATCCTAAGTGGTGAACAAATCACAACTGTCATTTGTCAATTAGCCTGACAAAAACAAAAACTTCTCTTCATCAAAGTGGTGGTGCATCCTTCCTTGTAGTGCTAATCACTGATTCATATGATACATATTGCATGCTGATGTTTATGACATGTTTAAAGATTCATCAAAAGGAATTATACACTTCAGTCATAATCTCAATTGCATGAAAAAAAAATTAGACCATTGTTTGGAGCAGCATGCTTAACATTCTTTCATGCAAATGCATGTGTTAATATTGTATCAGTAGTGTTACGGTAAAAGCCTCGATAGCATATAAAATCAGTTTATCAGGAATTTGGTTTTGATATTAATCGATCTACATCCAAAACAGTCCGGTTTTTGATGAGTCGATGCATTAATTTCAATAAAGGCCTACTGGACATTTTCTATATCCATATTGATTGTACAGTACTCTTTGGTCACAATCAGTTTCAAACCATTAGAGCAGAAGCATAACAAAGGGCATTGAAAACAATCATTTAACAGCCAGTTGGATCCACCTTCAACAAATCAGAACAGCCAACTATACAGTATAGCATTGCATAGAGTACAGTAGTATATTCTTCCTACTTGATGCAAGCAGGTGGAGTCAAGTAACCAGTTTCTCCAGGTAGCATGCCAGTTGATCACACTTTGGACAATATTCTGGTTTTAAGTCAAGCATTTAGCCAGGGTTATGATCAGTAAAACCGAAACCAGAAGAAAATGTGCTGTCAGAAATTACAAGCATGAGGTTCACAGCTATGGTACTGTATACTTGTTTGTTGTCAATTCTAATACCTGATGGGTAATTTCTTGGATGGCCATTTTGGAGCATAGTCCAGATAACATTTGGTGTCTACAAACTAAATTGCTCTGGAAGCAGTATCATTATATTTAGTTGGTTATTTTGTGTGTCTTCATATATTCATATGTGTAAGGGATGTGATATCAACAAAATAAATAAAACACGTTTTGATTATGCTAAATGTCATGGTCAGAAATGCATTCATGAACATGAATGTCCTCATGAATCTGTTTACAATGCAGGTAGAGAGTGTGTACGCATGACAGATTTCAACAATTGAAGAGGACAGCCTTGAACTGAGAAGGCATGCTGCGTGTCTGACAAATTTGCGCAACTTTCCACTTTCACAGCTCGATCTGAGAGATCACAATTCATCATGTTAGGCTACAAAATCTAATCACCATCCTCAATCGGTACCCATTTGTTCAGTGTTACTGCAATGATTGGGGGCAACAGCTTGGATAGATACAGAGGAGGTCTGTCTTAATCCACGCTGATCATCTTCCTGAATGTGAAGGCATTGTAATTGCCACACAGTTCATGGATGGCCTTCATCCATCTAATAACATTTGTAACTTATTATTTGTCTGCCATTAAGCAGAGATGGATATTTACTTTATTCCCCCTGCTGCTCAGTGTTGAATGCTTTTGTTGTTAACCAAGTCGGACCAAATTAACTTTTCAGTCTGTGCAACATTGTAAAAATTGCACATTTATGTGCACCTTGAGGCAAACTGAAGACGCTCAGCCTCATCGACCACCCTTCAATGCAGAGCCGACACAAACATGTGAGCTATAGTGAGGTAAGGAGTTTGAAGAAGGGGGGGGGGGGGTTAGGGTTCGATTCTAGCATTATAAAATTGCATTACCTTTAAAGCGGGTCTGAAACAGGCACTGGAAAGCTAACTAAAACAAACCCAAGTACATCATGTTTTCCTCTCATTTTAATTGGCATGGATCAATTGGGCCTTCATTACAGGACTAAGATGGATAACCTCATCTTTTTCTTCTTTCTCTTTTTAATGGGTACTCAATTGCAACCTTCTGATTTAATCCCCGTGGAGCCACATACACTTTTAATCCCCCCTTGGAGCAACTCGATCTCAGTTCATCATCCCTCAGGCCATGCCTGATCTTCCTGTTTGTAGGATGTTTGGTGAGCACACCTCCGGTGGTGTTTGTGCTCTGCATGGTATCAACACAAACCCGCACTCTGATGCATCTGTGCACATTCACCTGAATGATCATTTCAGATGGAATGCTTGCTCAAGCATGGAGTCAACAGAGAGCACGTTAAGCAGAGTTCACAAATATTATTTTTATTATTTGCAAATAGTAAGATTGCCTACGCTATGTTTTGTTTGTGTGAGTATTGTTGAGATAAGCATGCCTAGTTGTAAAACATACAAATGAGTGTACTATTATGCAGCCTTTTTTCAATTTTTAATGCGTAGTGTGAGACTATTTAGAATGTATGTCCTTGGGATCAAGTGTATTCTTGATTTCATCATGTTGAAGTTCTGAAGTCCCATTGTATGACATGTACTAGGAAGAATGCCTGTAGGAATGTGAATTATACATCTAGTATCTACTCTGAGTTTTAGACCAATGCTTCCAGGTTGGGATACCTTCAAGTTTGGTTTGTGATGTTTTGTGCTCTTCCTGATTGCAGCATGTATACTTCATTATAAACATCTTTATGGGAACATACAAACTCAACAGCACATTACTGGAACTTAGATCTCTTTGAAGTTATATTTTTTTGAAATACTTTTTAAAGTGCTTTTCTTTTGTCTCCAAGCAATACATATATTGACAGGACAATCTCAGTCATATTTTTTTCAACATGAATTGAACAGATATTTATTCTACGTTCAACATAATGTCTCAAACAGGCAGAAGAACAATTTTCTAAAGGCTTCATTGGGACTTTGCCGGGGTTCACCTAACTATAGGCATGCAGTATGTGCTGGATGGCAGGAAAATGTTCTACAATTAAGTAGAATCCTAGAAATAGCAATTTGTTTTACATACATGGACTAATTTAAATACTTTTATACCTTATCTCATTTAATTTTATGTCAGGAGACACGCAAAGCTTTAGTTACCGTAGTATAGTGACAATTTAGATTTTCTAAGGGGGAAATCTGTAATGCAGGTACAAGTTATAAACTCCTTAAACCTTCATCCTAAATTTATCTACACGCATTAAAATACTAATAAAACCATAGGTTATTTCTTCGTAGGGTGTAGCCATTTCATGCAACATGAAATGGCTTGCCTTCGATCTTCCAACATGAAGTAGGCCGTATCATCAATGCAGATGGGCCTTTACTGATGTCAGGAAGGTTAACAGCACCTAATCAAGAGTTTAATGAACTTTTTTCTATGTTTATGACTAAGAATATTTCCAATCCTTAAATAGCGTTTGCACATATATAGTGCTCTACAGCATTTTATGAATTGCATTGATTTAAATGGCAAGCTGATTATAACCTTCCTTATAGTTGTATGTTGTTCTTGCCAAACACAGCATTAAACTGAAAGCTGAGTGCCGTGTAGCTAAACCAACCAGATCAATGAAATGCAGGCACCAACAGGCCTCTAATAACTTCACATTAAGTAAAACAAAAGAACCACATTGGAGATCAATTCTTCGTTTCCTTCCTGTCTTTCAGGATTTTTGCCCTAGATTTACCAGATTGCTTTTCTGTTGTGTTTCCTCCACTTCCATACAAAACCTAGATGTGACATGCAGTACACTGCAGTGGGCTTTTCTTTCTCCATTCCCTTTTGCAAAAAAAATATGAATTAGCATAACGGGAGTGGTCAGATGTTTTGGGGGGGTTCATGTGTGTATCTGCCAGAGAGCCTCATGGCAGATACATAGCCTTGAGTTGCTCTCCAGGGGTTTGGAAACAACTTTCTAGTCTAGTAGCAGCAGGCCAGTTGTATCTCTTGCTTTCATTGTCCAGGGGACCTGTGCAACGCCAATAATAGGCAGAGGACTCAAACACATGAGACAGGGTATGATCCAAACAACCACTTCACTAGCAAAATGTTCAGAAACATTGAAAGATAGTTTGAATCCAGGCCAACCATCCAGGAACAGCGCAGAGATCAGTAACAAATCCAGAGCAAACAGATCCTAAAGGGGGTAGGTAAAAGGTGAGGTCAAGGGAAAAAAGCAGGGTTCGGTAATCAGGAGAATACAAAACCTGAGAGATCATGCTGGGATGCTAAACACAAAGGTATTATAGTAAGACAAACTGACGAAACACAAGGGCTGAATACACTGTGATGGGAGGCATAACGAGGGACAGGTGTATACAATCAGACCGGTGGAAGACAATCGCACAGGCAGAAACACACACTGACACAAGAGAAGCAGTGATTACTGTATATCAAAATATAACAAGACTAAGAATTAAAGGACATGTTAGCAAAAGAAAACATAACCTAGGGAGCAGGGCAGGATTTGCCAACCTGTGGTGCACAGCTAATCCACTGGAGCCGTTGGACCAGAGTGTATTTCGAGCTGCAGACCATGCTCTGGCGCTGTCTTCTGCCAATAAAATATTGAGTGTGCTGAACATCAGATGTTCCCATGTGTTGAGGGGACAAGGACTTATGTTCTGGGGAGGAAAGCATGTGGGTGGTGTTATTATTTTTTGCTAAACAACTAGGAGAGAATCTTCCAATGAAGAAATATGTTTTTTAATTAGAAAATAAAGGACTGGTGTACACACATTTATATATATTTTGGGTTGTTTGTTTTTTTAATGAGGGATTTGCCTTTGGCATGCTGCTTAGGCAAAAGTCATATTAGACCTGAAGCACATCCACATTCTTATTTGATGAAAACCGACATTGATATTCATTCTGCACCTCGTCTGGAGAAAAGAAATACACAGAAAAAGGAATTGTGTCAGGCATGCCACATTACCAAGTAAATGCTGACTGATTATATTTAACATGCAGCACTAGCAAATCACAAATTGCTAACCTGATGTTGTCAGGCTTTCTCCCAAGGGAATTCAAGCAGATATCCAAAATGGGAAATATGAAACTTTGAAAATATGCACCTTCTTTTCGTAATGAAACCTATTAACCATGTGCATCAAAAAGATACACTTTTATTCTTTGAGATAATATTGTGATTTCTTCATTTACTTTGACAGAAAGAGAAGAACAATCACAGCTTCATTTTTCAGGGAATAATTTGCAACTTCAGATGAAAAGGGTGCAGCAGTGCTACCCTGTGCCTACTGAAGATGATTACCCATTAGGTACACTGTAGACATTTTGCAATACACACACTTGATTGCATCACTTTGCGAGCTCATTATTCCTCATCAGCTGTTCCTTATAGTAAAGGGGCCTCAAGTGTTTATGAGGCCACCATACTCCACAACGTAGCCTTGCCTTATTACCAGTGGACTTGAATGAGAATTAAGTATCACAAACAATTCTGTTTGACCAGCAGTAATGAGACAGTGGCACAACTCCAGTTGAGATGGAATTCTTCCTTTAATATGTCATCCAGTTTTGTTGCGAGTTAACTGCGACTTTTCAGAGTGTGATGAAATGTCAAGGAAATCCAGGAACGGAAGGAATTAGAAGAGAATAAATTGCCAGTACACTCACTGGCAACTTACACACACACAATTTGAATTCAAATGTACTATTGAAGAGTTACTTTCTTTCATGGCATCACAAACTGACAACATTTACATTTGGTAAATGTAACACCGGCATCAGATTTATTTCACATTAATGTCCTCTTTGATAAGGTCATAAGGCAACTCTTGAACTCTGTCCAACAGAAAGAGTTAACAGTTTAGGAAGAAACACAATTACACCTCTGTCAAAGTTTTGTTTAAACTCCAGTGCCTATTCAACTTATATCAAATGGCTGGTAATTAACTACCTTCGTTTTTAAGCTGAATTAATGAATTAAAAACCCATGTACGTATTATTGCAAGATGCAATTGTTTACTTGCAAGATGATATTATTTGTGTTTCCTAAAAAACTTCAAAGGCCTTCTTAGTGTTGTGTTGGTTACTTCTTTGCAATGAAAAAATATGTTCTTTAATAATATGCATCATTAAAACTGTATAATTCAAGATATGTCAATCCTTTGTGGATTGCTCCAGTAAACCCTAATCACACCACAAGTCGACCTTATAAAATGTGACATTGAATTTACACATACTTGGGAGTTAACTTGGGACTTTTCTACATTATGACTCGGAACTAACTGCATAAAATATTAAGCACTCATTCATATCATTGACATTGATTGACATCCCATCAAGCCCTCTCCTCACACCATATGTCAGGCAACGTTGATAAGCTGCAGGCAATTTATCATAGTCAAAAAGAACCCATCCCAAGCCTACAAACATTAATGATTCGTAAACACTGCATTGCCATTTCTTGATCACATGTAAGGTCAGATATTGGGTAACAACAAGGCAATGCATTTCAATTGTTCAGTGTTACAAGTGCTGTATTAAGCTGTACTGACACTGTGATATATGTCATAAGCACTTTGCTTCTCACAAAAGTTGGCACATGGTTTTTTGTACAAATAAGTACATAAATAAATACACATTTCAACAGCCACTGTCACAAATATTGAGAAGTAGATTGAAATGATCAAGTCACATACAAATAGCCACACATACACAACAAATGTATAAGTATAAGCCAAGTTACTAAATAAAAAGTAACAGTAACAGTATTTACTATTTGCACAAACAATATTTGAGATCATACAATCCTGTGTTGTCCTGTATCCATTCCCATAAACCAGCAATCAGCCTTTGCGCTTAGGCTTCTTGCCAGAGTCATGTTCAGATATTAGATCAGTGTTTGTGACTCCTGTATTTTCTTTCTGCTTGGCCAGATAAAAGAGAAGATGGGTCCTAATGCAGCTATATATCGAAAATAAAAATAGAAGAGGCTGTGTACGTCATGCTACTCATTAAAAGGTGTCTACCTCTATGATGGGCAGAATATTCTCTCTTGGATAGTGTAGCATTACCAGAAAAGAATAATGCCCAGACAACAGTGTACCAATTATGAGGGATACAAACAGCCGTGCGACATATTACGGTGTAAAGGGCCGATTAACGGGAATGGCTAGAAGACTTTAGTGTGGACACAGTACGACTCACGTGGGACTGTAGCCAATAAGAAAAGCATGTGCGGCAGGTGCATTTTATCATCCCGGTTGTACATGTATGCAGACATATTGCTTCCTTTTAGGGGATTTCACAGGGGTTCACTTTCTTATGACCTTATAGGCTATTCTGGATGATAGATGTCCATAGTAATAGCCATTTTAATATTCCTGTTTGTTATTAAGAGCGACTGAGTCAGCAGGGCATAGCTTTAAAGGCTTAATGGGGCAACATAAATTGCCATACCAAGGGAAAGATACAGCACTAATCACGCCATTAACATTGAGCATTTCAGTAACCCACTGTGGCCATGTTTATGGCTAGTGGTGAGAATAGTCTCTGGTCAAACATGTCCACCATGGGATGTCAATTGTAAAAGCTATGAGTACAGTGGCATTTCAATAAAACCAGTGCATTTGCTTGTTTATCCAAAAATTAAAATACTTAACATTGCAACAGAAACTATTTGCCAAAGGTACTGTATGGGCTGTAAGTGTGCCATTTGAATAAGAAAAGAACACTCTTTAGCAAGTAGCAAAACCTTGTCCAACTGTTGGGATACTAACCTAAACAGTCGTCAAAGGCATGGTCTAATACACCTTGTATCCTGTAAAACTCCATCCAAATACACATTGTCCTCTATCTCTCTTTCAGGGACAGTTTTATTCCGCTTGTTAGTAGGCCCAAGGCTAATTCTGGTTTGCCAGGACAGCATATTGCAGTTTTAGACGAGGCAGAGATGCATTTTCTCAATGTCAGATTTGGATATGTGCATGCCAGTATGACAGCAACGTGAGTCAAATGTTTTGAACTCCTTGACAAGATTGGATTAGCCTATTTTGTTTGTCATCGTTTTGTCAGGTTTTGTCTCTTGCTCAGAGGTACAAATATTTTTGACTTCCACTGACTGACACAAAAAACAACACTGATAGTCAAAGGAAGGGCAATCTGAATGCAGTATGCTGTTCCACTGAGCTGTTGACGAGGGTATTCAAATTGTGTTTGCAGGAAAGGCAAAGGGAATAAGGGCTCTGCATAAAATCCTTTTGATTGACTGTTGATAACTTCTCAGGAGACCTCTGGAGGTAAGGTACTGTATTATGAAAAGGGTTTATATTGACAGCTATCCAATAAAATTCACTTCAGAATCTGTAATGTGCTTCTGGCAGATAAACAAAGATTTATTTAGAGTGTCTGCTGATGAAATATATAAACATATTAACTACATTAGCTTTTATTGAAGGAACACACACGCAGTTCCTCCTTCTGTTTATGCTCTTCACTTCCTTGAAGTGCATCTTGATATTTGCTGTATAGTACAATGAGCTATTAATACTTTTTAAAACGTCACTTTCATTCAGCATTTTCACTGAAATCTAAAACTCAATCAGTTTTACATTTAAACACCATACAGGTCCCTAGTCTTGAACCCCATTTTAGGTGAATATAAAACAACAACAAATTAATTAACTTCCAACATCTGGCCCCCAAGGGAACACCTCTAGCAATTGTAAATGCACTGTGACATTAATGGCAAAAGCAGTTTATGTATTCTTAGAATAGATGATTAAACCTTTACAAGACAGAATGACGATCAAATTAATGTAAGAGTCAAGTGTGTGAATTCCGCTCAACTTTTTCTGGCCATAACATAGTCATAACCTACCATTCTAAAATACATATTCCAAGGTTTGGTCAGCAAATTTCGAAGAAGGCAGATTTGTGCACAGAAAGTGCTATATCAGGCTCAGAAACATCCCAGAGAAATCAATCATCGCCTCACACAGGGTGGTGGACACTGGACACTTGAGGGCGAATCGCTAAAATGTCTGCTTGAACCAGCAGCTTGGGGTCCACAGCAGCAGTAGAAGTGACACCATTGCCACTCTCCTTCCCTCTCACAACGTGTTAATTAGTGCATGAAATGTCACATCACAACCAGCAGAAGCAACACACAAGTGTTGGATTGCTTTCTTGTTGCATCAGTGTCATGCAGAAGTAGTTTTTTATATGTGTTTATTTATTAATTTATGTTGTTTATCTGATCCCACATCACAGAGAATACAAAGGGGCTTGTCCTGTTTGCTCACAAGGATCCAAGTCAGGGTTGACGTGTCTGTGCCTTGACCAAACAAACCTCTCAATGTCACTGTGCACTGTGTGTATGTTGGTGCCCAGGTGCCAGTGCAGTTTATTTTAAGTTGCAAACAAATTGCACTAAATAGAATAGCATGAAATAATACAAGTAAACTCAATGAACACAATTCAAGTTAATTCCAATGGTTTAATAACAGCTACAGTCAGCTTTAAAACATAAGGGCTCACAAAGTAATAAAGACATTATAGACAAACACATATTTAACATTCTAACATGGTTAAACACAAATTCAATATGTTGACCTATAAGAAGTTGGAATTGTGCAAGGAAATAAACTTAACTTTGTAAAAAAGTTGTTCTTTGGCCTTCTAAGGCATTCTAAGCCTCTGCAATGTGTTAAAGTATGTCCAAATGCTACAAGCAGCATCACACTTTGCAGACTACAACACAAGCCTTTAATGGTGACCTTTGAAATGTGCTGGAAAGGGATATACAGGTTAAATAGACTTAATCAAATGGAATCCATCTTGTATCAGGCTCAGGATGACAGGTGTTGTGCATGAGCGGTGAACCAAACAGCGAAGCAAACTAAATGATTAATAATAGCCTGTAGCTTTTCTCTGTGAAGGGGCTAGAGGGAAAGGATATTGGCACTCATATAAACAGAGACCTTTCGAAGCCCAGGATTTTTACCACCTGCAGTGAGTGAGGGTGCATTATATTAGATGCCAATGGGCACTCTATGCCCCCGCCCCCCACCCCCTCTCTGCAAAGCAAATTCAAATCGCTTCTGGCCACAGTGCACATCTGCTCTATCTACCCCTGAGAATCAGCCAGAACTACCGTGCAATTAGGGATCAGAGATCTCGGGTTAGGGTGTCACACGAATGTACCACCGTGTTTGGAATGATCAAGGGTACCAGCTGGGAAGAGAAAGATAGAATGAAGGAGATAGGTAGAGAGAAACAGAAAGAGAAAGAAAGGGAAAGGTGTGTGTGGGAGTGTGAATGGTTATAGTATAGTGGAATTCAGTATCAGGTTTCACCATCAAGTCTTTCTATTTGTCTCTAGCCATAGCGCAGCCTATGTCAGCCACACCACATTCTAGGGTAAACTTGCTTGATTGTGTAAGGCAATCCATCCTCTTGTCATGCAGTACTTAATCCTCAAATCCATCATGTTCCATAATGCTACCAAGGTCATTCAATAATGAAATTGTCTTTTCACTCAAGCATTTGGTGAAAGGGTGTGCAGATGTAAAGGCCTATAAAAGTACAATTCACTCTTTCACTCCCTCTTCCTGTGCTTGTGTGTGTGTGTGTGTGTGTGTGTGTGTGTGCGTGTCTTGTGTATTGGAAGGTACATAAGACCAGGGCAGGGGCATTTTCATTCAGCTCAGAGTGCAAAAACCCTGGGGGAAATCAAAGTAAGCATTTTCCCATTCTAAAGCATTGCCTTTAATAGGTACAATACAGACCAGTCACCCAGTCCCTTGGCCTACAGTACGTGGTCACATACCCTGCACCACTGTGCATGCACAGTCTCTCCCCTCTATCTTCCTCATGGCACTACATTTCCTGTTTACAATATCCCTCATTAAGAATCATTTGGGGAAAAACAAGTTACCAGCAGAGCCTTCAGTAATGTCAGCACCCCCTTCCCGACATACACACACACGCGCACAAACTTGATATCGTAGGACCTACATGAAATGAACAGACCGTATCGCCACAGTCATTGGACTTGTGTCCTGAGGGGGAAGCGAGCATGGTGTGTTGCCTTATGAAAGAGCACATTAATAAGGGGAGAGAGCTGGCTCATCTGTGTCTTTTCATTCTCTCTCGGGGGCATCATAAATGCCCTCCATGCTCTTTAGGGTAAGACGGCAAAAGGGAAGTGTACCATATCTTAAGAGATACTCCACACATGAAGGTCCCTCTGGTTATATTGAATAGTGGTCATTGTGTAGACAGTGTGTACCCATTATGTAGGGTATTGTATCAAACTCCAAATAAGGGTGGTTGGATTGTGATCTATTGTGTTCAGCAGTGGGTGCTCATGTTTGACCCTGTCTATGCAACGGAGCTGGTGATACGTGGTCAAGATATACACCAGACGTTTCTCGTCGAAGCCCAGAAACCAATTGCTTCTCTCAATTTTTCCAGGGTTAACAGCGTCCAGACAGAGCGGCCATTAATTTAATTAAAACAAAGCAAGAGTGTTCGTGTAGCAGAGACAGATGAGTGTAGAGAAGATATTTACAGGTAACTTAATTACATTCACTAAATAAAACACATCTAGGTCAGAAAGAGGAGAATTCCAAATAGGCAATTAAGCCATGGGTAAGAGCCTTAATAAGGAAAGCAAAGTACATAAAATGTGCGGAGGTAAGTGAGTGTCTGTGCAAACGACTTTGCCCAATACTATTCATCATGGGACTAAGTGGTGGGAGGGTGTCAGGGTTCTACGTTCTAACAGCATTAATCCCCAATAGTAGAGTCTCACACCAGCCAGTATCAATAATGGCAATCATAACTCATCCATCTGGAAGCCTTCCAAACTGTGGCTGGTTAATTATGCTTCCCTCATGAATGTGCCTTCTGGTTCTCAACAGAAGAAGACAGAGCGATCATGAGGAGGGTAGGGGGGGGGGGGGTTCACAAAGAAGAAGTAAAAAAATCCCCATGTCCTTCTATTTGTTTAGAAGCATGTGTCTGTGATGTGCTCTTGATCATGGTAGCTTCAACCACGGTCCCCTCCCACATGCTGCCTGACGACGCTAGGGACCTTGAGCATCTGCAAACATGACAAGAACTCATTTATTAGACAAACAACCTTGACCGGTCCATGTCCCCAAACCCCGAAATTGCCATCTCAGAAGGAACAGGTCTGATCTTTTTGGTTTGATATGAATAGATTTCAGATTGCGGGTGAAGGGCAGGGTCCTTTCTAATGGCTTTCAATTACTAGGTTTCCAGATATGCAAAGCTTTGTCAGCTTTGTGCTAATATTGATGAGTTGAGTTTTAGATCATAGGAAACTGACCAACTCCAACAAACCGGAAATGCGGCAGATTAAAAGATTTGGTGCATTCAATTGGCTTTGTTCCCCATACCACAAAAAACTGAACCTAAATGGTGAAGGTAGGCTAACCTTCATACATAGTTTTCCTTGTGAGTGAGCTGAGTTCAATGCACTAACCTAGTTCTATCATTTCAGTACAGTATGCCCTTAGCTTTTAATCCCTGATGAAAAAGCAAAAGGTTTCTGTCAGACAGCTGAAAAGACAGATTGCTCTCAAAGTATGTTATTCTCAAAGGATTTGATTCATAGATCGTGTTTTCAACACAGACCAAACGAGGAGCAAGACTGCACTGTACCTGTATGTCATATTTGATAGCCCAGAATATATAAAGCTGTCTTTGCCTTACTTTTTCAAAAGCATGAAGGGCCTCATCATTGGGTTGACAATTCTCTGAGTAAATGATAGCATTACATTTGAAACATATAGATTTATAAATGAAAACAGTTTGTGAATACATTTAGCCTAGATTATTATTGTTTTTAATGACAAAGTCCTATTTTCTGCTTGACTCAAAGTAATGTTAGATTACGTAATTTACACATGGTATTGTATATCACTAGAACTATGAATGATGTTTCTTTTGGTGGAACAATGTCATCCAAAGACTTGATCTACAACTAACCTTTGTAAAGGTTAGATGAAATAGGTTCAGCCGTGGGAATGGATTTAAAATGCATATTTGGCAAGCTGGCAGCCTGTCATCTATATGGTTACTCATTTGGGAGTTATTCAGAGTAGAGATAGGTGCATGCAACAGGCAACTCATATCAGTATTCCAGGCCTCTCACAGTCAGCTAGATGGACCACAGACTCATCTTCACAATGAAGAGCTCCAGCAACATGTATGTGGAAGACATACAAGTATGTGCATGACAGATTCATTAGTGTGAATCATTCATTGGGAGTGTTTATTTTGTACAGTATTTACATTATATTCATTGGATCCATAATATAGAAAAAAAATGCTTTCCTTTTCAAGTTTTAGTCACAGTGTGACTATGATATGAAGGACTGTTGGGTTGACAACCAAATAATGATTTTTGGCCATAGGCAGAACAATGCACTTTACTGGCCTGGAGGAAACAGTCCAACCAACCAGACAGGTTGCTGACTAAGGGCAAAAAACAACCTAACCTGTGCCTCCTGTCAAGAATAATTAAAAACAAAAGAACAATGCTTAGCATGCTAACAAGGGGACATGTATTTGTAGACTAAAATACGTTTTGGTCATGATCTGACGGGCTGCATTATGACAATGAACCACATGCAAACAAGTATAGAAAACTGTATTATAATAATAAAGACAGTTACATTTATACATGTAAACTGTTTCTTGAAAGGTCAATTGCAAGCAATGTGGAGCATCAGCAATACATGGGTGCACATCTGAAATTCCTTTAATTATTGGCACTGTCCACAGCCAAGCATCATTATCACCTCCTAATTCAATTATGTTGACACTTAAACACATTTGCATGGCACTTTCAGAACTTCAATTATTGTATAATTGGAAGCTTTTGAAGGATACCTTATTGTAGTCTATTGTCAGAAGCAGTAATTACATTGACAACAAAAGGAAAGGTCATCATTGTTACAAAGAGATGAAGCAGTTGACGATTACAGTTCAGCTGAAATGAATAGAATTATAAAAATAATTTGAGCACCAAGGGGTTACCGCAATATCAAGGCTTTTGATGAATTGATTTGTGTTTCTAATGTGCTATCCCACAATGTTCTTTTGAAGACTACAGCCTTGTGGCTGTATCAGTTCATGTGAAAGTTAAAGTAAAAGTGGCATGTAAAAGTCAAACCTATGTTGCCGAAATTCTATCAAAAACGCACATTTTCCACAGAACTGATGTTATGGTGACCTTGTCACTTGTCACTTTTTCGTTTCTGACAAATACAATACGTCAGTAGTATCCCAAGGGTCTAGAAGTCTTCCTTGTCCCATAATGGACTTTGTCTCATAATGAAATGGCCTTCGATCAGTCCTTAAGAACTTGCAGGATGTTATCCACTAAATAGAAAATTGCCTTGCAGTAACATTTTCAAGGAAAACCAAACAGGCTCCCTCTTTCACTCTCTCCCTCTTTCACTCTCTCCCTCTTTCTAGGTACCTCACTCTTAGTCAGTCTATCTATGTCACCCACACATACACACAGACACACACAATACCTCAATGCCTCAAAAGACTCACCTGATACAATAAAAAAGAATGAGAGTGCACTGAAAATGTAATCGGCAGTACCAGATTAGGGTCCAAAGAATTCCTGATCAGTTTTTTGTCCTCTACTGCATTACATTTTGTCAGGTGGACAAAGTTGTCAATCAAGTTGGCAAACCTATTTTAAGTCGTCAATGGGACAGTGGAGAGACTATTCACTCCATCAATAGGGAGTAAGAGATTAAAGTAGGGCAAGCAGAGAAGAGGTCATTTTGTGTGGCGATGTATTGACAGTAAGACTCAATCAGTCCCTACATTGTGTTTTTGGTTGGCTCTCTGGAATGGGACCCTGGAGAAATTTCTATCGCATTGAATGTTCTGTAGTCTGTAACTATTCATTATTTTAACAAAGAAGATATATACAAAGATTAACCGAAACATACCACACAACACACTACAGAGTTTTTTTCTTTCTCATAGGTTTAATAAGAAACAAACATTGCCGATACCCACATTGCCAATACCCACCATGGCTCATTTTAATTGAATTTGACAAAGCACTGAAACACAAGGGAGGGACATGACACCTGCAGCAGTCATCACAGGCACTTCAGGAACTTGCCCTCAAGACAATATTTGATTGGCTAATCAATGGGAATCAATCCCTTTCATTTAAAACGAACTACTTCACATAAAGGAGGGAGGGTGTCAGTTTATAGTTTCACTTCTTTAAATATAAGGCCTCTAAAATACATTACAACATACAGTACATGCATAGAACTGTGCAGAAGTATTAGGTACAAGCGTGTCCAAAGTATACATGTATCTGCATGTATGTGTACATACTGTATTATAATGTATATGTAACATTTAAAAATGCCTTCCCAAAAATATGCTATTTCTATATTCAGTTCAATCTTTTTGAGTATGCCAGGAAAGACAAGCTGACACTAACCCCTTAGACTAGCCAAAGGAGTGGTGGGGGTAGGGACGGGTTAAGAACCCTCTTACATCCGCAATGGATATTCAGTTCGCATGAATATTCAATCAAAACCATTGGCAGAACATGGTGATCACAAGCTTTTAAATCATAGGAAAACTGCAAGAAGAGCATGTTGAATCAAAGGCTTCTATAATCTATTATGCTACCGATAGGTGAACAAAAGTATCACTACAGTCCTGTATTACAGTCTCTATGCGCAACAATTTAATGATCATGTCAGCATTTTTGTTCAAAGGCCTCACTTCTGATCAGATAAGCCTCCCCCACCCCCTTTTAAAATCCCTTTGAACTAGAAAATGGATCTTTTCAAGTCTGTTGAGGAAGTGAAATGATATCCAGGAAAGGTATCTTTTGAATGAAATCCTTATTAAAACATAAAAGATGATGGTACACTGATGTTTGATCCCCAAACCATGTACAATTTTTATTCAAAAACATTGTAGTTGAAGAAAAGCTGTGGTAATCATTAATTGAACAGTTTTCAGTTTTTTTATCATGATTGGAAGCTTGGAAGCCTGGTTAGATCTAAAACGAATCAAAGAGAAGTTAACATGAGTTATAACTTGTACCCAGTATTTGTATCAACAAGTTATTAGAGGCTGGCATCAGCACTGTCTATGAGTCTAGTTACAAAACCAACTCATGAAGATGAAGACCTTTAATTCAAAATAGAAAACTAAAGTAGAGGTCAACTCAAAAAACCTCTGGCAGTTGATTAAAGAAGATTCATTTTTAACTATTTGTGTTCCGTCTAAACAATTGTTTTAATCATCATGACTCTGATTGAATCATCAACATTGTCTTATGATGTCTTCTTTCTCTTTCTCCTATTCATCTTCAGTAGTTGTGACCTTGAATAACTACCAGTTACCACCCACCCTGAAGAGTATCCATCTCAACCTGAGGGAACTGATGCCCCATGATAATGAATCAATTCTTGCTTTTAGCTGTGATCAAAATCCTTGATATCTCTGTACTGAGAGCTCATCTTCTGCCCCTGAGATACATTCTCCCCCATGGGGATCTCTGTGGGATATTTGGGAAGGGCAAGATGTTAAGAAAGAAGGCCTCAGTCCTTATGGTTTGTTGCTATCTGTTCCAGTTTGTGATTGTATTCCCAATTTAAATATTCTTGTGGTATGAAAATAACACTTGAGTTAATACAACAATGAGGCAGGTTTATCTCACCATCAGGGAGGGTCATGAACCACCACTGTTCATTCACACCCCTTTGACCTTTGTAAGAAGGGCACCATCCGAGTTGGGATTCAAGCCCTTTTCTTTGGCATTGAATTGATTTACAAGCTTGTTATGCCATTCCAGAGTCAGCTTGAGAAGCTAAAGCCACCTCAGGTCTGCTGCAATAAGTCACCCAACCACATCTGCTACATCTTCATCGCGATAATCCGTTTTTCTTTAAACTCAAGGACTCTTTGAACATAGTCTTTTTTACTTACATGGAATGAACAGTTCCACTTTCATGTCTCAATGCATTTAAATTTGAACTCATATCAAACACAAATCTTCGATCTCATTCACACTCCACCATGCATGTAGTATTTAAACACACGTTCCCAGCAGTACAAGGGCAGATCATTAAGCTAGAAAAATTACTGATCCAACCATTTTCTCTCACTAATATACATCTGACAATGAATGCTAATCACTTTGATTTACATTCGCAATCCAGGTTTGTGATTTTTTATGTGCTTGTAAGGTTGGCACTCATCATGTTGGGAATATTAGTGTCTCTTCCACTGAGGCACATATACATTGACAGGATGAGAGGCTCTGAGCTGAATACCAAGCGTAGCTGACTCTTCTGTACTTTCGAGTAACAAGATGGCCCTAATGGAAATGGTCTCCAACATGATAATTTTAAGAGCATTCAATTCAAATCAGTGAATCTTCTCATTTACGCTCTAGATCGTAACATTTTCATGCCACGCGTGGTGAGTGACAAGTGGCCAATTACCAGTTCATGCTACCATGAATGATGTATGTTTTGTGATGGATTGTGTGCACACTGTAGACACCCTTGTGAGCTATATGACCATCAGTATACTCAATAGGTAAAATATAGTATTCATGGAATGGCGGGAAATAGAATGAATGTACATTTGAAGTATGTGTCAGTGTTATATCATAGGTAAAATGCACCTCATAACTAAACAGGCTGATCTGTAAGTTTCTGGATAATGCTGGTTATTTAAACACAAGTTGATGATTCAGGGTGGCAGACTTCTCCAGTGGAGGTCAAACTATGTCTATTTCATCTTCAGGGGTATATTATACAGTGCGTCAAAAAGGTTCTGTGTCTGCTGTACTTGACCAACATCATCAGACTGTGGATAGCCACTCAACCCATAAATCCCCAAATCACAGCCTGACACGGCTGTCAAAGCCTGGGATGCCAAAATATTGTATGGTGACACTTCCCGATTTATTCGAAAAACATGGAAGGTCTTAAATGAACTGCCGCAGAGCAGGAGAGACAGAAAAGTGGGAGAAAACAGACAGCTGAGTTTATCAAAATCTAGAGGGCACCGTGCTGCATTTAATTTTTTTTTTTTTTATCATTCATGTTTTATTCACTATACCAAAAACAGTGTGTCTGAACCAAATGTAGACCTACAGTCCTTCATGGAAAAATAGCGCACATTAGGCCAGCATTGTATGTGTTATTTGGTCATTTTCTTATCATACCACAACCTCACACTGTGGAAAATTACCTGTGTTGATTGCTGACGTGTGACAGAGAAAAGACTCTTAAAACCCACGCCTCCATTTCTTAAGCGATTGCTTTAGTTTAAACTGTAACCAGAGACAAATCTCACCACATCAAATATATTAATACTTCCAGGATGATGGTCTTTATTAGCAAGTTGTCTCAGCTAACTGCTAATGTGAAAGATGTGCCGAATATCAGAATTGGACAAAGTGACAGCTGTATGCAAACAGCTTACTCCTCTTAAAAAGGTTGCTCTTCAGAAGGCTTGCAGGGATGCAGCTTGCAGTTGTTATTGGAGATGTGTTGGAGGAATTTTGCCATCACATTTTAGAATGAAATGAAATGTATATTTGCATTGTTATCTTTCACAGTAATACATATAACTCTTCTCAAACACTCCCTCGTTATCTGTAACACATACTGCATACATTTTGTAGTACAATGATGAAGTCCCATTCCAGAAATGTCATGGATGATGGTAATATGGAGCAATGTCATTGGAGTTTTGAGCTGTTGTGTTATTTGTGAAAAACTGATATAAAAACAGTAAATGTGTCTGTGGAAGCAAAATATTTCTAGCACCAATATTTTGACAGCTGTAATATGAGTTTTATTTTTGACAGTTTAAAAAAAATTGAAAGCTGTATGTGGATGCAAGTATGCTAACATGATAACATGAGGTCATCATTTTTCTTTGAATTTGTTGAATTCAGCTAACTTGGCTCAAGCATATTTCATTTAGAAACACATCTTAAAGAGGCCCAAAGAACTGTTAAAAGGTGACAGCCTGATCGGAAAAAAAACATCCATAACATTCATAAAACAGACAGTCTTGTTAGGCGTGTATTTTGTGTGTCATGTTGATTGGCCGTTTGGTCACCTAAAGTGATTTCCTGTCTTCCTACAGCGTTGTCCACAGTGGACACTTCAAGCCAATCAATAGGTGGCTGAAAATCTAATTTACCTGTTTAATATATTTCTGGATGAGTAGACTGAGGTCAGAAGGTGACATCAGCTGGGTCGGCCCAGGCCAGGCCCATCCTGCTTGGTGTTCAGCACCGTCATAACTCGATCAAGACAGCTTTATTGGGTTTCAAGAGGGAGATGGGCCCTGGTCTAGCTGATGGAAAGCCACTCAGAGGCTGACAAATTCATTGAAAGACATGCATCCTTTCTTCACTATAATACGGACAACCAGGGTATTGTAAGCCAAGTGAAAAATCTGTATTCCTAAAGCTCCTCCTATAAGAAGTCTAAGAAAGTGTCTCCATCAATGCAGCAGGCTGCCTTACAGTCCACGGGACCTGTGTTCCCGAATACAGCCAAGGGCAGATGTGGGAGTCACTTACTCTTGGATTTGAAATGCATTATGGCAATTTATGGGAAAATAGCATTGTTTGAATGAATCCTTTAACAGTGACATGTCCATAAATCTATACTTTGAGAATCAGGTTTTGTAAACTGCTGTGTTCAACTCTGACATGTTGCATTATTGTATCATGGTTAACAAGACTGTAGAATTCAGAGGTGTGTATTGCTAATAAAACAACATCACTAAAATCAATTTGTACAATGCTACAGTATGGTGAGGTACCAGACTACTGAATTAGTACATTTCATTCAATAAAGCAATATCCCTAAACAGAACTAATCTTGATATATGAACTAAAGCAGCACACACACACCCCTGCAATAGACAGCGAACCCATGAGAACCGAACCTCTTACAGCCTGACTTCCCAGGATGTTCTATTGCTTTATAGTTTCCATAGAACATGTAACTTCCCTCACAATTACTGTGTACTGCCCTGCTAAATTCAGAGCTGAATTCAGAGACCATTTCTATAGTATTAGCAATTTTTTCCCTTTTTCATTCCTTCCCGATCCCTCGCATTCATATTTCCTATTTTCTACATCCTCACATAGCTGGCTTACAGGGAAATGTATTGTTGGATCCTCCAAAACAACGTTCAAGAACTCAAGATGTACACTGACTTTGTAGGTGCCAGGTTGAATTATCAAGTCCCACATGTGGAACGAGAGGCATGTGGAGAACATTGTTTGGGTAGATGCCTACAGCACGGCACTGATAATCTCATCATATGCAATACCACTCAGGTTACCTGCCAAGAATGCCTTAGCAGGTGTGAACAGCATCTGTGTGTCAGAACCACTCTTACAACAGACCCATGGTGACAATCTCAAAGACACTCTGTTGCTCTCTCTTCAGCTTGACTTCGACACTCACTCCCTCGATAAGACATAAATATGGAAAGATTTGGAAATGTGACGACTGCAAGTGTGGACTGTGGTATTGATGAAGAAAGTGTTTTGTCCGTCTCTTCATAAACGGAGTGACTAAGTTCAGTTAAGTTCTGGATTTTAATACGTATTTATCAATCTGCAGATTGGGAGAGAAAACCAGTCTTCTGACCATAAATGACAACACAACACCAAGCTTAGGTCTCAACCAGGTCTCTCCCAGCTCCGAAAGCCGGAGGACCATCTTTTATAGGGCACAAGAATGTAAACATAGATTGTGACAGTCAGGCAGTAATGACGTTTCAAAAGTCTCAGAGAAAGAGATTCACTGCTCCCAACACATGACAACTCTCAGACTAGAGAGTTCATAGTTGGAGCTCTCCTTGTAGTCATGACAAGGAACGTTTAGCCAGTACTTTCTCCTGACCCCGAACATCTATTAACCCTGACACATAGACACAATATACTCTTATTAATAGCAAGCTTACATGAGAACGTACTAACTAGTATCCAATGACTAGTTCTATTGATTAGTGAATAATGTAAGCACACAGGAAATCCCAATTTCTTCCACAGTATGATAGTTTCAGCGCAAGAATCAGAAAATAAACACTTTGTGGTCAGAAAGGGAAATTAATTCGCATTATCAATCCAATCAATCGGAGTGGTTCCAAAGTAACACCATGTTAAGTATTTCCTGGTCATGTTAATGCAATACAGAGGTTCAGTTGAATGCAATGCAAAGGTTCAGTCATTCTTACATTTTTACTATGACGAACAAACGGTGGATGTGAAAAGTTCCCATGGCTATACAGTATTGCAGTGAAATGAATGATATACCTGATAGATACCTATCATTATCTATATACAGTACTAACAGAATGTAAATTGCCATCTATAACCACCTCCCACCAACTCCCCATCAATGCTTTTTCAGCACCACGGTGGTGTGTATGTAAGGGATTTGCATGGAGAGTCTAAGCTGTGCTGCTCAATTGGAGGCAGGTGCAGCGTAAAGACCTAATCACATTTGCGGCTCATTACCCAGTGACTGTGTGCACATATTTGCCTCTCTGTGTCCTTATTAATCAAGCACAGACAACCCTAAGTGCTCCTCTCCACTTTTCCACATGACTTCCTACAAGCAACAGTAGAGCACAACAACCTGATGAGACCACCTGCTGCTGTCTGCCTGCAACACCTGCAACGCGGAACGCTCATAATTTCTCACTTGACCTCTAACCGCCATCCATTTGAGAGCGGTCATTGTTTGTTTTTGTTTTTTTTCAGGATTCAATACCTATATTGTTTCCCTCCCTCGGAAACTAAATGTTTTGGCACAGTTTGGTATTAGTTTGGGCCATATTTTATCATTATGGTAGCAATTCTCATGGACTAGGATTTTAGTTTGGTTGTCATTTGACAGGCTCGCTAGCTTCTAAATAGTAATCCAAATTATATTACTTTGTGGGAACAGATATCCTCATTTGTTTATGAAAGCAGCAACTCCTTTTCAAAATCATAATGTTTGAATATTGTCTCATCTAAATAAAATTATTCATTTAGGGTATCTGGAAAGAGTAACCCATGTTTCCTCCCACAGTGCATTGAAAGAAGTACAACTATCCTGACTGCAATGTATTTAAGATGAGAAAGGGGATCTAGTCTAGATAGTGCATCGATTTACTTATGTAGAGGAAATCAACTTGCCACCATGGCAAGCTGAACAGAAACATCAACAATTCCTTGCCCTGCAACAGTCTATGTGTTGTATAGAGGCACTAAAACGTTGTTGAGGCGCTAAATTATTCTTGTGATGGTGCTCTGGGACGTTAAGACGTGGTGTAGTTGGACATCAGACGCAGCAGAGTCTTTACTCCTGTTTTTTCTAATATAAAAAAACTTGGAAAACATCAAGGAGGTGATCTGTGAGTAGAACGTTTCTCCTTTCTTACTAATGTTCTGATAAATTCTTACTTTCCTACACCAACAGTCTGTAATGTGTTGCTCTACATTGCTCTATTGTTAATCCAGAACATGATCCAGCTTGTAAGCAGAGAGGCCTCATACTTTGACCCTCAAATTCTGCAATGTCACTCCTTTCAATTACACAGGATATGATGTGAGTGATGAGAAGACAGAAAATAAATAATCAAAATCAAGTGTGACTTTGAGCAGTAAAATTGGGGCCTTTTGTCTAATGGCTATGACAAAAAGCCATGACATGACCTTGGCCCCCAGGAATCCTTGCCTACTGTAATGACTTCTCAGAACATAATCAGCAGGCTGGATCTGGTCTAAGCAAGGTGAATGAGGAGAGGGGTCTGCTTAAATCATTGTCTGCCATGGAGTTAACTGTCATACAATGGTTTCTGAATGTTTTGACTGCAATTGCTTTTACTCAAAGCTTCTCTGCCGCCTCTGCATATCACAATATGGAGCATGGGGAGAATTGTATTATTTTATTTTTAACTTTTTTTGCTTCTGTAGAGGATCTTAAGCATGAGTTGCAGGTGTGTGTGTCCCTAATCACTTTTGTTTCCTGTCTTGTTTGTCTCTAACATATTTTGTAATTGATCTTTTAACTAACAGACATGCTACAAAAAAGCTAACTATTTGACAGGCCAAATTGATTGTATTTTAACTTCGAGGTGGGGCCGGAACCAGTCCAGTCTTGGTTTTTTGATTATGAACATCCTTGTTGCCTGACATTGGACAATCAGGAAACACATTTATTTTACGATGGCTTTTACTGCTACAGACCATCCAAGGCATTCCTCCCATGGGTCTGAACATATGTGGATGTGCTGCACCTGTACACACAATGTTGTGTGCATTATAAACTGGTGTCACCAGGGAGGAATTAAGGAAAGATATGTGGTGCTATAACATCAATGTGTGCCATGGAAAAATTGATTGAAATTGTGATAATGAACATACTGTTACTGCCTGGAATTATTTATTCCTACAATCTCATGGGTGCAGTGTATTATGAGAATAGCCCTGGGATGGACGAACAAGATCTTTCCCTGATGTGCTGTTGTGTGTCGGCTCGTGCTGTTCTGTGGGAGGAAGGCCTGTCGTGGAGGGTTTTTCTCAGAGTTTAGTTCTCATTGTGCCTCAGCGTTATCTCTCATGTTCTGCGTGTTCCCTCTGTCTCCGTGGGCCCCCTGGCTCCCCTCTCAGTGTGGCCCCTGAGACCGCCTCGGTCTCCAAACTAAGTGGGACACAGATCCTCTCAGGAAGGTCCAAATGAAGGGGAGCCCATAGACAATAGAGTAATGGGTTTACAACAGAAGTGATGAATATTTCATTGTATGTACATGGCTTGGCATGGGGCAACGATTCCACTGAGGATCACATTGCTGTAAAAAGCTGGGAGGCTCATCTCGCCTCCTCTCTCTCTCTCCCGCTCCCTCTCCCTCCCGCTCCCTTTCCTCATGAAGCATATTGTATTTAAGACGCATATCCAAATGAATTGAGAAATGATTATTTCATTATTAATGCATCGTGTGTCTAAAGCACACAGCACTTGGACTGAGCACAGAACAACAGTGTGCCTGTGTAGGCTCTGAGGAACCTTTGGGAGGCACTCTTCTATGCTGTCAGTTCCTGAATCTCTATCAAGAGGCATTCTTATTCAAATTGCAGCACAGTAGCTCATAAACATAGCATTAGATTATGGAAATGAGTAGGCTGCTTCTATTCTCATTTAATTTCTTTTGGGAGATGTCTAATTTAAACAAATAAATAATTAACAGTGCCACATCAGGTGCTTATGAAGGGTATTGTGCAAATTTGGCTGGGCAAACTAAATAATAATCGCTCAATTCTTTACTGTGCACGTTCAATCACCCATCACTGAACATTTCATTAAGGCTGTAATGGCTTTCAGAATATGTTGGACACGCAACTTCAGACAAACATTTGTGGTGAGAAAACTACAGCTGAATTGCAGTTCCACTGCACTAATTATTTTGACTCAAATCCATGTGTGTTGAAAGTGCATGTATCGTAGCTTTGAAAACAAAGACAGAAGACTTGATACGGTAATAGCCATTCAGGTTGAAAACATATTTGAAATCATTGATCATTGGGTATTGGCATTTCCATTCTGGACATGCTGTACTCTATTCATCCTGAAAGTGGGCATTGTTCATTTGTATAGATGTCTTAATAATTGTGTTTTCTGAACTCCATTCTGTCATTGTTTTGTGGTCATGCAGTATGACCAGAATATAAGCGGATGGAATATGACATCAGATTGACGCAGTTTGCCTATCGGGTTCAAAGCACTTTATATTCCTGCAATCAGTTTCAGTTGTTTCACATGTGCAAAGCTGGCTATTTCTGTCCAGTTTCAAGAGCAGTACAGATGTTCCAGCACTCCAGCACCAGGTTCTCCTGTCAGTACTGTTTCCTCCTAATCTTTCCCTCAATGGGGTTCGAACTTGAGTCCTCTGAGTATGAACGTGACAATCACCTCTTTAAACACCCTGTGTTTACCAGCTACACCACCGAAAAGTTAGCTCTTTTGAGTAGGCGGTATTTATACAGAGGAGTGAGTTCAACCAATTTAACTCAGTCACAGTACTTCATTTATCATGCCTATGCCTAACGCCTATGTGAAGGTTTACTCTCACCAATATTGTACAGCGAGTGTAAAGTTATTGGCACAAGGCACAGCCCTATCAAATGCTTAACTAGTATTGATGTGATTTCTCCCACAACATGCTATTATCTTTCTCCCTTCAAATAGGTCTATCTTTGTTTAAAACCTCCTTCCTTTCAATTATAATATGATAATGTTAGCTGGAAATTGGAAAATTAGCCATGCCAGGTTGAGCTGATTAGAGCGTAATTCAGAGATGTACAAGAAAAACACACAGTATACTAGCAGGTTTCTGTTCTCGCAGGCAGTATGACATATTTCTCCTTTTATGCATTGTACCACTGACTTACACTAATATGTGTGTGAAGTTGTAATTGTAGTCCTGGTTTTCCTCAACTACAGTAGACAGGACCATTTACCATTAGTCAAACATTAGAACATAGAACAACCTCACAGTCCTAGATTCTGTATTCTGGCCAGATCTTGTCTTCCCATTTAATATGTGCCAATTAAGATAAAATGAGTTTTTAGGTCCTAACAACACAGTTTTGCATGACTTGCACTTTTCACCAAAAGCCCTTTCAATTCAATCAATTAATGAATCATGAAGTGGGTTGCATAAAAGGTAAAATATAATATTTTATATTTTATTCTGAAATCTTGCTGAGGCAACATAGACTGTGATCCTTGAAAATGAGTGCTAAGCTTATCCTTTTGCCTTCTAGCTTATCCTTCTGCTTCACACTCACTGTTTCCTCCCAAGACACATACTGGAGGAGTGGAGTTCAATCAAATTGAGCAGGTTGAAGTGAATGGCAGTTTATTTATCAAAATGTGTTATTTGTTTACATCTGGGTTTGAATGGGCTTTTCATGGCACACTGTTGGTTGTGTTCAGGAGTTCAGCCCAAACCCTTGTATTTGTGGGACTTCCCTTGACACATCAAATACGAATCAGGCCAAGATCACACTGCCCTATCCTACTGTATACACAATTTCATGAGTCACTTACGAGAGATAATTTGGAGCATGAAAGTCAGCTAAGATTACAATACTTCAACTAAAGCAGTAGAATGACAAAAAAGGGTTACTGGGTTTCTACCTAAGCCCCATACATTTTAAGCACACTATTTTACCCGACACCCCAACCAACTTCCTTGGGCTGTATCTCATACATCTCAACTAATCTCTGCAATGCTTTACCACACTGCACAGGCATTTACAATGCAAGAAAAAATCAAGAACAGGGACAAAACTGATACTAAAGGCACTATATTCTGAAAAATAATATGACTGATGGAATACCTGTCAGAGATTTGTTGATTCATTTTTATTATAATGAATAAAATGTTAATAATTGAATTGAAAGTGAAATTTGGGTAACAAATGCAGCTTGCATTCAAACGTTGCATGAAAGCAGTTCAATATGGAAATTTGATCCCGTACTTTGGGCCTGTTGGCAGTAGCGACTACAACCGTCACAATTTTGCATGATACTGAGAATCAATCTGTCAAACCAAGGATATTTAGTGTAGAACACCAGGATAATTCAAAAGAGATCCATAGAATAGGGTATGAATATTAGAAATAAATAATGTTTCAGGTTAAGAAAATATATGACCATATTTGAAATACTGCACTATTGCTTTTGTCTAAACAGCAAAACATTTCTCATCTTTGGCATCCTTTGCCTTGGCCATAAATCAAAAATAGCATTTCCATATGAGATCTGGAGTGTGTTTGTGGCACTGGGTTCCCTGTCAGAGAAGTACGGAGAACACTGGGGGTCGACCAGCAGCAGACCATTGTTTACTCTGCACCCTCAGGATGCTCTGAGAGCGCCATCTGTGAACTTCTCACTGAGGCTTAACTCAGCGCCAAACAGGCCTCAGCTGTCTGGTCCTGGCTGCTGTTCAGCTGGATTCCCCTCTCACCTTCCCCCTCAGACTCTTATTAGTGTCATAAGGGCCACCCTGGTACAGGTGTAGCAATAGGTTGCCAGGTAGAAGCATTGGTATCAATTTGTTGTGCTCATAATGTACCTGATAATCTGTGTGTAGGGAATTGTGTTTGCTGCATCTTGCATTTTAGTGGAGAGATCCAATTATTCACGTTCTTAAATTGGGACTTGAACATCAATCACTCTTAAATGTTTCCTATTCCTAATTGTAGATCCATGAATCAGTTTACACACATTAGTAATACAGGAACATATTTTGAAAAAGATTGTCCTAATAAGGCTTTTTGTCAGTACACAGCCTAGAAAGACTGTTTGTTTCAGATCAATGCTAATGACTTGCTAATGAAATACAAATATAAAGAAGAAAGAAAAAATAAAAGATAAGAAAATAGATGTTTTTACATTGATCTTATCTACCTGTACTGTCATTCTGCTCAGTTAATGTAATACATGTTTGCTTTCATAACAAAGACAGTATCTATTAAAACAGTGGAGGTGTACTATTCTTTATTAAAAGCTTTCATGTGGTACAGTTTGTCCAGGTAAGATTCCATTCAAAACAGATTTCCTTAATACCTTATATATATATATATATATATAATATCATGAGATTGTGTGCTTGTAACAAGGTCTGTCCAATTTCAGCCCAACATGTACTTTATGGGTCCTTTCGTCTTACCAAAAGTGCCAACTGTTCCTCATTACCCAAACTGTGATTTATGTCCACAGCCAGAGCACCTTGTTTGTATCAATACCTGCTGTCACTGAGATTAATATTTTCAGACAGGCAACATGATGCATTTGAAATAGATGCCTGTCACAAAAACAAATTTGAAAATATCTGCCAGACGACCTGTCGACTCTAATATATATTGCTCCAACTATTATATTACTGAGGTTTAGAATGACAAAACAAAAAAACATTTATACATATATATATATATATATATATATATATATATGTATGTATATCCCATTGGCTCCTGCATACATTTTTTAGTTATTTTAAGACAGCTATGGACACCAGGAGCAGGCAACGTGATCTCCCAATTCATGGGTCATATATGGTACATATCTAATGGCCCATTTTAGGCATTTTTAGCAGTGGGAGGAAGATTATTCCCTATCAGCCCAGCTTCATGTAGGACACAACTATGGAACAAGCTTGGGTTAGGATACTGAACACCAATAAACAATCAAGTAACTCATAAGAGTTAAAAGACCCATGAGAGAAAGAAATTGGTATGACCAATGTTGTCAGCGTTACTCATCACCCCACTCACCATCCAACTTGAGGACTCCCAAGACCTTTGACCCAATTGGAACACTGCAGGACCCATATTGACATAGGAATAGCACAGTCCTTCTTATTTCTGTCTCTGCTTGAATCCAGCAAAAACTGTTGGGACATTAATAATGAAATGATAAATGTTGGCATATTTTTCCTCGGCATTCATTTGTTTTGGAAGAGTCTGCACACATGCATTCCAGAAACAGTTGGAAGAATCTGGAAGTGCGACAAAAAACACAGCAAAAGAGATCAAGTTTTCACCAGAAGAGACAAACCCATTGAGAGTAGAGAGCACCAAAGGACTGTTGTTTTGTCTTTCTCCCAAAAAGCGGGGGTGGTGGAGATGGGCAAGCAGCACCATGCAAATGTATTGACACGGATTTCTGCTGGCCCTATGAAAAGCAGAGCAATGCTTTTAGAGAATACTGCTGGCAATGCTTGGATTTGGCTTCACCTGAAGAATAAATGTGTCTAATCTAAGGGGAGAAGGAGACATGCAATTCGTGTTTGCTGAAATTGCCAGGTCTTTTCTTTTTCCTTTTTCCACAGATTTTCCATGTTGCTTTCGACAGCATGTTACACCCTCAGCTAATCAGACTGCCACACTTGCCCTGCCATGCAAATACAAGCTTAACTGACTACAGCATACTGGAGCAGATAGCATTTCACTGTGCGGACTGCTCTGTAGATGCTGCAGGTCTACGATAGGGATATACAGGAAAGTCCGTTTATTTTCCAGTTAGTGTTCATAATTATACCACATCACCTTGGAACAGAGACTAATACTGGTAATACAAATATTCAGAACGCTGTTTTTAATGCATTATTAAGACATAATGAGCAATGGCATTTCACATTTCCATGTTTACACTAATACAACAGCCTGGAAAAAAATCCTAAATCTGTAACAAATCTCCAAATCAGCAAATAACAGTGTGTAGTATTAACTGTAAACTATTATCTACTGTAATTTGACAGTCTTTGTTTGCATTTGCATCAAATATAAATTGCTGACACACCCCGCATCTGTGCTGTACACAAGTTAACATTCAGAACTCAAAATATAGCTTGCTCAGCTACCAAACAATGTGATGTAGATGGGGGTTGTAGGGATGATCTTTGCATTCTAAAATTAATAACCTTATGGAGCAGGGCACCAGACCTTGCACTGTAATTATGCACTCAGAAGGCCATGCATGTTATATTTAGCAGTCCCTTTTTCTAAAGCAACAAACTAACAAAATATATATTTTTGAAAACTTAAATATTGTCAATTGAGAGACCTATGAATTAACTATCATAGGAGAGGCCTGAAAATCACCTTTGCACTTTAAACACAGCAAGTCAACTTATAGTCATTGTAAATCAAGTTAATGTCTTCTGTCAAAATAATTTAAAGGTTTGGACCTGACATTGCCTAATTGAGGTACCCTGGTTATTGTATCTTGATAAGAAACCAATCAAAGGCTGTTGGAAAAAAATGCAAGAATCCAATAAATGGTATGTATGCTCATGTTTTGCATTTATCCGAAATCTAAGACAGGTAAACCAACTGACTTCTTACAACTGGCATAACTTCCCAAAACAAACATGACATTGCACAGGAGACTTATGTAAGCCTAATTTAAATACTATTAATAATATTTACAAATCTATCACAATCACACATGTATTTAAAAAAAACCTTGCAGAAAGTATGTATTTTACTATATATGTACAGTATCCATATATCACGTATAAACTTTGTATTTATTGAAGAAACCTCTGGTCTGGGGCCACCAAAACCAAAGATATAATACATTAAATAAATGTGGTAAACAATGGGACTCTCCTTTATATAAAACCCTACTGGACATGCTGATAGGTTTATTAGGGAATAAAATCCATCATGCCAATTCATTATGGCTGATGGTCAAAATAACAGATGTCCAGAAAATGATTGTGACAAACAAACACTACTACATGTGTCTGAATAAACGTTGATCCTCGCATAACAAGGTCCAGATTAGAACTGCCACGATATTATTATTTCTCCGAAGTTATTGGAGTTGCTAGTGTGACGGGTATGTAACAGACGTAGCCACGCTCCATCATAACAAGGTATCGTTCTCCACTCGCTGGGTTCTAACGCTCGACCTCTGACTTGCCAAGTGCGACCACTACCAACTATGCCAAAGAAAAGCTAGATCTTCGTTGATGCGGGTGGCCTGCTACATACCTGAGGAGTGAGTTTCAAGGTTTTCATACCGTTACATTAGGTACACATAGATGTTAGTTTTGTGCACTTCCAATATCGTTGTTTAATGTTCAAATGTAAATATACTGTATACCAACCAACCATTTTGGTGAATAACAGCTCAAAGATTAATACACTACAGTTTTTTTGACAGTTATATCCATAATAACATAATTTGTTGTGTTCTATGTACACTACATAAAGCCCATACATTCAAGCAACTACTATCTTTTGGTACCAGTATCAGTCTACTTGAAGTCAACTTAGTTCGTAGTTTTAACTCATCCAATGAGGTTTACCCAAGGATGCATATGTGTAAAAACTGTATCTTGCCTTCTCTCCTTAGTTGGTTGCCACCTAAGAGCCTAGCAGCAGATTAGGATTGTGCACCCTGTACAGTACACCATGTTGAGCTGACAAAGAGTATTACCCTGGAGGGTTTCTACACTGCTCAAGCAGCTGAATAAATCCTTAGAACTCCCACAACACATTGGCCCACATCTTAATCCTCAGGAACATAGCACAAATTATTATTAGCATGTCTATTATGTGCCTAGGAACATTATCTTGTGTTTGAAAGTGAATGCAAGTCACCTTGCCATTGCTAAAGCATTCACCAACATATTACAGGTGATCTAGATGAATCAAATGCATTTTTGTGCAACCCAATAATAGTTTTTACAGTATTTCTTCAAAATGGGTAAACAAATCAATCAAAAGCTGTGCATTGTTGTACTGTAGGTGAAAAATATCTAATATTACCATATATTAGATTTTCCTCAGATCTATAAAGAAATTACTACAAAGAAAAGAAGTGGTTATAAGTTACCCATCTATTGCTAATTAACTTGTAACTCGTCTATGGAAAACAAATGAATGTACTACAGCACTACACTCTGCCTCTAAACCTGGCCTTTGATACGGGAGTCTGGGTACTTTTTAACTGAGACACTGCTCATTTTACTTCTTAGAAACTGATTGATACTTTGGTTGCCTAATTGGTTGTGTACTTCAATTATAGGATTGGGCCTAATACACTATGCTAGTTTGGTTTAGCTGTCAGCAATGTTGGTCTAAATCGTACAGTGTTTATCATATAGGTGAGGCCTTTCATACTAGGAAAGGAATATCTAAGAAACACTACCACAAACTAATTTTCCTTCAATCAGTCCTGTCTTCCCGGTGACTCCATCAACATAGGATCCCATCCCACTAAGAATGGAATCAAACCCTGATCCCACACTCCTTACCCTTCTGTCACTTCTCATTATAGAGATATGAATCACTCCTGACACAGGGTAATTGGCAAATGGTAATTTCTGAGCGGAAATTCTACGAGGAGAAATTATCCTTTGGATTTGAGATCTGTAGGATTATGACGCGTAGCGCGAGATTGCTGATTAACTTCTTTCCCCCACATACCTTCCCTTCCATTCTTGCTCTCGGTTTCTCCCTCATCTCCAACAGCAAGGGTTGCCTCTGGTTTCTGTGGCAATCTGAGACACTGGTTATCTACTCTATCCACTGATAATCCCACCAGTGGGTACTGATAGTATTCCTTGCTGCCTCGTCTAGGCTTCTATCAATCTAATTTCAAAGGAATAATTTCCATTCAGATCCCCAGAGGAAACAGTACAGTATTACAAATATGCCATTAGGGAAAGCGATGGCTTACCAGGTTTATTTTAAACCAAGGAATGTTGGGAGTTGATGTCCTCTGAGCATTTGAGTTATAGAAATCCAAGTCATAAAGATGTTAATGTATGTGTGCATGTATTAATTTGTGCATGTGTATGAGTTTTTAAAATATTAAATTGCTTAGTAATGCATTAAAATGGGAAGGTGCATTCTTGTCTTTTGAGAATGGCCCATTCACTTTAATATGCACTGTAGATCCATTTTAAAATGACCAGGTTACTTTTATAATGAATTATTCTAATCAGTGAAGACACCTACCATGCCGACCATTACAGTTCCTAAAAGTGAAATCTGTAGATGACCAAGTGTTCCTCTTGGTAACCATGGTGCATGTTTTGATCCAGAGTTGTACATGTTTTTGATCCAGGGACCTTCCTTTCAAAAACCAGACTTTGGTTTCGGCAGTAAGCATAGCCATACATTAGCTGATCTTCCTCTCCTTTTCTCCTCAAACCCTTCTGTTTCACGTTCTCTCCTGAACACTGACTGTACGTCTACTTCATTGGTTGCAATCAAAGGATCACTTCACCAAAGATCTATTGAATTGTACTTACAGAACAAACAGTTGTGTGCCCAACACCCAGAGAACTGTGGAACTAATAAACCAATATCAGGCTTAATTTGTTCATATTTGCTGTATGAACCTCACCAATCAATGAGAGTGGACAGACATGGGTGTTATCATCTCAAGAAATTGAGATAATATGAGCGTGCCCTCACCAATTACAGCCTCATTCCTGGGCAGGGATATCCATTGAGAAGGTGCTACGTGCTGTCTAGTAGTCAATGACACCCATATTAGTCTGGGGAGACTGTATGGCTTCTGGATAGTGTTACTCATCTGAGTAACTAAGACCAGCCTTTTTCTTTTTTGCATATAATTACATGAAAATTATGTCTGTGTGTCTGTCTGTTTGCATGTATTCATAAGTTATGATATGCATAAGGACAAGTCAATGCATGCACAGGGAAATAATAATTTATTAACTACAATGACTAACTAACTACTGAAAGTAAAAATAGTTTTTTTATTAAATCAGACTAACAATCAATCAAACCACCCTCTGGAAATTATGTTTGATGGCCGGGAAAAGATTTCCTGCAAGATATTGCAAACTAAATTGATAGTCATTATGTTTGTTTAAATGAGTCACACAATCATCAAAACAGAATAGGTTGTTAATCAAATTATGCAGATTATGTGGCTGGCAGGGATTAAGTTAGCGTTTTTCATTAAGTTAGCAGCACGGTTATATTTTATAAACTCCCTATGTAGCCAAAAACATCCTATACTGTAACAATGATTTAGTTTATGACATGCAAAAATATTTTTCTTAAAAAGTACATTGACATCATTTGTGCCAACTATTTATGATAAGGTAACATACCATACAATGCAACAACATGGCAATACCTTAATGTTGGAATTGCTTCCTAAAAAAAGTGGTTGGAGTCATCGGGCATTACAAAAGCGTGAGAAGACACTGTGTAGGAGCTGGGTAGAAGGTGCACATGGATGTTGTTGGGGCAGTTGTGTTACCAAATGCATCTCTCCTGGAAAGCACCACCTCCCTAACACCAAGTTTTACTTTACTTTAATAAAGTTAAACTGTAATGAAGAGTAACTACACAGGAATTATTATGTCAATACAACATTACTGTAGGTATTGCTGTATAGGAAGTTGGTCATACAACAGACTTGCTCTACATGAAGGAAATAAGGATGTATTACAATAGCAACAGGTAGATAATAGACAATGCAAATGCTGTCAATGATGAGGAATCCTAAATAAATAACAAATCCGAGCATAACGATAGACTAGACAGCAACACTCTTAAAAGTGGTTTTAAGAATCAAATCAAAATATGCAGTTGTCTATGGGGCATTGTAATAAAAACAGATTTAAGCAATTACGAGATATATTTAGTGATTGAATTCTCTGAATACTCATTGATTTAAAAACTGCCACATTGTGATAATTGTTAGAAACTTCAAATTGAGTCTTTTGTATGACCAAGGTTTCCTAGTGTAATGCAAAAAAGGGACAGTAACGACCACAGCCAATCTAACCCTTCCACAATGCTTCATTGGCATGATTAGATGTAAATAAAGTAATGACCCATCCTGCAATTCGACAAAGTGATGAAGAAAGTGTTTTGTCCGTCTCTTCATAAACGGAGTGACTAAGTTCAGTTGAGTTCTGGATTTATTTATTTATTAAGTATTTATCAATCTGCAGATTGGGAGAGAAAACCAGTCTTCTGACCATAAATGACAACACAACACCAAGCTTAGGTCTCAACCAGGTCTCTCTCAGCTCCGAAAGCCGAAGGACCCTCTTTAATAGGGCACAAGAATGTAAACATAGATTGTGACAGTCAGGCAGGAATGATGTTACAACAGTCTCAGAGAAAAAGATTCACTGCTCCCAACACATGACAACTCTCACACTAGAGAGTTCATAGTTGGAGCTCTCCTTGTAGTCATGACAAGGACCGTTTAGCCAGTACTTTCTCCTGACCCCGAACATCTATTAACCTGACACATAGACACAATATACTGTTATTAATAGCAAGCTTACATGATAAACGTACTAACTAGTATCCAATGACTAGTTCTATTGATTAGTGATTAATGTAAGCACACAGGAAATCCCAATTTCTTCCACAAAAGCGCCACATGTAACGAGTCTCATTAAAATCTACTGTGGATGAGTTTGCTGTACCCTTCTCTCTACCTTTGGAGGAAAGCAATTTTGATCTAAATTGATTGCTCTGGGATTATCCAGGATTCATTAAATATTAAAGCATTTACTTTCGCTAATGTACATAATTAGGGGTTTATTCAAACTTAAAATAAATTGACATAAAATGTGTATGGAAAGTGATTCATTACCAAGCTAGTACTCAATTCATCAATTACGGTTTTCATTAAATAATGTAATTAAATATACTCAAGCTGAATTGATGTACTTTAAAACTCTCATTAGCTTAGTTATTTGGATTAACAAATGCATTTTGTTATATTGAAACATCTTGGCAAACTCTAATCTCACAATAAATTACCTATTAACCAAGTCATGGGGAAATTAATCATTAATTTGTGGACTTTTAATATCCTTATGTGATAACCCTATCAAATTAAATATAAAAACAAAACGTTAATATTTTGTAGGTTCAAATAAATCTCATTAGAAATGTGATTCTCTCCAAAGCCTTAAATCTATGCTATTTATGGAGAAGCTTGTAGTCAGTACTGAAATGTGATGTACCATAGCAGATTACTCTACAATTTTTATATAATTGCTAATACTGTATCTGCACTGCAATATCAAAAGTCTCATCTATCAAGTATCAAGTTTCATCATGCCTTTGTCAGACAATGCTCCAAAAATCCCATTTGCTTATCAGGCCCATTTTGACCCCATTTCTCTATACTCTGATAGCCATTTCCCTCTGCTTTTTGAAGTGACCCTCAGAAAAGCAGATAGCGCAAGGGGTCAGGATGTTAGAATAGCTAAGGACCTCTAGGGCCACATGCAATGTAGTAGGAGAGGGTCTCAATCCAAGAAAACCTGGCAACCAGAGGTCACACCTTTTTATGTAAGTAAGCAATCCTTGCCACAGGCCATCTTGTGCCACATGGGATAACAGTGGAAAGAGGTACAGGTATGCATACATGTAGACAGAGGTCAGAATTTATTATTAGAAGCGGACATGTCACACATTGCAATATGTAAAACTAGACACACATTATTTTGATACCAGGGAGGAAAGAAAAACTAAGTTAGTAAGTTATTCCAACTAACTGAAATGATCTGTCACTAACAATCAACCCTCTGTCCCCCTCAATCACTACTGTAGATGATGTTTGTAATACGATACCTAAGCCATGAGGAGTGTGTGTAAGATGAGTAAAAATTAAGGTTCAACGTCTACACTAAAAACATTAACTATCTTAAAATAGCTAAATAATATCATAGATTGATTAACAAAGACTGGTCACAGAAAGGTACATTTAAAACAATTGAGTAAAAATGTCTTAGTTGTGCATCCAGGTTGTCAGACTTGAATGAGTTATTTCCATTACAACATGAGAGATTCATTTTTGTTTTCAGAACAGTTCATATTTTGTGTAAAATATATTTTTGGGAAAAATAAAAAACATTCTGAGCACCCAACAACCTTACAGTAACTGAAGAATTTGCTTTCCCACTGTAAAAAGCTTTACAAAGCTTCACACACAGCACCATGGTCATGTCAACCGGGACAACACCTGCTAAAGGAGTTTGGAGAGTAGCTTTAGCAAGTAAGAGCTCAAAGCCATTCTAAGTGGCTGGCAGCACACCATCCACATTCCAAGGCTGGTGAAGTCTTGAGTGCTTTACGCCTGGTTGTGATTGGTGATTACAGAGTGTTTTGTCCCAGCCAAAGACCCGGGTAATGGGAATGTAGGCTCCCCCGCTGCTCCTTGGAAGTTAATCACACAACAATGGGGTGTCTTAGAGGGGAGGGTGAGGCAGCATGGGATTTGTGGTGTGCTGGTGAGGAGAAGAGTTCTCAAAACGATGCCCCAAGTTTAATTACATTTGATATAATCTAGTTGTCTGGTGGTCACGAAGGGAGTCTGACCATGCCTCCCTACCCCTAGCTAACATGTCGGTCCCTCTGCTTTTCTTTCGGTTCATTACTAAGGCTTATGTATCAGTCATTCCACAGCAAGCGTTCGTACCTTTAGAATTAGTTTGTGACGGCCGTCAATGCTAACAAATCGAGACACAACAAAGGGACTTAATGAGAAGGCTAATTGAGAACCAAATGACAGTTTGGGTTCATATGTATCACCAATGTAGTTCAAAAACACTCTGTTCGTCATGAACACTACAATAGGGTTGTACATTTGTCGTGGAGGCCGATGAATGAGCCATACTACCTGGAGTGTCTGTCATTGTGTACATTTAATTTTCAATATTCATACACCACACGCCTACAAAAAAATATATATATTCCCCTTTCAAAAAAAAAAATCCTAACGTTAAAACATTAGGGCCTTTCTGAAGGGGATAACTGAAATTCTGTAGAACCACAGTATTGATCTGTGCCCACATAGAGATTATAGATTTTGCATGTGTACAGGTTATTTTGTAACGTTGCTTGAAAAATAAAAAAATAATAATCTATTTATGTTCGCCATGAGGTTTGACCAAGTATCTATCTTGTTTGGTGCTGTCTGACAAAGCTGAGACAAGACATCAATGTATTTTAAATAGAACAGGGAATTCAATGTTATGTTTAAAATTATACTGTTAAAGATGAGCTAGATAAACCTGAAAGAGGATAAACCTATTGAAGTGGTACCACTTGTTGGTTTTTCCTCCAACCCCAGCTGCAACTAACCTGATTCAGAAATCACTATTAATTTCCCTCTGGTCCCTTAAACTTTAGCTACGTAAGAATAATAATTAAAAAAATACAATCTCTTCTTATATTTCTAAAAGCCCTCCTAAATGTTAAATAAGAAATACTTCAAGTCAAGCCACTATTCCCTGAGGTTTTGTCCAGTAGAACACATCCTCCAGGATAGAGGAGTGACATGAATGCAATTCGATGACTCTGTCATACATGTATACGTTAATATGTAAAATGTGTGAAGGAGCTACATGGAGTTACTTGGGTATGTATTACAGGAACCGTGCATAACATCAGATTTGTAGAAGAGCAGAAAAACTATTTTTCTATGCAGCCTTATTGGTGGGAAACTGTGAGGACACCTCCACGGAATGTCAGACACACATCCTGCAGTAGCTGTCAAGTGGTGCAGCGGTGGTCTACCAATTATTAACTTGAGAAGTGAAAAGCTGTCTCTTGTGCCACACTGACTTCCAATCCTAGCCGTGTTGAACTCGACCAGCATAACATGTTTTTAATATTATAGATTCCTAGAACATTTTCTTTTGTACAAGTAGTACAAGATGCTGAGTTATACGCGTAACAGCGTATGGGACTGATATATAGCCAGAGAGATTAAGAATGTAATTCCCCAATGATTAAACAGAAAATTCTGGTGAAGCTGTGATCCTTCGAGATGATGGGAGCTGAGTTCTAATGATTTCTGGAGAGAAGACAGCCATGAAGCCTAGTCTAGAAGATGGCAGGGCAGTGACAGTGTTGTCACCATGCAGAGGACACCGGTACAGAACACATTTCCTCCCTCAACTCAACAACTCCTCACCCACCTCTACCAAGAAAGAGGGTCTTTATTTCATTACAGCTTTAGCCACAAAGATAAAGCCAGAGAAAGAGAAACAGAGAGAGAAGTGCAATAGCTATATATATATACAGTCTAGACAGTATTTTACATCATTCTGTGAAACATTCATCAATAGAACCAGAGGAAGTTTACTGAATCACTTTGGCCTTGTCTCTGCATGTTGTGTACTCATGTAAAGTGAGTTTACATACAAAAAAACACATAACAGAAACACAAAAAAATTCTGTGCCAGAAACCTTGCTTTTCCTGTTACGTAGAAACATTATGTAACCTTGAGATTACATGACAATTTGATATCTTATATCACTTTATGTCTACATCACAGTATATGTCATCCCACCTTTGTCTGTATTTCTTCTCTAAGCACTTCTTATTCATTTGTGAAAAACTACAAGTAGCATATAAGAGCTGCATCTCAGCGACTTTGAGTCACTTGTACTGCAGCTATGATCACCTGCACACCATGGTCCCATGGAGAGACACATCCACACTGCGTCTTAATTGGTTCTCTAATTACCCTTCACCGACCTGTCTGTTGTCTGTGAAATCCTTTGTTGAATGTACACTGCGTTAGTATATGCAGCTGTGTTCTAGAATCTCTTTAAAGGCTAGTATAATAATTTTGGCAGGCCTTGCGCAAATGAAAAACCACAGAATTGGCTCTGTGGAACCAATGAGACATGGGACCAAACTCTTTTGTATCACGCTCGTGGGCAAAGGTGCCAAAATTGCACTCTTTTCAATCTCATCTCATTAGTGAAACCACCCATACAGCTGATGGAGGGGATTGACACCCCTGATTAGCTGTTCAAACTGTTTTAAGGTTTATTTCTAAACCTAAGGTCTATTTATAGACAAGAGAATGTTCTAACTTCAGGAGGATCTTAAGATTCAGACTTTTAGATATTACATTTAGTTTATAATGAGAGTGGAACCTTTTGACACCAATAACAAAAAAAATATATAAACAGTATATACGTATATAAATATAATTGATTTGTTGCTCAAGCATTATGAATGATGATGATACTTTCATCAACAGTTACTGTTTGCTGTTAAAGTCTACTCTCAGCTTGATACTGCAGGTGTTTGTTCAACCTACAGTACATTGGACATTGGACAATATATTCAAAATGGCATGACTGTCTTTGTTAGAATATTGTTGATTGTAGATATTTGGTGAGAACAGGATATTTCTCGAGAACGTGGGCGGGAAAACTACCGGCAGATAAGCCATAGTTTCTTCTGACATATACTGTCGAGCTTCATTGAGGGTAGACCTTTGTGAGGGTCAATCCCAGGATCAATTGACCAATTATCCCTCCAGTTCACACTGCTCAGCCATAAAACTCTCCTCTTGCAATACCCTGCAGGTCTCGTTGTGCAGACTTGATAGGTCAGGTCTTTTGCCCAGGGCACACCATGGCCTTGGCCTTACAAATGGTGGATGTTTCGGCTTGATTAACTTTCAAATCGTGTAATATTTTTCACAAGTAGGTGTTTGAGTTTTAGAAAATGCATTTCATGTTGGTTTCTCTCAGAGCAATCATTCACAGATTTGAGTGGCAAACTCATCCAGCTGTGTGTATAACATTTTGTGGTATATTGAGGGTGTGATGACACTGCACACATTATAAATGTTTCAACTAGTTTTTAGTTAGTTAGTTTTATTTTCACACAATGCAAAAGTAATGCGTAATTTCCAGCCAATTTATAAATTAGTATCCAGAATGTATCCCTTAGTAAAACCATACAAATGTGTTGCATGAACAACCCATAGAACTGTTTAGAAATGTCTTCAGACAGTTTTGCTTACAGTTATCATCAAGTATTTGATCAATTCATTTGATAATGAATAACTTGTAATGTGCAAACAAACAGCTTAAAACTAGAACCAACATATTTTCTTTCTACTTATTTCCTCATTTTACAAACATATACTTTTGAGCCTCAGGCAAACTGAGAAACCAATGTAAAATTAGTCAACTCACTTAGTAATACACCATTATCCATTGTTGTAGTGTGTCCTAAAGTTTGCGCCAGGTGCTGCCCCCATCCTTTCCCAGCACTCCATCTCCCCTGGCTTTCATACATGATGCCTATGTTCCACTGAAACTGGTCTAAGGGCTAAAAAATGAGCTGATGAAAGAGCGGATCTGGGTCATTAAGTAGCAGACCGGGAGTGAGAAATGAAGATGGAAAATGAGATAAAAAGAAAAAAGACAGCAGGAGAAGCACAGAGAAGAAGAAAAGACAGAAAGAGAAACAGAGACAAACAGAAAGAGAAATACAGAAGGCAAAAGAGATAGAGAACGTGTGAGAGAGAGAGAGAGAGAGAGAGAGAGAGAGAGAGAGAGACAGAGAGACAGAGAGACAGAGAAAGGTAGAGTACCAAACTTCATCAAGATGAATCACTGACATCTGCTGCCTTGGAGGACCTAGTTAGTAACCCTCTGTTTTCCTCCTGGATGGGAGTGAATCATTTGCAGTAGCCAAGAGGCACAGGCACAAACTTCTGTTGCGTCTTTTGTCACAGATGTCAGGGGGGCGAGTCATGACTGTGCAGGGATGCACTGTATGTAACCACAACATGAATGACAGTGAGGGAGTAAATAACAGGACTACTGACAGGGTTTTCTCAGTATGTATACATACTGTCACAAACAACAGCATGTGTGAGGATCATAGTAGATCTACAAGTATGTACAATTCTTTTCTGAGCATGTCTCCAGTGGTTACCCGATTAAGTGTACATACCATGTAGGCTATGCCCTTAACACAAGAGCCTGAGTTCTCGTTCGGCCCGGGCCATTTCCTGCATGCTTTTCCCTCTCTCTCTTACGCTATCAGCTGTCTCTGTCCCATAAAAGCAGAAATGCCCTAAAACACCCACATGACAATTACAACAATTACATGAAGCAATACTGTCTGATTGGTTGACATTCGTACATTTTCAATTGTTATTTTCTTTCTGTATAGCTTTAATATAAGTGAATCTACCTCGAACAACCATACATGCAGGCTACAGTTTGTGGTGCTAGCTGAAAGGAGCTACATTGAACTATGCCTTCTGTATGATGGCTAGCAACTTTACTGACAATGGATGCATGTAGAAGTGTGTTTGCCAGTTGTGTGTGTTTTTGTGCACGCGCGTGTGTGTGTGTGTGTGTGTGTGTGTGTGTGCATACCCTACAGTATGTGTGTGGAGGTGGGTTGATATTGCAGTGAGTGAAGAAAATCCTTGACACCTATTGGTTGATTTAACAGACTCCTGCTTACAGATTGCACAGAAGAAGATGAATTGATTGTGGGGAGAGAATAGACAGATAAGGTCAGCCGGGGGTGGGTGAGACACAGAGAGGAAGCCAGGAGAGAAAGAAAGAGATAGAGGTTGAAGAAGACACAGAGGGAGGGAGCGTGAGGGAGAGAGACAGACAAGTAGAATAAGATATGGAGGGAGGGAGTCAAAGCCACAGAGAGAGAGAGAGAGAGAGAGAGAGAGAGAGACAGAGGGAGAGAGACAGAGGGAGAGAGAGGGGCTTCTCTATTAGCAGTGGGGCCTGGAGGAAGCTATTTCACCCAGTGCCTGATGCCTGCTACACAGTACATCATTAAGTTAGCTCAAGCCCTGGGCTCCCGCTTAGAAAGAAGGATGCTGACCCACTTCCGCACACAACCTCCTTCAAACTTCATTATTTTTGTTATTGTTGATGTGGCGGCTGGAGCCGAGGCCACTGATGACGTCCAGGCGGGCAGGTGGAGTGGTGGGACAGAGATACTGTGCTGAAGCCACTGATTACAGAACGGAGCAGTGGTTTCAGGTTTGTAATCTAGTGAGGGGGAAAATATGTAAATACCCACGAGGAGTGGACTCCAGAGTCCCCGTTCAAGCTGAAACACGATGGGTTCGTCACCATGGAGGAGCCGATTTTGTTTTTAATGACGTGTTGTTTAATGCACAGATTACACTCCCTGTTTCAATCACTCCCCTCCGGCAGAAGGCTGCGGTCCATCAGGACCTATACCTCACGCCACAAAAACAGTTTCTTCCCATCCGCTGTTGGCCTCTTCAACAAGGCCAAGGGACCACACTGACTCTAATGACTTCCTGCTTAAAACATACTGCTTTTTGCACTGCATTACAAAATTGTATCTTGTACATTTGTATTTTTTGTAATATTTGTATTTTTGTATTTTTATATTGTAAATTACGGCAACTTATATATTATTTTATTGTATATTTTATTTAATTCTAATTCCACTTAGTACTGCTAGTTTATGTACCCTTAGTATAGATAGTCCACATATTTAAATTTGAGGTCCCTATATGTTTATTGTATGCACTTTCCTGCCAAAGCAAATTCCTTGTCTGTGCAAACTTTCATGGCGAATAAATCCCATTCTGATTCTGATTCTGATTAGGATCATCCGAGTCTGTGGTGCGCTAGTCTGGTGCTAGCCAAACTGTACCACTCTCCTGTCGCACTCTGACAAACATAATATGCCATTAGAGCCATCCATCCTGCATTTCCAAGGGCGTCATCTCATTATTGATTGGACGGAAAGTGAGGAGATATGGATATTACCAAGCTGAAGGCCACCCAGGTGGTGAAGGTGATTCATTGGAGGTTCTTCCTCATACGCCAGGCTCTGGACAAATAGTTCATTTCGGACAGGCGTACAGTAGGCATTTGAAAAAAATCAAATCCTCAAAGTGAATTTCAAGCAGGTCGGGGGCGGGGTGGGGGTGGGACCAGACCTTGTGCGCGTACCTGGCAGAGAGAGTCCTGTGAGGTCCTTCGGTTATCTTTCAATTACCTTACAGCAATAACCTCACCCCCGCACACCCTTCTGAGTGTGTGTGTGTGTGTGTGTGTGAGGGGCGGCGGGGGGGGGGGGGGTTGCAGGGCTTACGCTTCCATTGATTGCTTCAGTCTCTTGTCAACTCCCCGTCATGTCACGACAAGGGAGTTTGACGTGCCCATTGCTTGTGCAGTACCAAACTACAGGACATGTACAGTGAGCCGGGAATGGTTTCCATCGTAACAACGGTTCACATTTAATGGACTGATCATCACACCATTGGTGAACAAAGACATATGTCCAATTTGTACTTGACTGACCATCAAAACACCACTTTCTCCCATTTCCCCTTCATACAGCGCTCCAACCTCTACTCTGTCCTCTTTGTAGCCGGAAATCCAATTAACATGTTGTGGCAAAGCAAGTCATTCTACCCACCAACCTTATCCCTCCCATCTATGTTGTCTCATAGCGAGCCCCACCTCTTCTTTCTCCCTCTCTCTCTCTCTCTCTCTCTCTCTCTCTCTCTCTCTCTCTCTCTCTCTCTCTCTCTCTCTCTCTCTCTCTCTCTCTCTCTCTCTCTCTCTCTCTCTCTCTCTCTCTCTCTCTCTCTCTCTCTCTCTCTCTCTCTCTCTCTCTCTCTCTCTCTCTCTCTCTCTCTCTCTCTCTCTCTCTCTCTCTCTCTCTCTCTCTCTCTCTCTCTCGCCCCTGGTTGTGTCACATGTCTGGCTGGTGGGCAGAGTCACATAATTAGTGGCATAGGCTGGAAGGCTCAATTACCTTTAAAGGTCTTTAAAGGTAGTGTCTCCCTACATTCCCTACAGTCTCCCTACATTTTTGCCTATCATGCCTCAGGAAGGGCTGAAGGAGAGAGAGACTGAGATGGAGACAGTAAGAGTTAGAGAAAGAGAAGGGAGAGGAATGGTGAGATACAGAGAAAGAGAGAGGCAGAGCGAGGGGGGATGAGACTGGCATGTTGGGCCAGGTTGAATTTCTAAATTTTCTAATCCCTATGTTAGAGGAGATTTCTGCTCCAGCCATCCCTCTCTCCCCCTGAAAAGAATGGCACCTCTTTTTTTTCTCATCAGGCCACTGGTCTCACCACACTCCGCCGCCACCAAGCCCCCTGCTGTCCTGGATGACATTGTTTGGTCTGTGCTCTCTCTAGACTCCATGGGTGGGGGAAAGAATCATTTGAATATGATGGCTGGGGTGTTTTTCTCAGGGGGACAACATATGAGCTGCTGTATGGCAGTTCTGGCCTTGTTATCCTGCTGTGGCCATGTAACGGCAGAGGCTACTGTGCCCCTGTTGGTAATTGGAGCTAGGCTCTACAAGGTCGAAGCCGTAAAGAGGTAAAACGGACACGTATGTAAACACATTATACTCCTCTCAGACGACCTGATCTGACTTTTGAATCGTTTCGAGTCAGCAGTATATTTTAGTCATCTAAAATGGCAGCAGTTGATTTGACATGTTCATAGTTTCAATTTAGTAGTAAAGCAGTGTGACCTTCAGATATTTCTTTTGATTTATTTTTTTAGTTAGTTATCTTTTAGTTCATATTTAAGTAATGTTTATTTATCAGACATACATTTCATTGATTCATGTATTTCTTTTCAGACTATAATCCATAACTGTTGTCTCTGTCTGTTGTCTCCATTTTAAAGGGAGCAATACAAACATGTATAGTTTTTGGTCATATACAGGGTTTTTGGGATGTAAATTGCTCATTATCTGTTCTTGACAGCTGTGCTGGAGATGAGACTGCGTAGTCTAGTCAGAGAGAGACAGCTGTGTGTTTCTTCAGCTTCACTGCATGTCAACTGCGAGGAAGGAAAGCAACGGAGAGAGAGAGATGGAGCGACAGAGAGAGAGAGAGAGAGAGAGAGAGAGAGAGAGAGAGAGAGAGAGAGAGAGAGAGAGAGAGAGAGAGAGAGAGAGAGAGAGAGAGAGAGAGAGAGACTGACTGCTGTATCTGTGCTAAACTGTGTGTCTCGCTGTCATTTTGACTCATCTGCACAACAGAATGGCAGCTCTTAGAAAGCCAGAGCTTTCAGATGTACCTGGAGTATTAGCATCACGAGGAAAGCTGTGTGTCTCGTTCAGCCAACATTGAATGATCAGCTTGTGTTTTGATGAACTGATGTAGAGTTATTGAGACCAGTGTTTAACACATTTTTAACTTGCTGCTCAAAGCTCCATCTGATTACAATCAACATAACTACACTTAAGATTACCTACACATTACAATCACTTACTGAATGATGCATTGAGGACTGGAGGTAGGAAGGAATAGGAGGAAACTGATGGTTCATTTGAGACCTTTGCTCTTCCACCAGGGGGCAGTGTTGCTTAGAGTGATTGGCTGTTACCCCCCAACAGAGCACCAGAGTCCATCACTCCATGACACACCACCCCCTTAGAGGAAAAGTCAGCTGTTCCCTTTATCTCCTGTGTGTGTGCATGCGCATGTGTGCGCGTGCATGTATTTATTGGATAATGAGCTCAGAATATGTCCTGCTGTGATGCAGACCACACACATTAAAGATAATACAACAGCCCTGAAATCATTGCATATGCATGCGCATAAACAATAAAGCCGAATTTATCATATCCTTTCACTGTTAAGGAATACTTTTCTATTCTTGCACCTACAGTACCCGACAATATCTGGTGCATTACATTTTATTATTGCCGTCAAATACTAAAGATGAATGCACGGAAAGCCTATTAAATCAACGTGGCTTCAGTGTTTGCCACCAACACGGTCATAGGAGATGCCAACCACTGAATTTAGAATGACCCCAGCGCCCTGTGCAAGTGTGCCACAGACGAAGAGTGCTGGTTTTGAATGTGAAATGTTGTCGGGTGAAATTTGCATGTGGTTTTCTGGCAGCAAGGTGAGTCAATGTCCCCTACGAGTCACAGGCAGGGTCTCATCGGAACGGCTCACGGCTAATGGACTCCAGGGCAATCTCTCGTGACCTTCGCCGGAACGCCTCTCATACTGCGGCATCATTTGAACCCGGCCAATACATTATGACGTTGGCTCGGTGCTTCCTTCTCTTCAACATAGAGACCATATTACAGTTTGTATGCAGAGGAAGTTTGGCAGAGAGTTGAATAGATACAGTATCGCACGTGTGCAGTAAAGCACGTTGGCCTTGCCTTGTAGTTGACTTCAATCGAAATACATATTAGAAAGAAAATTTTTGCCTTGAGTTGCTGAAGTTTGACTACCCCCTTTTCTGTGTGTGTGTGAGTGTGTACCTTTTTGAAATGGGCAAACCATCTGTTCGCGCCAGCCTGAAGCCTGCCTGTCTTAATTGTTCCGTCTGTAGCATTTGATATGCCCAATTACACCTTTAATAATCTCTGCTGTATAGGTGGTGTTTGTCAAGGGCTCACAATAACAATTAATATAGTAGTGACATGCAAGTGCATTGAACAAGTTAACCAGAGCTTAACCCCCTCATTCAACATGGGTTAAAACACAGTATACAGTATAGCCTCATTGTGTAGCCCAAATTACCTGAGACAGCCCTTCAATGACCACAGTAACAGATTTCAATACTTTTCAACGTTTTCTGTTTTCCTTCCTCCAGACCCCAACATTTTCTGACACCATCTCACCATATTTTGTGTGTAAAGCCTTCACTCAGGGAGAGTGATGTTTTCAATAGCAGAAGAGCACCTTTGGCTCACATTGTATGCACTCTAAAGGCATAGGTGAAGGTCATTTGAACAATATATCTACATTTTCTTCCGTTACAACAACAAAAGAGACAAGTCTTTGTTGGAGTATGTAGGAATTATGGGTTGAATGAACCCTTCCAAGTTTGTTGAGATTGCAGCCCTGTCTTATTTTCCCATAGTTGATGGCCTAAACATTACTGCCTCCAAACCTTGAAAGTAGTATTAGCATAAAAAGATTCTGGTCAACTGTTAAAGAAAACATCTTAAGGTAATGTTTTGGACGTGGAGGATGATGACACCTAGTTGACTTGTTCAGGTTTGGATACTGCCTTTGGTTTCCTTCTTCTGAGGAATGCACCACAATGAACTGGGATGTGCTGGGCTCCATTCGATGCCCGCTGAATGCCCACAGTGGCAGTAGAAGTTTATAGAGCATGCTCAAAGGGCTCGCTGATCAAAAGAGTGTTTCATCTGTAAATTCTGTTGCTGCAGTGAATGCCATAGAGACATTATGACAGAGATCTGATGCACAGCGACTGACAGCACATTCTCACATAGCCTTCTGAGGAAAACAGAGATAGAGAGGTTGCAGATAAACAAAAATCACAAAAACAGCCCTCTATCCCAAATGAGAAATGACAGCACATGGGGCAAACACAACATAACATTTTTGTTCATGCAAATGTCAAACAGCTTTCGTGTAATGTCCAGTGTTCAATGTATTCTCCCAGCCAATGTGAAGACTTCTGTATGATGTGCTGCAAAGAAAAAAAGATTTGCCCAGGATAGCATTTGTGTTAGCTATTGGACATCACATAGATGCTTGGATTTGGATATGGTTATTAAAATATAGTTTGTGGGAATAATGAGCAAGACTTTCAGGACCAAACACAGATGACCAACTGATTGCCCATTGTGATCCAATGCGACCTTGTCCTCAAGGCTAGCTTGAATACGTGACAGGTTATGTCCCTTATGGCCATGACAACATGGTGGTGTGACATTCCCCACTTCCTGTCTCAGGGTTTCTGGGGAAAACCCTTGTCACATTCAGGAAACTAACTCAATTACTGAGTGGCATGGGGTGAAAGGGTGCTTTGGTAGCATTTGTTCTCATCAAGCAAATAAAGATGTTGGTGTGAAATCTGAGAGAAAATTCAATAACCCTCAAGGGATATTGGAACCCCGCCATGAAAGGAGAGTCATGGAGAAAACATGTGGATTTTATTTAATAAATGTGTTTGGTGTCACGGCCACAGCTGTGCCCCCCTGTTTTTGCCTCACCCTAGTGTTTCCCTGTGTCTGTCATTGTCTTCACCTGTGTCTTGTTCAGTGGTTTCAGTTCTCGTTTGTCCTATCATGTCCACCTGTGTCTTGTTTGGTTCTGTGTATTTAGGTTCCTGTTTTGTGTCCAGTCTTTGTCTTGTCCTAACCCTATGTTGCTGTGAGTTCCTTGTCTATTCTTCCCGTTTGAAGAATAAACCCTTTTTTGATACTATGACTGGCTGCCTCACCTGCATTTGGGTCCTACCCCCCCCCCCCCCCACACACACACACACACACCGTAACAGTTGGGTTGATGATAATAAATAAATACATATAAATCTTCAAATTACTCAAATTGGTCAAATTGGGTCAGATTATTTTATATTAAATGCAAATTGACAAGGTTGGGGGCTATTGGTGAAATCCAACCATTCTTGGCTCACCATTCTTTGCTCACATTGCAATACACGACACACTGTCAATTTAAACATTATTTTGAATCATAAAAGGAGCCAAATGAGGACACCATTGTGTGGCGAGTGTATCTGCTTGAGAGTTGCATGCGTCGGTGCTTGAATGGTTTTCTGAGGTTAACTGTCCATAAAACGACATTGTTAATCTTGGCTGCCATAACAGTCGTGTCTTTTTCCACAGACCAGTGGGCACTGAAAAACAAATTATTTCAACATACTGCATTAATCCAAACGTTCAGAATGACTTTTTAAGCCACATTCAACACTGGCCATGCATGAGAAAACATGTCAGCAACCGAGTGTGCAGGGTTTTCCAAAACATTGTTTCACTGTTTAATCTCCTTTTGATCCCAAGAATACATTTAATTCTTAAATATTTTAAGCACAGTGATAGTACATCCATATCTACCTAATGTTACATTCCCGTTTGTATTTATGTGTTGTACAGATATGGTACAAATTGTTAGTCTCGACTTTAAAACGGCTTTTAAAGTTTTGTGAAGAAAAATCATCCAGAACAGATTTTACATATATATATTTAAATGTCACATACTATCTCCTAACTTCCAATCTTCTGAAGTAATAATAGGAAAGTGTGTTAATACAAGCCTAAACAACCATCAAAATGGCTTTAATCATCACCTGTGATTTCTGAACCTGGGCCTGATTGACCAATTATGTTGATGGGTTGACAAAAATGGTTCACTGACTTTGCACAACCATGTTTCTTCAACAATGTATAGATAGATTATTGTGTACCGTCTTTAGTCTTTTAGCCCTCCATCAGATAAGAATAGAGTAGAGCAGGTTGAACAAAAACTATTGGAGGAAGATATATTCACAATGTTCACATTTGGTTGAGAAAAGGATGTTACAAACTGAGACATCGTCTTTGATGATGTAAATCTATATTTACAGACATCCGGTTTATCTGTGCTTCAGAGGCTAGATTATGTGCCAGTCAGAGAACGTTAAAGATGAATCCAAGTCCCATGCTCTCCAGTGTTTGATTTCTCTGCACTACAGTACTTTTCGTATACATCTTCCTCTAAGCAAATACTGTGCAGACACACACATTTTCACTGCCAACAAAGAAAAAAAACATATGCATTGTGTAAGTATTGAAATTGACCTGTAGAGGACACAGGGTCTTCAGACAGTGAAGGCACGTAGAGTACGTCAGCTCCTGTGGCAGAGCGTGGCTCATTGGGATTCTAAGTCAGCAGCGGGACTGAGTTTGCTCATGTTTATCTGGCGGGCAAAAAAGTTGCACACCCAGTCACTTCAGCTTGAAGCCATTCAGAGCATGCATCATCTCAGGCTGAAGTGGCAATGCTTAAGTCCCTGTGACAAAGGTTAAAAAGATCAACAAAGCATGCTTGTAAATGTAAATACTGACTATAAAATGGAAATGAGAGTGTGTTTGTGAGATAAGGTTAATGCCTAATTCTGACTTTGCATAAACCTGAGTTGAGGAAGCACTTTATATAAATGACAGCAAGCTTCGTACATGTTTGAAGAGGTTTGAACTCCCATCACCGGTTTGAACTCCCATCACCTCCCACTCCAAATATAGAAACTGTATAGTCACATAATGCCCGTTTCATAGAGGCGAGAATTGTGGTTGCTGTGATTCAAGAACACAATTTGAGTGTCTAAAACTGACGCATGGAACAACATCCATGTCTGGTTTGTCAAAGGCAAAGCTCCTAAAGCTCATAAACAATCAACTTGCAGTCAGTGTGATTCAGAGGGATCCAGAAACCTGTTCAATCTGGAAAGAAAACACATTGGGATATAAATAAATTATACAGCAAGGTACAGTTGAAAAAATGGTATGAGAGAACAAGGTCCAGGGATTTTAGGGATTACTGAGGATGAAAGGCTGACAAAATGTAATTGAAATAGGAAGATCATGTGTCCAGCTAGATCCCTTTCAGGAAAGCCCAGACTAATCATAGTTAAGTGACTTTAAATAATGTATGTTTAATCTTCTTAGCAACAACTGCTATCAAAGATAGAATTGCTTTATTGTTCAAGGTTTAACCCTGGCTGACTGTCTGTGTGTGTGTGTGTGTGTGTGTGTGTGTGTTTCGATATGTGTGTGTGTTTGTCAGACGAGTGAGTTTCCATGTGAGACAGGGATAGGAATGAGAGAGAGAAAAAGAGACATAGAGAAATATTACATGGTGTAATCTATTATATAATATTTCATCCTTAGCTTTTAATTCAGGTTCAAATCAGTGCAACACATTTTTGGTCAGCTCAAGTATTTTGACTGTATGCTCATATTTACAAACATGTTCATAAATAAATATATAAATAGACAAACCTTTTAATAATAGATGAGTGCATATTTTGGGAAAGAGAGGGGTGTCCGATTCAACCGCAAAGAAGTGTGGCATTTCAACAACAAACTAACCAGTGATAAGCACGCATACGTGCACGCAAACACACCCAGAGACACAGTTCTCTCAATATTTTTCCCACTAAAGTCACTGAGAAAAATATTTTGAAATGAAGAAAACTTTAAACAAAGGCCTATGAAATACCAGGTGATCACGGACCGCGGGTGTTGGAAGGTTGACTGTGGCCTAAAGAGATAAGGCAGGCGACATTAGATCATATCCCAGTGGGCAGTGGATGGAAGGTTAATCTCATTCTGCAGTATGATCTATCTGAAGTGACTCTTTTTGTCCGTGGTATCATTTCAGAACACTCCTTGGGTTCCAAGGGCAAGGAGAGTGCCCATCGGAACTGTCGCATTGATTGCTCCAGGATTTGATTAAACTCTCGGCTCTACTCCAAATGTAAGACAATAGCTTTGAGATAACCTCACCTTCTCTCACTGGGTCGGACGTAATGTGGTTTAATGATGTGGTCGAGCACGCTCCTCATATGTAACACTTGATGCATGTTTCAGTTGAGTTGATGTTTACATTTTTGTTTTTGTTTTCTATTCCTTTATAAACTTGAACTGATTGATTCAATGTTGATTAGATGATATAGTACATTGCACAGTTTTATTAATAAACATTAGTTCATAGAATATACAGTATTTACTTCAGTGGACATATTACATAAATTGATTTAATCAGTTAATTTTGTGGATTAGAACAACAAGACAAACTGTTGCGGAGGTTGTAAAACTGCTTGAGGCAGTGGTATGAAACTCATCCACTGCAATCCTGTTTTGTCTTCTGCTAACCCGAACCCTAACAGTCTGCTTATGCTTTTTATCCAGGTAAAACATGTTCCATCAATGAAAGTGGCAAAACACATTTTTGTTTAACAAACCAACACCAAATTCACAATAATTAAATTGAATGTAGCTTGCAAAACCACAATTGTATCGAGTAGGGGTAAAAATAATAATTTCATCAACGGTATAATTGATATTGAAGATTGAAAATAGATGCAAAAAATATAATGTATACAGTATATAGTATTGTACAAACAGCACTACTCATAGTCTTATAAAGGAATGTTTCTAAAGGGCTGTCAAGGTGAGCACTCTTCAGGGACGCCTGTAGACCCATGGTCATACATGGGTCACCTCTCCCCACAGGCCAACAAACTTCACTCCTGATCACAGCCAATGCAGGCCATGGGCAAAAGTCTTCATTAGACCTCATTAGCAAGCTTCCTATACAAATTTATTCACTGCAGATTACAAAACGAGGCTCAGGGGTAGATAACTGAAGTCCAGCAAATCACTAATTGATGTCTCACTATTCCTTTGCCACCATATCTTCAAGTGCTTGAGACCTTCTCAAAATTACCGCTGGACGTATAATCATAACCTCCTTTCCCACTCCTCCAATAAAACATTTAACCACATATAACTGATAGCAGGTAATGACTACACTATTCAAACCGAGTATGTCCTACATTTGACCTTCCCTGAAGTGCAAAACTTTAATTTTAATAGCCAAGGAACCTATCCTTATGTATTCTAGTAAATCCAAATAATAGAGAGAGATGAAAGGTAGCAAGTTGATGGGTTGTACCCAGCCGAGATAAACAATGGTTACTAGTGGATTAGGTCGTCATAGACTTGTAACATGAAGCAGGGGGTCTGACTACATTGGCATTTTCCTCCGCCTCTCCTTCCAGATGACAATATTATTGACAGGGGGTGTGATTCAAAACTGAGTTTGTGCAGGAGTGATTCAGGCACAGTTGAATCAGATGTCGTGCTGCGAGAAGATGGAAATATCCTCACTGATGTTCCCAGTATATCCTTCTCTCATTCCACCTGTAAAATCAACCTCTATAAAACCCTGGGTTAATGCCCTCTGTCATTGCTCTGTTTAGCTGTATTCATGGTTCTGTAATACTGTATTGATTTCCAACAGATTGATTCAATTTACCTCCAACAACTGCAGCAAAAATTGTAAAAAATCTGTGCACATTGCAAAAGTTGTGACGTTAATTGACTTGATAGTTATTAATTTTGCCATTGCGTTCCAATTAAAGATAGCAAAACATTGATTTCAGTTTCTTTCATTTTATGCTTGCAGATTAGAAGCGTAATGATCACACCTGAATAGGTGTGTATGTTTGTGGCTAATTAATATCTGAGATTGCAATTAAGATAACAAGAGAAAGTTTTCAAATAGAATTAAATGAAACTGCACCCTGTCAATCCCTGACTTATATTTGGATGATACGTTCTGGTAGCATTCTCTTTAAAAAATAAATAAAAAGAGAAGGCAAAAGATTAAAATATGAGTTGATGTGTCTGTTTTGAGGTGAGCGACTCAGTGCGAGTATCTATCTCACAATACCGCTGTCTGTCTGTATGTCTGTCTGTACCAGTGTTGCACAGGCAGGCCATGGAAGGGGGTTCACACTACACCAAAATGTTGCCTTATTCTTACATGGAGAGACTAATTAAAACAACGATGGATTTATAATGTTGGAATTATTTTATTTGCCTTAGATTTCCTCCAACTGGAAAGCCTGACCTGATTTCCATAATGACTGAAACCAAGAGTCCATGCCGGTCCCAGAGATGTTCCCTTGCAGTGCATGGAGGCGAACTTGAAAGGAAAATGACCTAATTAAATGAAATTTCTTCATGCAATAATGTTTCCTGGTGGGCTCGCGGTGGGAAGTACATTTGATTGATTAGAGGTGCAATGTATTTATTACTCAAGCGAAGGGAGAGCTTGTTGCATTCAACCTTTCTATCACAGGGTTCCTTTCCTGTTGTTTGCCTTTCAGAGTGACTTTGTGTCTGCTTTACTTCTGCAAAGCATCATCCTGAGGACCTTACATGCAGACACATGATGCGTTCAGCAACATATTTATTTTTAGATGAAGATGATATTAAAAGAGTGAAAACATTGTCTGAATTCACATTCAATAGAATGTGTGGTGTAGACTGACTAAGTAACAAGGGCCCCCTCCTTGTCCTACTCCCTCATTCTAAATAACCCTGGCTGGAGTAACTGATCAGGGGTTAATGGAGGGCTATGTAATCATTACGCCACAGCATTACAAAATGGTCTGGGCATTGTTGACGTTTCATATAGTTTTTTTGGTGAATGAATAACAGTGTGTGAGCAACCTTAATGAAATTCCTGACCCCTCTTACGAGTTGACTGAACTAGGTTTCATAGATTAGCTGAACCTGACCCCAGTCCCAGTGGATTACTGCGGTCAGGTTAAAACGTTCTCTAAATCCAGTCTAGAAAAAGATGCAAGGAGGATTGCAGTATGTAGGTGATAAGGCATTTACGAAGAAACAAAAAGCCACAAAAAACGTGTTGTTTAATTCTATGGGTAGTCAAATGTGTCCTCTTTTGTGAGAGGTCTAGGGAATGTGTGCGGGAGATCACCTTTTTGACACAAATGATTCTTTCTCAAGTTGCAAATAGTATCACATTTGTATCAACTGTCTTTTCTTCCTTACCCCGGTCCCTGTCACCTAAATTTCCCTTTTCGCTTGCTCACAAAATAATGAGCTGCAAAAGTAACAATAATTATTGAAGCTTTGACGCAGAATGAATTAGGTAATTAGCGCTAGTAAATTAATATACGATAAGAAAAAAGCAATTATACCTATACTTCTGATTTTCTCAACCTTTTTTTAAAATATGCTTCTACGTGAAAGCCTTATTAACGACAACGGTTGACACCAATGAGTAAGGAATAAGGTTTAAAAAGAAGTATGTCACACTTTTCTCAGAAATACAACTAAGAAGGCAATTAAATCATAAGAAAATAAATGTTGAAAATGATGTATACACATTTGCCATACCTGAAAAGTATCCCTTATAGGATAGTAAATGTGGTTCTACAAATCAGTCTAGTCTTCAGGACAAAGTGACACTATAATAGGTTTGTTTACTGAGCATGCAATGTGCCTAATTGATCAGTGATAATGAGACATGTTGGCTGTCCATCACTGTCAGGTTATTCAACTTGTCTCCATCTCTATCCATGTAGCCTTTGGTAGTTGTCCATCAGATTATCAATAGCATCTGACAGAATATCAATGGACAGCACATTACTAGAACATCTATCACTTGGCCAGGAGATTCAGGGACAAAAAAGGTCTGAAAATAGACTGCATTGTCTGTAATCAATGAGATAGCAACCCTTTTTTTGCTGAAGTTACAGTTGGTGTCCAAGGACAAACAGCCTGGTATAGGACACTCGAAGAGATGCTGTTTTTGCAAAAGAAGCAAATTCATGTTGATAGATTGGTTAGGGAGTTGTAGATCGTTGACTGTCTGGGAAATTGCTGGTTTGTGGAATGGGTCAGGTGTGGTTGTCCCCCCATAAAGAGAGCACAACCACTGCTTTCCTGTCAGTGTGATGAAACATCAACATGTTTAAATGTCCACATCGAGAAGACCTTGAAACAATACAAAGAGAAATGCAACCTTTCGGCATGCAGGTGTTGATGAATCAAATGTTTGATCGTCCAACCTCAAAGTGCACCCAAGTTTTATGAAAAATATATATATGAGGACATTGCCTTTTCCTTTCCCATCTCTACTCACTTAGATTTTCTCAGCGTTGGTGTTTGCTGACAGGTAATATTTCCTACTTCACACAGCAAGTCATTTAGAGAGGATCGAGTAAAAGTTTAAGGTGTACGTCATGCTGGTCGCTCAGATACTCTGAGTGACAACTGCAGTTATCTGATCCCAATAGCGTGCTGGGCTTGTCAGCAATCCAAAACACTGTTGCCCACAGTCTCATACTTCTATGACAAACTAAATTATGCCTTCCAATTTAGATGGAAGCCTATCTGAATACAATCATACCAGTGTCTATTTGATAATAGATCCCAAATGGTAAGAAATGGCAAAAATATACAGATATCAAACAGTAATCTAAAAAGACAGACATGTGTACATAGTGTCTTTATAAAACTATTTTGTATTTCGAACATGATTTGTACCAATCGGATAATTTCCTGTCCCCCTTTGTGGTGATGTATTGTCACCCTGAAGGCAATGCTAAGAAACACCACATCTATCAATTCTATCTTACTTAGAGTGGGCTGAGCAGCACCAGCAATCACCCACACTGCTCCAGTGTGCATAATTAGTTTCATAGTGAGAATAAATTCATTTTTTCACTGGACTCATGGCTCCCAACTGTCACACAGTACATTGCCAATGGATATGTATGGACCTCGTTCAACTAATTACCCAAATGTAAACAGGCAGTTTTTCCACCCAGCAGCAGCATTAATTAAAGTTATACCTTGGATGTACATGAAATGTATCTTCCCCTTGTGAATCCTAGTGCAAAAGAAACGCCCCAGCAGGGAGACCAGTGTGATGATATGTAAATGATTAATCAGTCCACAAACACTCAATTTACATGATTTAACTCATTCATCAAAGGCATAGGTGCCTGTAGGGAGGAGTAGAGATGTTATAAATTGGGTTAGGTCTCTAAATCAGGTGCATCTACGGCAACACACGTGTCTGCCCCCAACTGAACTCTTTGCTGAAGGCAGAAAAAGTTGTTATACAAGGTGTTCTTTGAGCAATTTGTCTTTTGTATTCATTTGTTAAATATGTAATTATACAATATATTGCTACATCAGGAAGGTTACATTGTTTTAAAACTGATCAAGAAAAACACAGTACACAAATTGCAGCGTGTGAAAAATGCTGTCTCCATGCCAAGCCTCCTAGGGTCTCCTAAGGTGTAAATGATGAAAGGTTTGATATACAGAAAGGGAGAAAATAGAGGGGACGAAACAAATCATAATTTCAGATTCCATGTAAGTATAATCAATGCTTTAATAGGAAAATCAGAGGTTTGTATTAGAAGACTAGGCGAGGGTAATTAGGCTTGCAACACCATGCCACTGTTTTTGTGCACCTAATCACACAAACAAGAATAGATCCAATTTACTTATTGACAGCTTATGTAACTGTACCTGGTAATCATTTTAGTTTCAGTGCCTTGTTATTGTTGAAGTCATTTCTGGAAACTGTGAAAAACATTGCTTGGAGTAAAGTCAAAATAGAACCAACTAATGAAACCTGAGGTGAGGTTTCATTGGTTGGAGGCTCAGTGCTACCAGGTCTGTTAGGGTGCGCAGGTGAACAGTAACTGTATGGTGTGTCAATGTCTCAAGGCTCATTGATTGGCTGCAAGGCCATGCTTTAACTCCCCCAGGTACCATACCTCCTAGCCAGCACTGTTGTCAGACAAGATCCCACAGAGGTTGGGAAGGGGTTGTTCCAGTGAGCAGAGACAGGTGCAGATTTCAGATACGTATGTGATACACTGCTGTGCAATTCCTAAGAGGCCAACATTTACAGTAAACAATCTTAGTAAGACATCCAGTTCCTGTTAGAAGGACAGCAAGATATTTAACCAGGTTGGCGAAGGGGGTGGTGGTGGGGTCTCTTTTTGGCCTGTGGGATATATCATCTGTGGGGCAAAATTGAATTGTGTCACATGGCAGGACATTCCATGTGTCGTGCATGTAATCCAAAGTGCATGGCCTGCGATGAACAGCCAAACAGTAGGCCTATACCACACAAAGTTGTATTTTTTACTTCCCAAACTTTTTATATTGATTTTACTCAACCTCAATTGCAATTGGACATGCTGAATATACTGCAAATAATGACATGTATATAATTAAGTAAAATAGCTGTATGTTGCAGTTAACTTATTGACATACTTCTGTTGTTTAGATATATTATGAAGAGATTGTGTCGCTACAGGGTTGAACAGCTTGGCTCTTCTTCTACAGTGCCAATATAACAAGAAGGTAAGGTCACCATCAACCATCAACAAGCCACTAATGGTTAATTGCTCATTTCCACCATGTCAAAACAAACCTAATGATACCTGCCCATCTCTTTGATTTAGGATCCTTCAAAGGATCACCATCCTTATGATCAACAGCCAGTTGCAAATTAATATCCAATGTTGTTCTTCCTAGCGTCGACCTCATCACATGGCTAATTGCCAGTGACACCCAAGCTACTATATTGCACTGTCACAACAGTTTTATTCACCAAGCATGGATGGCCTACGGTAACATCTGCTAAATTGTTTATCTATATTCGTGTCTATGATGCAGTTGAGCCAGTACAAGTGACAGAGAGGAAATGTGGAAACTGGAGCTAATTTAATCTGCAATGTGACTCAAACAGTCAAGTGTGATGAACCTTGGCATTCACATAGAGTACGTATCTTGAATCTACATTTCTAACTGATTTTGGTAATATTGACATCTATGTGGCAATACAACACAAGAATCACAATAATAACACATTTTTGTAGATTTTTTCTCATTTGAATCCGTGATGGTGGAGTAGGACAGTAAGTGAGGTTGGCAAACAATGTGTGGAGATAATTAGTTGTGTGGCAGAAACCGGCAATATAATGCCGGTATAATGCAGAAACCTTCAGACTCTGGATACAACCATGCAGGGAAGGTAATTTTGAGTCCATTTTCTGTTGTGATCAAAGGTATCTGAGTTTCTGTCTTCTTTTCCATGAATTTATGTTGTTTCTCATTATAAGTTGTTTTGTTTATCTTTTACAGTAACTTAATTGCCGCCTGTGGAAACAGATGTCTCAACACCTTTCATTATGCAAGGGTAGGCCGCCAGATCCAAGAATCTAGCTCCACAGGCGACTAGAACAGGACGTGCATTTCAATGTACCAATAGGCAGCAATAACAAGGCGATTCTATTCGATTAGCATCCAAACACTAGAGAAATACAACACTGAAAGTCACAACATTTGGATTTCAACTTGGTCAACAATTGAACACTGATGGAGAGAGAGATTGATAGGAAATTACTTTCATGTTCTTCACTAAGTGCTACTTTATTTCCAGTCTTATTAAACATATGCACTGTGGGATGGAAGGAGAATCTGTGATGAGCATTGCAATGAGGCTTTTTTGAATACGCACGCTGAGAGCTTTGTACTTGTGAACAATATTTACATTTACATTAGAATGCTAGTCACAGGCAAAGACCATAAACGAACTGGGAAATGATGATCTCATCTGGTTGGCAGTTAAAACAAATATTTCAATGCATTTCACAGTCAAATTATGGTGCTTTTGGTTTGCTCTTCAGACATGTTCTTTTGGGGACGGATGTGTGCATATGTTACATTCTACACATACTGTAAATACACTACATACTTGACAGTAATTCCATACAAGTTATGTAGAGAATATGCATACTCGTAAAAAACACTCTTCTGAAGTTCTTGTAATTCTCTACAGTATCTTGAGTTTTCACCAGCTATAATGTAATCCTCCTGCCATGTGACATATTTTGATGTTATGGTCTAACACGCATGCAGACTTCTCTGATTCCAACAGCGTCTCATTGTCAGATACCATTGTGTGTGTGTGTGTGTGTGTTTGTGTGTGCTCAATGCACTGCATCATGATTTGAGGGCATGAGGCACAAACGTGCATGTCATAAATTTAGACGGTGTCTTGGCCTTCTTTTTCCTTCATTCTGGGGTCAACCAAGGCCAAGTCCCTTCTGATGGACAGGGAGGGGTCAACTCTAGGAGGAGGAACAAAGTGGACTTGACAAGTGTGAAAGACTTAGTGCTGGGCATTTACAGTGATCATCTGTTCCCCTTTGTCAGCAGAAAGAGGAATTTTGCTGCCCTTACCTTGTCCTTGATTCCAGTTTGATGGTGCTAAGGGAACTCCTGTCTGAAATGAACACCAACTGCTTACAACTTTGGGCTTGGCACAGCACTATTATTTACAGCACATTCGCCAATGTCAATCATATACTTATGATTAATGTTAACTGATCACTCTTCAAGTCTTGTTCGACCCAACCACATTTTGTGCAGAATGGTAGGAAACATTTTTGGGTTTATAGTCAGCCCTGGACTAATCCAAAGATAGTTATTTATCTAAAGATGATTACCATAATATTAAAAGGAATTATGCTGCTTTTGTTTTTAAATTACATTTCTTCCATTTTCTTCATTTTTCATTTGCTCTTGCCCTCCGTGACTCCCTTACTGAATATATTAAATGGCTTAATTTTCCTGAAGAGTTGCGAATGTTACAGTTGGGTGGAATTGTGAGACCGCTTAAATCCCTGACTCCGTGCTTCATAGATTTCCGTAAACTATTAAATTAAATATGGGCCCTCCTGTGTGAATTGGATTTAAATATCAGAATTACTTCTGCAAATGAATAGAAGAAAAAAGATTAACTTTTAACTGATGGTGAGAATTCTCCTGTGTTACTGTCCCAGTGGTACAGTAAACATGATGCTCAGGATCCATATCACGCTGTTATCTTTACATATGAGATGCAATTCTTCCCAGGAAAACCCTTGCTCTTCTCCTAGATAATAATGGTCCATAGTTTTCAGCCTTGTGGTTGGTGGACAGTTTGAGTTCAGTTCAGGTAAAAAATCTGATTTCCATGGAGTTGTATGGCTTTAACTGTGTTTTAGGTTGTGTGAGGGAGTAAGACTCAGTCAGATATAATCATGACAATCCTCTCTGAAGAGCTTATCAGATGTCTAAATCCTGTCAAAAAGTGTTTTCAGAATAAATGGAAGGCTGTAGTTCATGCAGAGTAAAACTGTATTGCGACATATCTGGATATTGTTTCATAGAGTGCATAGAAAAAACCCTTAACTCAAGTGTTCAAGCAACCATTGACACTTTTACTGATATTGTAACAAGACAATGGTTCTCAATTCAGTGTGCATGTAGATCGAGGGATCATAACCCTGTTAAATAGTCAGGGTCAGATGGCTGAGCGGTGAGGGAGTTGGGCTAGTAATCTGAAGGTTGCCAGTTCGATTCCCGGTCATGCCAATTGACGTTGTGTCCTTGGGCAAGGCACTTCACCCTACTTGCCTTGGGGTAATGTCCCTGTACTTACTGTAAGTCGCTCTGGATAAGAGCGTCGACTAAATGTAAATGTAAATAAAATACATTTCTGTCTATGAATTGTTACTGCATGGTAAGTCCATCCAATGTGAGTCCCTTACGGATTAAATAATCTCCCTATAAATTACATGGAAATCTGTTACATCAAACTGCATTTGAAAAAGGTAGTCCGAAGAAAGAAATGCTCATTATAAATATGGTAGAAATGCAATAAAACATCCTCAAAGGGAATTTTTATGAGTCTGGGATTCTTAATAAAAATCAGTTTAAGATTTTAAAAATAAGGGTGTTCTTTGTGAGTTGAATCGTTTTTTTTTCAGTCCCCTTTGAGTTCCAATAGAGGAGCATTGTCTTTGAAAACGTACTTCATGTTTCAAACAGACAGCCCATGAAATGAAAGACTAAGGAGCGGATAAAAGAGGCCCAGTGTTGATGACGTTTTAAAACATCCGCCAAAGGAAGTCTATGTTGTCCGATATATCTCATGCAGGCCTCATTACAAGCTGGAAGACAATGGGCCATTGACAATAGTTACAAATGTGTTTACATCTTGCCTCTTTATATTGCTTATGCTGCATATGAATTCAAGAGGCAAATTAGAGGTCACATATTTGCAGGAATTCAACACAGCTGTTCCTTAAACAGTGGGGAAGCAATCCAGCACATCCTAATTGACGATGTGCTCACTGAATGCACAAGACGGGAAACAACCAGTCATGAATTATTTTGCCAGATAGAATGCACCATTGCCTAACGCATTCTGGCGAGCTTGCTGAATGTTTGATTTAGTGGTTTCTGACTATGTCAGTCTGGTTGAGGGCAGCATGAGAAATAGCAAACAGATGACAATAACCCTTTAGCAGTAGACAACGATGAAAACAGGCATTCCAGTATTACTCATCATGGCATCCTTTTCTACCTAGCTTTGGTGAAATGTGAAAACAGAGGCTGGATTTGAATAAAAGCTTTGGTCTAAACAGGGCCTGTCCCCTTTAAGAGTAGGAGTGAAGGAGAGAGAGTTGGCATTGCACGCCTGTTTAAAGGTGATGTAAACAGGCTCTGATGGATGAAGGACTCCCGTCCATCCATCATCCCTCCATATTGAAGGGCTTTAATCTTCAACAAACACAATCCTGCCAACCCGTCTTCATTCCTCCCGCCCGGTCTCTCAGTTTCTTAAAGTTCCTCCGGTTGGGGATCCCGCTTTAGAAGTGACTCTGGCACTCGGGAAGAAATGACACTATCTAGAGGTTAAATGCCCTAAGAAACTCAGGGGACCGGAGTCTTGAGCGATGAGTTTTCTCAATTTACCTGTCTCATTACTTATTACTGCTCTGACATGAATAATGTAGGAGCAAACAATTGTTGACATCTCATTAATTGATAGCACTGCAACGGCCATTCTCTCCCAGGCTCTAGGATAAGTTGGTCAAATGAACTGGTCTACGTTATTTGTCACATGAGCAAAGTTGTATTTATTTATGTTATTCTCCTACAGAGTAGTTTACCATATTGTGAGCGGCAAGTCAACAATACAAAAACCTCTTTGCTCTAGCTATCTATCATCAGAATGTAAAAATCTTTCTTCAAAGTCTGAAATTGCAGCCACAGTTTCCATTATTGGCTTCTACATGCATGTATGCATTTACTGTCAAGGAAACAAAGTGTAAGGAGTCCTCAGAGTCGTACTGTGTGTAGCGTAGGCCTCCAACCAATAGCTGCATGGAGTGTACTGTCAGCCTCATTTCAAGAAAGCATATTTACAGTAGACTAATGGCACTTGAGTCAGGATTTGACAAACAAATCTCAGACTTTTGCTGGTGCAACTTGACTGTGTCAATACATTACACATCCACTTTGTTGTACTCAGCACATACTATTTTACAGGGATAGGAGAGTTGCCTGTCATGAACCTTTCTACTTGTTAGAAGGTATCTTATTAAGCAAAAAGTTATCACATATTGGGGTGGAAGTGTACATTTTATCCTCTGAAATTTGAGAATGTGCTGAATATCAGATATTTCAATGTGTCTGATAAAAGGTCTCTTTTTTATTAGTATTCCAGCAGGCTTGTGCATTGGGGAGATAAAAGTAAAACAATCTGTCATACAGCAGTGGAAAGACTAACTCAAACTCTATGGAAAGATGACCCACCCTTTAAACGTGGTGACAGGATTTCCCTCCGACTAGCCTGCCATGGCCTCTTGTCTAGCCCCACAGTCTCTGACCATAGACTTACAAAATTCCAGTTAGCCTAGTTTGTAGGGCATTCAAGGAAACTGTTGGGAAAAGGAACTCCGTATTGAACCGAGTGATGCTTCGTCTGTTGGATCAGAGAAAGGGGGCTGTGCCAATGTGCCACCTGGTCCTTGTTTATCCTGCACCCCTTCTAATCACACCCCCTAAGTCACAGTTGGTCTTCTGAATAGGAAGTCCACTGATCCATTCCTGTCTCCAAACTAATTCTGATCCTTTTCTTGTTTTCTTTAGGCTTTGGTTATTTTCCAAAGATTGGATACAATTTTCTTTTCTTTTTTTCACCATCATATATTTTCCTGTGTGCTGGTGTCCATGCTCTTCTATATCATAATTACTGAGGCATTCAGTCATGGGGCTGTTGTCCTGTGAGAAGGAAGTGATGGGAACAAGACGGATTCTCGCTGCTCTGATAGATGTGTTGTTTTGATATGGCTGTTAGCTATACAGACAACGATGTGTAAAATGAAGAGAAACCTTGCTTCACAGAAAACTCCCATCCCCTTCGGACTCGACCGAGGCAAGAGTTCCTGGGAATCCATGCAAAACAAATACTAATAATAGCCTAAACATTGCTCCCCTGTCTGATACCCTGCTAATATTTCCCTTGGCGGGGCCATCTGTTTACCCAGTGGTGATGGTGTTTAATGATACATTGATGTTTCAGAGGAGAGTGTCACTCCGTAAACACCCACATGTGAATAGAAAACAGAAAGTGCTTTAAAGATTGCCTTCTCTGATAATAGACAGCCAAACAAGGAGCAGATTACATCGTGAGTGCTATTTATCTATGCTTGAGTGCTATGAATATAAGGTACATTTGAAAACCCACTTGAGTAACCAATGCTTTTTGTCCAAGAATGTCTTTGACTTTTCCAAACTGTTTTTGTTTTACACTTCCCACACAGGAAACAAAGAGAAAGGGACTTAACTATCACGACAGCTGGGGCTGACATATCCACGCTGGAGGTCATCAATGACTCACAAAGTCAATTTCCCCTTGTTGCAGGAGAAAGGTCATGGTTAGGGCCACCATTTAACACTGCTTTGTCAGAATCAACATCACTCTCAACCTTCCCCAGTAGAGCCACAGTATCTAACCTGTTCCCTAAACAAGCTGCACAGAAATTAAAGAGCAACATGTCGGAATGGCAATGCATCTAGCCACAGGGTCCACAAAGATGTTTTTACTGTTTTTTTGTTTCTTTAGTTCAGACAGGAATGAGTCAGATACCTGTCTGTTCCACTTTGTTGGCATCAACAACCTGCCAGAGAGCTTAAAGGATTCCCGGTCCATTCACTCTCTCATCTGAATATAAGCAAAGCAATGGAGGCACCCTTTATCAACAAGATGTAAGCAACCCTGATAAGTTAGGTATAACCAGCTGCATTGAACTGATAAGCCTTGCCCAAATCACAATCTTTCAACTTGGCTGCTCTAATTTAAGTCTCCTAGGTTTCGGGGGGGGGAGTACATTTGATGAATTTTACCTTTCTTTAGAATGATGCCAATGCTTTAATTTTCCTCAAGGTTTATGTGGTGTTATTTCACCTTAGGACCTAGTGACTTTCACAAAGTAAACATTTAGGGGCGTCCTTCACGGTGACAAATGAGCCCCTAAACCCAACCCCCCAATCACCCGACTTATCTAACACAGCTCACCCATTTCAATACATATTTGCCATCTGCTTTTGCCCCCCAACCCACACATGTGATCTGACAACATCAGTATTCCACCCACGTCCTCTCCTTCCTGTCTCTGCTCAGGAGGAGACCCATGGGGCATTGGAACAGGGCCTCTGTACACATGGGACCTGCTGGTCCCTCTGACACCTGTCTGCTGCAGCTCGACCTGGGACGCTCCAGGAATCACGCCACCACACTGTCCGACGGACTCCATTGTCATGGCTGGTGCATGATGGACGGCCAGAGCACCAGCCAACATGCTCTAAAGATTTGAAAGGTGGACAGCTTTTCTATAGTATGCATCCAATAACCACAAGGAGTACCATATTTATTTGAAAAATAACTTTTAGTCACCTTTATGGACCACTTGATTATTGATTTACGTGGCCTTTGGAGGACAGACAGGCATAATGGAATTTAAGTTCTACACAATTGAATTTGTGAAGGGCACAGCTATGTACTTGAGATTGGCCACATACAGTATACAATACAAACTCTGAAAAACTAGAAATAAATAACTTAATAAATATATAAAAGCCAGAGCTCCTTGATGAATCAATAGCTATTACACAATAAATACAGCTTTTATGTTTGTGTACTTCGTAAAAAGCTTAGCTTTGTTAATGTTAAGGTCTACGCAGTTATACTGTCAAAAAAACTGTGTACCTGATTCCAATCTATTCAGCTCAAAATCTACTGTCAGTACTATAAATCATAAAAATGACCATACAGTATCTGGAAACTAACTGGTCAACCTGTGGCCATCACACCTTCTTCAGTCAACCTCAAAGAAGAGTGAGAGAGCAGGACTTCACACAGACTTTGTGTGTGTGTGTGTGTGTGTACTGTATATCAGGGTCTAAGGGATTGATGTTTGCAGGGTTGTGAAGCACACTCTAGAGGGATTCAACACGGGGCGTGCAGAAATGCACCAGGCCAACATCAGTCGAGAGGTCCTGATGTTTAGGAATTCAACCGATAACCAAAACCAAACAACCCATTTAAAAAAAGACATAAGAGATGTCAGCCCAAACTCTCTGTATAGATTGGTGAAGTAGTTGTTCCTCAAAGTTTCAGCATCAAAGAGTGCTGTTAAAATATAAAAGATGCCAGTTGAGTATCCCAGGGGGGTCATGATATAACAGTATGCTCTATGGTCCACAAAAATTGACTTGGCTAAACACATATAGTACACAATGTTCTCCGAGCTTGATAGCAACCACTTTCAATCTTTTTGCAGTTTTTCATGAAAATGAGTCACCCAGTTGAAAGGCCATATTATGTCCTGTTATTTACAACACTGCAGTTTCCATGGCAATGAGGGCATTTAACAATAAGGGTGACTTGCACAGGGGCTACTTTTATAGTTCGCTTTTAGATCCCCTATCCACATCACAAGGACAATGTTTCTCAATTCCAGTAATGTTCAGTAATGTTGTCCAGCACAATTCTTAAGGACATGTTACACTCGCCATTTATCAAAGTCTTCTTTTCAGTGTACTGTCTAATTGACATGTCTCTCGCCCCGTGCGCGAGGGCGGTAGGCCCCTCATGAAAGGCCAAGCTGTTGCTCCGCTCGTGACTGCTGGGTTCGCTGGTGAGAAATGACACTCAATTTGTTTCCCATCATGCTACCTGGGCAGTCGTCTATAATCAACGTCTCCTAGCCAAGTGACCCGTGGCGTGTATATCCATGTGGTGCAGGGCCTGAGCGTGTATGCACAGATACCCCAGACATGCTGGAAGCCGTGTGTCTCGTCGAGCTCCCCTCTACTGCACTCGCACCTGTCTGTTTTTTGGGGGGCTTTTTCATTTTGTTACAAGCATGCAGGCGTCTCGGAAGTCTTCCAACATTTCGACAAGACTTATGCATTTAAGGATTTGGCTCTATTTGCAATTCAACCCACTGGAGCAAACCTTCCTGACGCGTTCGCTCCTTGAACTGAGTTATGTACTTCCTAACTTCAAGTAGCACGGCTCAAAGGATACAGCACCGTGCCCTGCGCAAATACAAGCCACTGGGAGGTGTCTTTTGTGTGTTAACCTGAGGTTTGATAAGAGAAGAAACAGTGTGTACGCACCGGAGGCAAAAACTGAAACAGGTTTAGAGGTAAATTGTGAAATAAATACACTCTGGAGAAACAGTGAAACAGTGACTGACACACAGAAAATTGTGATTTTGGTTGAGGGAAGAAGTGAAGGGAGAAAAGCTGAATAAATCCACAATAAGGAAGGATGGGCAGAAGAGAAAACAACCCAGGCCAAGGCTCCCAGTGATGTGTTAAGTGTCGATGTTGTTGTTGTTGTTGGCTTTTAGGGGGTAAAATTGGAAAGCCAGACGACAGTTAAGGGAGCCACAGAGGGTAGGAGAAGATCTGTCTTCCACAGAGACCTTGTCTGGGAAAAGGAGATAGGGAGGAAATGGACATGGCTTATGGATCTGAGGATGGAACGCAAAACCAAAACTTCCCCCCCTCAAAAATACAAGCTTCTCACTGGAGAGACAACCATGGAAACTTGGTTGCAAAACTCAAAAAGACAACTGCAAAAAGATGAGACTTTCAAAATGAAGTTTTGAAAACTGTTTTTGGAAGGGAGACAGAAAATGAGCTGTCCTTGTCACATGCTTAAATGGGCATTTTTGCTGTATTTTGTTGTCTTAAAATGATAGATATGTCAAGGAAATACTGCCAAAAACAAGCAAACAGTATCTGCCCTTTGAGGTTCTCTAACAAGATGAATAAGATGGAACAAGCACAAGGTATCCTCAGACCACGTGCTCTGCATTGAATACCTTATTTAAGGCAGTCCTGCAAAGTAATAAGTGCAAAAGCAGAACCTAATTTTAACGGTTCTGAATTTATGCTGGTACAATGGAGAAAGACCTCAGAGGACTCCCTCATCAAACAACTCCAACCTCGTCTCTGTAGAAAGAGCGGATGAGGGGAAAAAAGGAATAATTACTGTGTACACTCAGAAGGTATTAGACTTGTCATTATGGAATGGAACTACACAAGAGAAAATAATAGGCAAATAGGGATTTGATCCTCAAAAGTAATTTCAACAAATTCTTATCATTAGTCTGCTGTTTGTGTGGTCTTCTGAAGGACGTCCACCATGTTTTCCACAAAATAGAAGTAAACGAACATGATCAAAGGCCCAGAAAGGTTTTGTAAATGTATGGGATGTGACATGAAAAGGGTCGACATTCAACTCTTCTTGTATCTGAGTAATGTAAGGCATTGGAAGTAGCCAACTAAAATCAAAGGCTTTGTGCAGTGCTACTGGACTAAAACAAACCCTGATGTAGTTCTTGAAAATGTAAACAAAATGTAATAGTTTGCCCAGGCCAGTTTATGTACAGTTAATTCAGACTTTTCTTGTATAGTTTGTAAAGGGAGTCTTAACCCGCCCCCCCCCCCCCCCCACACACACACACACACACACACACAATGCAATATACAGTAATTACATTAATTGATTTAACCATGCAAAATGTTAAAACCTATTTTCTGTCAATAGAACTAGGTTGTTAAATATAATAATGATAAAAACGTTATAGAAATAAATAATGTTTTTCTTACCCAATAAGTTATAAGTGTAAGTATATATTTGGATACTCATCAGACTAAGATTGTAGAATTACTGATCAAGTCTATGTTTGTAGAACCAAGTAATTATTTTGGGTGGTTGGTGGTTGGTAAAAAATGTTTCAAACAAAGACTTACGTGATAGTCTCATGTTGTCTTATTTTATTTCCTCCCAGTATTTCTCAATCTTAATCAGTCCTCATCTAACTCACTTTGTCAAACGCCTGCCATGTGGTGCATGTCAACGGTCACAAACTTTAACTCTCAGATGCTTGACACCAGATGTCCCTGGCTTTGCCAAGTTTGAGCTCACCCAATCTCCATCTCATGCTTTCCATCTCCTCCTTTGCCAGTACATTCAAATATGCAGTGATTGAGCTCTGATGTACATTGACTTTACTGTTTATTCAAATCGGATTCATCACAATGAATCCGATTTATAGCATGCACTGTAGCATGCACATTTCTGTGCATGCTACAGGTACGCGTAAGAGTGACCCAGAGAGGGTAGTAGAGGGAACAAGATACAGCTAGAGAGCAGTTTGAATACAAATATCCTTTGCTTCTCCTAAACCTATCTTACATCACAGCAGGACAGGATTTGATGGATCCGGTGTCAGTTTATTTCCTCCAGGAACACAATGACACTTACTGAGGGACTTGTTGCACTTGTTGGTTAGGTGTAACTTGTTGGTTAGTTGTAACTGAGTTAATTTCTTGTACTCGCTGTAAATTATATTATTGTTGCTTGATTTCCTACAGGTACACTCTTGTACTTTTGAGGTTTATGTTGTTTAATTTGTAACTAACTACTGGCTCTTATGATTCTTCCCATTGGCACTTGTTCGCTTATCACAATGTACGCTCATGTTTTGGCTTCCCGCAATGTTTTTTTGTTTATGATCATTGACCTATGCACTTTTTTGTAAAGCTCTCTCTTGCAAGTCGCATTGGATAAAAGCATCTGCTAAATGAATAAATGTAAATGGAGGACAGACTGAGTTCTGACTTATAAACTGCAGTGTAGAAACTGAGACCCCTCCATTAACAGTGCATGTTGTATACATATATATGTATATATACAACTTTGAAGTGGTATTTATCTGAGTTTTGAAAATTAAAGTCTACTTTGCTGGTTAAGAAAGGGTTAACTTCAACATTCCTTACTTACTGAGATAAGTGTGCTTCATGAATTGCTTTCTGTACCCATGGGTTATATTCACTGGGAGACCATTTTCAGCACAATCTTGGGCTGGATATAATCTCAGTGGTTGTAAAGTGGTTTCACCGCAGAAGGGGTTGTTCTGTACAACATAGTGAATCAAGTCTGAGTTTTCTGTAAGACCTAAAAAAACACAGGCATATAATTGGGTGTGCTCAAGCCTTCGGTGAGAGCACAACCTTTGTTCTCTCACATATATATTATTATTATTATTTTTATTTCTTTTTGCCCCCCTAAAACTCAGTCAATATTTGGGCTACATAGACAACGTAGGTGTCAAAATTTTCGTCTTGGTAGCGATTGAGTTGCTTCTATTGTAATTTACGTTCCGTTGCATGGTTTAGGCTGAAGTTAAGTTTTTGTGGCGAAAAGTGAAGCTAACGGTGGCTAATTTGCTAGCCACAGTCACTGACGTTACTAACGTCACTAACGTCACGAAAACACGCGTGACTACCTTTGGCAGAACATTCGTTTCGCATCTGTTAACTTGGGGGATAGCTAGGCTAACTATAGCTTTACTGCAAGGCAGCTGCAGAAACGCCACAAGCAAAGAGGCCAGGGTGATAACTATTTACTCATTTTACTTTGTGATATGACACACAATTGTCATGTGTAATGTACAGTATAAGCTGATATTATTAAGGAAGTACATCTACTTTCGGAAACAGTAGTCTACTATTTCACTGAAGTATTAGCATCATGACATTAGCCTGTGTTGCCCGGGCAACACATACTACAGTGGTCTATGATGTAGCGTTATCTGTTTTCAATCGTTAAAATAAACATTCCTCACATATACATTTTCGTTGTAGGGTTTATTCTGACATTAGTAAACGATTTGTTGGTGAAATTACCATTACCTGTGGTTTCAAACCAGTGTAGCTCACTGCAACGCTGTAGCTTACGTGAGACGCACTACAAATACATCTACACTACACAGCTGTTTAGGAAATCAAACGGCGACAGAACATGTTCGGCACTCCCCTTACTTAAATCAAAAGTCTATCTAACTACTAACCTGAACTTCATTGCCACAGCCTAAACGTTGTCAATCTGTTCATGAAAATAATTAATTTCAGCTTAAACCGTACAACGGAACGTTAAATCCAATTCAACCAACGCAATCGCTACCAAGACGAACACAGCAGTAGTCTAGTACTGTACCGTAGTAGTACAATTTACCGGGGCAGCTTCTCCACACAGGGCTATATCGCATTTTGCGTTGTTACTGACAATGATTGCTACCAGTGAGCTTTTTATGAATGAGCGATTTTCCACTAAATAAATGTCAAGCTTATTTACGTTTTTGGGGGCATATTTTCAGTTAGCAGATGGTACTGTTTGAATCGCGATTCCATCTTCTACTGCCGGGTAACGTCGTAGAATAATCTTCAAAGGGGTTAATGAATGAATGCAATATGAGTAGCTAGGCTAAATGCCTGAAAATATCACGAGAAGGGAAAACTTAAAAGGACGTTTAAGTCATAGAGATTAGGTCAATTTTTACACCGGTCTGCCAAATGTATTCGTTTTGAGTCAGCTATGAGGATGCCTCTTGCAGGGGAAATGAGAAGATATCATATTTCATTCTACACTTCACTCGTATTTTGAGTTGTAGGCTAAATGAGCAGAAAAAAAAATGCTTTTAAATCTATGTAATCTTTATAAATAATAAGTATGCATTTTTATATAACATATACAGAAATATCAGTTGTAAAAATGTCATTCAAAAACGGACCCCTGTGCAACCGACGCAAGCAAGCACACCCTACAATTTCCCCAGAAATTGTACCCTCTCTAGTTGTGTCATGATTTCCCACTAGAGGGCCTGCCTCTGTTTGAAAAACCCACAACAGTTTTCTGGCTTAGCAAATACGCTCTTTTTTCACCACATATTGTGTTCTGAAATAAGAAATCACACAAACTAGCATCAGATAGTTCAAAAGGAAGGATGAAGTGAAGAAACTACGACCAGCATCAGTGAAAGCGAGGAATGTCATCATCTTCTTCAGAGGTTTTGGAGGACTGATCTGAAGTGGGTGGCAATTATTCACGTCAACCCAGAGAAGTAGGCGAACAACAGATTAAATTTGTACTGAATCAGCGTCTGACATTGATTGGTAAAATGAGTGTTTTGAGAATGTAATTGCCTCTTTGGTTGAGATCATTGATCTAAATCTGGAAGCGTGTGTACAATAAAATGCTTTTAAACCGTGGGATTGACTCAGACTTACATCAATCGATGAAAACAAAAATGTTTTATTTCTACATTAACCATAAGATTTCCATACAATGATTGATTATGTCGGTTTAAATCAAACCAACATTCAACATAGAAAAGGAGCATAGGTTTGGGTTCAAAACTGTAATAAAAAATGAATGCCACCAACTTCTGTGACATAGTCTAAATGTCCAAGATCAGGATCTACACATCACGCATTCATCAAGAGACATATTTGAATTTATTAGCAGTACTATCTTGTTCTTTGCTGTTTTTGGTACTACTATTTCTCATCCTTTGGCAGCTTTCTGAGGATAAATATGGTAAACATGGTAAATTCCAGAGGATAATTGTACCTCAGTGAAAACAGGGTTATTTATTTATTTATTTATTTTGCCTAATGGTAAAGTATAAATGTGGTTGTATATTATAAAATAAAAATGCTGCAGTCAGCTTGCTGGTTACAAAGCTGGAGCAAATGTAGTCATCCTTATGAGATTTATAGTTATTGTGAAAATAAAGATGAAGTAGGGGGTGTTTGCAGTACAGAACAGATGATTTGAGTACAATTTAAAGGATCCTGGCAGTCAAACTAAATCTGTTCTCAACTAAATCATAGTTTTCTGAATTAAATGGCTTTATTTGAGTGTTTCTTCAGACTGAGTATTATATACAGCTGTCATGTCTAGACTGTGCCTGTGCACAACTATTGGTGGTGAGGTTTGGCCAGCCATAGAGGGATTATGATGTTTTTGTTCAGAAGTGTAACTAACTGAGTAACCCTACCAGGTACTGAGAATTGGTTTCCCACATTCCCACACCAAATACTATTTTGATTATTACTACCAACCGATATGATCTGGAAACTGTATTTAGACTGAAACAACACTATTAGATACCGAAAGCCTACGTTGAAACTGCAACATTTTCAATGCAAGATAGTGATCTTAAGGCCACAGGTAGACAATTAAATCTACAGATCGTTGACATTTATCCAAAATTACCCTTCACAACTCACTGCTATAACAACATGTTATACTCAACATAATCATTGTCAGTGTGGCATAGAACTGAAATGATGTCCAAAACTGAAATTATTCTCACACACGGAACACTTCAAAATCAGTCAAAAATCCTTTTTTTTTTGGTGTCTAACTTGCATATTGATCATATACAGTACAATATGCGTTGGTTTCTTTGTGTGTTTGTGTAAAAACCTTGCGAATTATGCTAAAAGTTTGAATTAATTTTAATGAGTGCATAACAAAAGGGCCAAAGCTAATTATCTTAATTCCTTCTCTTTGAAAAATGGGTAACACTGACCCCCCGCTGAATATAAAACAAAGCAAAAGTATCGCAGAATATTCATTATAAAACATATTTATGTAACATTGGAGAACTGTGTGACCATACATCCCATAGGGAGGGGAAGCTGATTGCTGGGGTGGAAATACATAGTTGAAGCTTCAAAGCACAATAAGGTATATTGTATTAATACATTCTGCAGCCTGCAGGGACCAAAGAAAGCATATTACCATCACTTGCTTCAATTTGCTGCCTCCATTTTTATTCATAGTAATATCACAGATGAAATGTTTCAAGTTTGTTTTGAAATGCTTGGGTTACAGTTCATAGAGTTCTGTCTATGGTTGAGGAGACGACATGCTCTAGATACTATTGGTGTGAGCACTGTTGCCCTAACCTTTATCCTTATGAAAAACATATGCCACCATTTTGCCAGGTTAAAGACACAGACATTGGCAAAGTGCAAACTCTTACAACGTTTAAGAGGAATCTTCTAGCAGAGGTCCATGTTATAATTTGTACTTTTATTTTTTTACGATCCATCACCTAGCAGCTGTACTGTCAATATAAGGGTGCACACACTCAGTTTAGTGATGGAAACCTATGACTACTTTCCGGTATTCTTTCCAAGTAGGGACATGGTAATGTATGTATTTGGTGCCAGAACACATTTTCTGTTGTGGTACATGAAATAATGAACAAATAGAATCATGGATAAGCTTCTACTGTTCTACATAAGTATTCAAATGTTTCGGTACCCAACAATAATAGCCTTTACCCGGTCTACCCTTACTTTCAAGAGGGGTGCTCCCACTATCAGCTCCACCATCTGCCTGTCTTCAGGTACTTTGTCATCAGTTACAGTATCATTCAGAACAACGAACAACTCTTCTCTCTCCCTTTCAGTTATACATAAAAGTTTTTATTGCTTCCCATTTCTGAATTGAATGGATCCATGCATTATCAAAAACTCTACAGTATAGTTAAGTACATTTTGTTATCAATGTTTACTTCTAGTCACTAGATTGATACATGTAGTTCCTTTGAATCTTAAGGGGAGATTTGATTAGCGATGACAGTGTACTCTGACATCCTATACAACCTTCACTTTAGAGTTCAGACAAGAATTGGGAGTGTTGTTTCTCAAATTATAATTTATTTTATAATGTGACCTAGTACAGCTTCAATGTTATAGCGAATACAAACCATGGCTACATTTGTCGACATGAGCACATTCAACTTAGTCCAAATTTGTTCAATATAAAATCCTATTAGTCCTCAAATAGTCCAATTAGCCATTGTCAATGACAGTAAAAATCACCATGGTGATGGTGGATCGATACCTTCACAGGAGCATGCCATCCTACTGTAAAAGGAACTAAACATAATAACCTGGACGAGAGCCATGTTGCATGGTCATTTACTGTAATTACTTGAGCGATGGAGCAGAGATGCAAGGAAACGAGGGACACCGAGTGGAGAAGAGAGGATGGAAGAATTTTATGGAAGCATTCAAATTTAAAGGTTTTTGTTCTTTCTCTCAATGCACTAGAACTTATTTCACCCGTGTCATTTCTTGATTTTGTTTTTTTACAATTATTTATCTGTCATTAGCGAAGAGCTGCTGCTTTGATAGAGTGTACCTCCATAAAGAGAGAGGATGTGAAGTGCTACTGTAAGACGTCTCCTGAGGAAGGGGAGGGGGCTGATAAAGAACCCGATGCTGTCCTCACTCTGTCATAATCTGATGGATCTGTGGCTGTGTGGAAAGTTTCGCCCTAGTTTTAAGGAGTGGAGGTCCTGAGGTGAGGAGAGGAGGTTATGCCTCAGGCTGTACAGCTGTGTGATGGTCTGTTAGGGGAAGTTTATCCCTCCCCACCAGGACAGAAACAACTCCCTGGTCAGTCTGAATCTCTGACCTACCTGGCCAAGAGAAATCTGCTCAAAATACTGTTATTTATTAATTTATTTGTTATTCCAGATATTATGTGAGGACTTTCTGATACCTAAACCATATGCCCTACAAAAAAGTAATATTTTTTATAATTGGTTGTTATTTACAATTTGTGTCTGGCCGTACAACAACAGATAGCTATTTTTCTCTGACATGATATAAGGCTTGACTTAATTGGATGATCAATGCTTGTTTTTCCTGTATATTGTTTCAATTGCTTCTGAGTCACGAAGGCTTTCATACAGTAATACAGACAATAAGCAGTAAGGACAGTCCCCCATTTTATTTACCATATAATTTCGATAACAGCAGCTTTCACGTTAGTTTCAAGATTCTGTCATCGCATGTACAAGGAAAATGTCTACTTTTTGTTGATTTAGGGCAGCATGGTAGATGGTGGTGTGCAAGTGAAGGTCCCTGTTTTACAACCTGCTGTTGCACTTGTCAGTGTGGTCTTTTGATAGCATATCAGTGGCTCTAGTAAAAATAGAGAGAGACATATATCTTCAAAACAACCTGGTGTTATGTACTCGCCCCAGTTTTGATGCTGGGTTGCAAAATGGTTCCGTCCAACCTGATCTGTGGCTGAAACAATACATTCTTTAATTCCCCATGATATGCTGTTATAAGGCATATACTCATGCCTTATGTACTCATAAGGCATGCAGAAATTGCATAGCTGAAGTTAATCTTGTAAATGCATTAACTATTTTGAAATGTGAAAATTACTATTTAGGTTGCCAAGGGAAGACATATACAGTTTAGGAATTATTTTGCTGTCAAAACTGTTGGCTGGCACAAGGCAGCTTTATCCTTTGGGTGGTGACTCATGTTAAAGGAATATAAGATTTGACTCACCCCCGCTAACCCATAATAGTCATCATCATGGACATACTAATCCGTTGAAATTATGGCTGGAGAAAATGTGGGACTGTGATAATCTGAACCCCGGAATACAGATTTGCAGTAAAAGTTGACACCCCTGTGGCCACTCATACTACCGCAGTTCCAGCTGCTGAGCTAACAGCTCAGAGGCAATTAACACTCTTTATTACCTGACACTGTTGACTTATGAAGAGCTACTGTAAGCAACAAACTATCAATTTCAGTGAATGTTGATTTCCACAAAGTTGAAAGTTGTCACGCACCACCTGTGGGTCAAGTACACTCTGCGCCATGTGTTTACCACTCCCCCTCCCACAGTGTATGTGTGAATAGCTGAAGTAAATAGGTCTACGCTAGCTTGTTTCACTAAACTTGAAACGAAGGTGGCAGGTACCGGTGAATTCCCTCATTCACTTTCTGGCAGGATATCAGCATGGTGCAAGGGGGCGAGTTTGCTTTTGGTTTGAGCCCTCTGGTGTGGTGTGTGACCTGGTTAGCATGAGGCCTGTCCTGAAGAGATGAGCACCGAAGCAACATGATGTGTCTGCTCACTGATGGGGGTGTAATGGACCCCAGTTCTGGAGCCCCAAAACCCTTTCTTCCTGCTGGTTCAGGGCCTGGCCATTATTACACCCATTGAGCTACAGTGGATTGAACTCACTCAGTCACACACACACACACACACACAATTGCCCAGACATCCTAAGGCTGTGTGTGCATGAAGGAAGGGGAGGGGGGTGGGGGTTGGGGGGGGGCATGGGGCTGTTACAGCTTTTTGTTCCATCCAACCAGATCTGTGTCTACAACAATAAATTCTTGAATTCCCCATGGGGGTGACATATGCATAAGCAGCAAAGTAATTACTGTACTTAGATTTCATTAGAAGTCTCACTAAGACCGTCCACGTTTGGCTGGATTTTAAACCATTTTAAATTGAGGTTTTTAATGTTTGTTTCAGTAGGATTTTATGTTTCATTATGATGTGATGTATGATTAAGTATGATATGTGTATTATCAGACAATAATTATCATAGTAATTTGTAAGAGACAATGCATTGAAATAAATACAGAACATTGTTTACGTGCATGTTGTTTGGGGAAACCTACATTTTCTTTGAGGCAAACAATGGTTTGGTCTTTATCAGTGTCTTCTGAAAGCAGATATCATCTTTGCCAAAATAATACAAAGTGTAATCAATAGTAGGATATATTCACTTACATACACACGTGCACACACACGTACACACACACGCACACAACTGCTTTCTCGCTCTCCCCTGCTCTCTCTCTCTAAGATAATCCATGTAATGGATTTCTGCCTGAGTTGATTTAGGTCACAGGGTTACCTGGCACCCCTGGCAAACTGTATTATTTTACATTCTAATATTGTCATAACCGTTTCCATTTCCACTTGGCTGGTGCCTGGTGACAGGTCAGTCATAGGACTCATGGAAGGTTCAGCTGTTGGTGTTTTGTGATGGAAGTGGATTTTGTTTTCTAAACACACCACAGACACACATACCCACGTCCACAGATGTGCACACACATAGACCAACATGTACACACACCCACACAAGCATTATTTGGTGTATGCCACCTAATGTGGCTTTAGGGGGTTTCTCCTCAGGGAAAGAGTTCCATGCTCTATGTTGTTACCAATGTGCAGAATTAGGGGGAACAACTTTATTATTCTGTTAGGTAGGCCTCTCATTTTATGTTGAAATAAATTGGAGTTAAAATGAGCTTGTGGACGTTTTTTAGAGTTAGAAATAAATGTTGCAAGCCAAACATTCAAATGAAACCTGGCGCACATTACTGGTCTCAAACTCCATCTCTTTCACTTTTCATCTTGTTGATTATACCTGCACCAAGGTTACAATCATATGAATCCTTATTAATAATAGTTTTATGTTTTATCTTTACAGTAATATCATATCTTTAACATAGTCCTCTAATAAGCTTTTGCATTGAAATGTAACTGGAACATTCTTTCACAGTCAGTGAAATGTTACTGTTGTCACTTAGATGCTGAGGCTAATGTTGTTTTCTAAGGCTTTGAATAAAACCAGACAAACACTGAGAAGGCATTGAAGCAACAACCCTATGGCTATGCCCTCATGGAAGAGTCAGAACTTCTGGCCAAATCTCTTACAGTACATGTCCCACTGGAAAACATCAGAAACTGACAGCGTTTCCTTCTGCCCAACAACATCCGATGGAGCTAATTTGACTAGAAGCAATTTGCTATTCACTTTTACAAGAAAATACAAAGATATCTGAATCTGAACAGCTGCTGTTTAGGGTCATGTCTGAATCATGAACATGCACAATGCTATCTCTGAGCTATTTCTCTTTCCTTTGAGTGGATTGAACGAGTAGGGATACAAATGTTTTCAGAGCGTGGGACTCATTGCTTCCTAGGTCAGATTGTCCCTCACCTTGCCACCTCAAACTACCTCTCCCCATTAAAATTGTACTCTCATTCTCTACCTCAGTTTTATTTCCTCAGTTAATTTTACTCTGTCTGCAGAGAATCACAATAACTGAAGCAAGTTGTGCCATGCTAGTATGAGAAAAATAATATACACAATACTATTGGGGAATGATCAGTCTAGTTAAAGATAAGTCTTGTATGCCTACTTTTTTCCCCACCACGGCAATAACATCAGTTTATCTGAACTGGAACAGATCACACAGACATTCTCTTTGGTCCAACAACCTGATCGGAAGGCAACAGGAGAGACAGATGCACTGATCCCCAGTCTCGAATCCCAAACCGATAACACGGGCAACAACACCCAATTTCTTCCAACACTGTTGGAGCAATATAAACAGCCAAGTGTGGGTGTTGCCCTTCTGGTGGGCTTGGCTCGTGAAAACCGGGTTTGGTGGAGAGGGAGAGATGGAGCGGAGGAGATTAGAGAGGAGCCTGTCATAGTCGATCTCTACCACGTGAATTCAGTCAAGCGCTCATGTGGGAAATGGGGAGGTAGGGAGAGATAGAGGGGCGAGGCAAAGGAAGAGGAGGAGGAGGAGAGGTCGAGGAAGCTGGCTAGTGGCATGAGGAGAGAGGGAGTGGAAAGACACGAGGGGGAGAACAGGAAGGCGTGCAGAGGGAAGACTTCACGTCACGGATCACTGCAAGTGTAAACGGGGGTGCGAATGCTCAAGAGCCTCCCATTAACATGTTAACACCAAGCGTTAACGCACACAGCGTGTGTGTGTGTAGGTGTGTCTGACTTTGTATTCATGTGTTTATTACTGTGCCTGTTTGTGTGTGTGTTTCTGTATTTCTACATCTAGCTCCTTCAGACAACTGGAACTGTAGAGACATATTTGAGCTTTTTTTCGCCAACAGCACCCTTGGTTGTCACTGTGTTGGTGAGTAAGATCATGTCACTGTAGCCGTAAGCCACTGTAGCAGCAGATGTTGTCTGGAGAAGGCGTGTTGCCTAATGTGGTTATACGTCAAGTTGTATGTTGAGTTCTTCATGTTAGCTATGGTTGAGAGACACAAACTCATCAGACCGTGTAAAATCAGATCTAAGAGGAAGTCACATACAATGAAGCCACTATATTGATTTTAATTATCCTATTACCAAGCCTGGAGGTCCTAAATAAACAGATAAGCTAAAGTCCCTCCAAGTAATTACACAAGGAGAGGACTCGTGCATTTATTTTGCTGTTGATTAAAGTTTTTTCGATTTATGTTAAGCAACACAGTGATACAAATGCAAAACATATTGGCTGTGACAGGAGAAAGGGAGTGCGTGTGTGTGTCGGTGTGAATGTGTGTATGTTTGTGAGCGTGTGTGTGGGTGGAAAGGTGAGAGTGTTCCGCTTGAATGCTTCAGCACCATTGCCACCACAAACAGTGCTGACCTGTGAAGCTTTCCCGTGATGGGAATGAGCTTTAGAAAGGCCTTTTAGAGACCTCCTCTGGGGATTAAGACTGTTTTGGTTTGTGTGTGTGTGTGTGTGTCTGCTGGGAGGGGGGATGTTATCGTGTGTGTGCCTTGATGTGTGTGCCCAAAATGAAGAATGGACCAAGTGTGTGTGCACAAGTATGTAGGTATTGGTGCTGGCTTGCCTTGAAGAAGTGAATAATGGAGAGAGACAGCTGTGTATGTCTTTTTTAATACTCGTGTGTGTGTGTGTGTGTGTACTGTAGGTGTGCATGTGGGCGCGGGTGGACTATTGCTGTGTGTTTGTGTGTCCCCTCGCTTTCACAGCCCCTCTCATCACCACTCACATGGGTGTGGGACAAGGGACTGGAACAGTCCACAACGAAGCTAATTAACACTGACAACAGGCGTCACATCAAACAGAGATCATGTGAGCCTCACAAGCCTGCTGCGCTCCGCAGGACTCAACCGACTCCTCTGTTTCCGCCATTCCGGATGCCAGATTACTTTTGACAGAAAACATACAAATAAAACGCTACCACGGCTTAATGTGAGAGCTGGCGGGTGATACCCACTGTGTAAATTATTCATTCTCCGACTTAAGGGATAGAAGCCTCTGTCTCTCCCCTAATCCCAGCGAAAGCTTTTCCGTAATGGTGGGACGCTCAAGAATTGCCTCTCACAAGACTCTATTCATCAAACTTTCTTACGTATGAAATCAGTGTGTGACAGGCTTTCGGAAAAAAGGCGGCAGTCTGGCTGTTATTACGACGTTTAACCTCAAACAGCCTCTCCATCTGACGACTGCTCCGCGATGGTGATTGCTTTGATTTTAATTGGGATGTTCCAGGGGCGCCGCTGCTTCTAATCCAGCTGGTTCTCACCAGTCAGACAAGGGCTGTTTATGGTGAGGCCTTTCTTCCTGCTTCCTATGAAAACTACTCATCAAGAGCCTGGTACAGTAAACCAACTTATGGGAGAGAAAATGACGTGTGTGTGTGTGTGTGTGTGGTGGGGGGGGGGGTTGGGGAGGTGCTAGTGATTTGTCAGTGTAGCATTGAGTAATGGAGATTGAAATTGAGAGCATAGAAGTGGGAAACATTTCTTGTTTTCTCTCCCTTGATGTTGCGGTTTTGTACGTTCTGCCACTCAGGTTGTCCACCCCTTAGAAGACTAAGCTGTGATCTCGGAGAAAATGGATGAAGAGCTTAACCCCATTCACGTCAGTGTCGTCCTTCAATTAAAAGCTTTATCCGACCGAAACGCCACACATACATACTCCTATTTTTGCCCTTTCTTTCATTCTCTTTCTCTCTGACACGCTTCCTCTCTCTCACACACACACACACACACACACACACACACACACACACACACACACACACTTCAACACTGTTATTTCTTTCTCTCTCACACACACACATACCCACTTCAACACTGCCCATTTGAGAGTTTGTCCTCTATATGCACTTTGGTGTCTCATTCCTCTTGATTTCTGACCCAGTTCCTTTCCCCTCTTTTCATTTCACTTGACTCCTTCACTCTTTTTTCTTTTTTATTCTTCCACTCCACTCCACCCCAGCCAGCCAATATCCACATGGTCTATTCGTTTTTGACCTGATTTTGGAAAAAAAAGTATATAAAATATAGCATCCATAATTGAACATCGCTACCTGGGAATACACCCCTGAAACACTTGCAATTTGTGGCCTTTCTCATTTCTCTGGAGTTTAAGCCCAATGCTGCTGACCTGTCAAGGTACCATGAAAATGACTGTGCCAGCCTGCGCATGTCCCGCACAGCGTGTATGCTAATGTCTATTTAGCATAACTTAGCCAAAGAGCAAACCTGGGACAATCTTTCTTAAAACAGGAGTTCGTAAATTCCTTTTCCAGCCTAAAGCTGTGCCTGGGGTTATGCGTCTTACAACAGAGGCCCAGACAGATCATGAAAAATGCTTTTTGATACAGACTTCATTTCTCACTATCTCTACCGCATGGTACTGAAATGGTACAGTACAAGAGTTCTCTACTCTCCGTGGTTTCCTCTGTATCCAATCGTAGAAGGTTTTAATGATCTACAAGGATAACTTCAAGGAGTCAGGCTGAAGGCTTGCTTTGGACATGTTCAATAATTATACTTATATATGCTTGTCCATGTGTTTATATATATTTATATATATATTGTTTTGTTTTTTACTTTTTTTTACTTCTTGTGAGCTGGGAACCTCACTATGGTAAACAGCACTTTGGAACGTTCAGCGGCAATGCCACATTTTTGCCACTAGAAGATTAATTGAGAACAGAATCACCAGAGTGCTTTCAAGGTTAATAAAATGCACGCTCAATTAAGCATGAGCAAACTTGCTGCTGCACCGTACTTTGTGATGCGTCATTGGCAGACGTCTTGCTATTGTCCACGCATCCCATAATGATTAGCTCTACTGTATTAAGTTATTTATATTTAAAGTACAGTGTTTGGGTTGATGTCCATGTATGGATATGGAGATGGGGGGGTTGAAAGGGATGTGGAGGAGGGGATGACTACGGCAGCTAGCAGGGGTTGTAAGGCGGTCTGGATCATGGGCAGAGTGGATGTTCGAAAGGAACCGGCTTAGTGGATTTCAAAGTCACCCAGGCGGCTTAATAGCTTTCATAAATGACTCAGCACATTATTTCCAGTTGTACAGTAGTCCATTACACGGTGCGTTGCCGTTACCAGTACAGGATAACCCCCCCCCCCCCATCCTTCCCCTGCACATGCACGCGCATTCCCGCACACACTCTGTCTCTCACACACACACACACATGTACACACACACTCTCTCTCACACACACACACACTCACGCATGCACGCACACACACTGTCCTTCTGGCTCAGGCCTGGCACTCATTCAACAACCCACTTGGGCTTGAATGCAAAATGAGCTCTCCCAGCCATAACTTTAAAGACAGTTCACTCCTTTGGAATGCCTGCCGAGGGTTGAAATGGACCCGGGGTGTCACCGATTCCCATAACCCTTTGCTCCATGAGCTCAAATGGCGTGCCGATAGCTAATAGCGTATTGTGGTCAAAGACAAGGAGGGAATGAGTTGGTAGGGAATGAAAAAGAGGAGGGAGAGAGAAAGAGTGTAAGAGAGAGAGGAAGCGCCCCTCTCATCCACTGTAATTAGAGGTCCACCGTCCTAGAGGGATCAGGCCCATCAATCATGTTAATGATCGTTTCTGGAGAAAGATAACCCTGCTGTAGGGAGTACCCATTTTCTTACGTTCATCCCCAGCATACAGTACACCTGAGGTGAGCTGTGTGAACTGAATGCTCTATCTCTACATCCTGAATGAATATAATGAGGAGATACAGTAACTGATGTCTCTCCCCTGTTGCCATGTGTTCTTAACCGAAACTTGCGGCATCACTTACAGCGGACACGGCATTGTCTTAACCTCCACATTCTGTGAATGTGGTTTGATTGCCGTGTGGTTTAAGGACTCCAGTGTTAGTCAAATGTACTTTTATAAGCATGTGTTGGATATTGACATGCACCAGTTTATTCCATGTTGTTACATACTGTAAGATGATTGACCATTCAGAGAGGAGACATGAACATATAAAACCTATGTAGTGCCTAGAAATGCTATAACCTGACTGTATTCCTCAACTCAGCTTGCCTCCTACATTGGTCTTACAGAAATGATAATACATCGCTTCGGAAGAAGGTCACATGGGACCTGCACGACCTCGACTCCATCATCCGCAGGACAAACAAACTCAAAATGTGACCTTGCCCTCTTCTGTCTTCCCCCTAAAGACCCTCATGTCTTTTTGACAAACCCACTCTCGCTCTCTTCTCCTCCGTCTCTCTGCCTTCTTTTCTCCACGCGCCCCTTCTTCTCTCTGTCATCCCTCCATCGCGACAGCCCCTGATGGAGTCAATTGCACTCTGGTATTGAACCTGCTGTCGTGTTTGCCTCAAGGTCGAGAGTGCTCTGTATATTAACAAGAGAGATGAGTAGGGGGGAGAACCATGCGGGATGACAACACAATGCAATTATACCAACGTCCACTACTGGGAGAACAGGAAGAAGAGAGAGAGAGAGATAGATAGAGAGAGAGGAACATAGATTAATAGAGTGAAACCTAACAGAGTGACAGAGACGGAAAGAAATAGAGAGATAGAGATATAAACGCTATGAAAAACAGGGGAAAATATATATATATATATATATAAAGAGAGAGAGAGAGAGAGAGAGAGAGAGAGAGAGAGAGAGAGAGAGAGAGAGAGAGAGAGAGAGAGAGAGAGAGAGAGAGAGAGAGAGAGAGAGAGAGAGAGAGAGAAAAAAAATAACAAAAGGAACAGACAGGCTAATATTGTATTAACTCCATAAGAATGAATCCATCTAACATCGGCAGGAGTGCAACTACGGGATGGTTAGACAGGCACAAGCACACACACACACACGCGCACACACACACACACACACACACACACGGGAGCAACACAGAGATCGGTGGATAGGAATTGAAATGGCTCATTAAGGCTCCAAAGTGATCCTGTGGATGGATCCAAACAAAGGAAACAGAGTGAATGATTGATACGGAGATACAGAGCTTCTTCCACCAACCCATTAGAGGTGATTTAGGAAGACTGCGGAGTGTAGCTGGAATTGAGGAGAGCCTCCTCTTTCCATGCCTTCCATTCAAACTTCCCCACGTGTGTAAGTGAAAGAGGACAAGTAAATGACTAGTTGTGTTTTTCTGAAATTAGAAGATGGAATGAGACCCAGAGTGGCTCATCTTCATCCATTGCAGGTTTTGCCGATCTGCTTTAAGTTTAAGTTTGTGTGTGTGAGAGAGAGAGAGAGAGAGAGAGAGAGAGAGAGAGAGAGAGAGAGAGAGAGAGAGAGAGAGAGAGAGAGAGAGAGAGAGAGAGAGAGAGAGAGAGAGAGCTGTAAGAACAAATCATCTGTGAGTCTGAATCAGACATAGCCAAGCAGAAAGGGAGCAAGGATTTCCATGAAAGGACAAAGAAAGATGTGTTACAGACTAGAATCTGCTTGATTTGTATGCATATGTTGTATGCATATAACACCAATGTTGTGAAGCATTACCTAAACCAACTACTATGTAGGCGTTGTTTACAGTAAGTAAAGCTTTGCTAAGCGGTAAACAGTATAGTGCGTTAATGACGTTGAAGAAAGAGAAGAAAGGCAAAGGTGTGAGACATGGAAGATATTCTGTATCTCAAAATGGGTCAGTTTACATTTACATTTAGTCATTTAGCAGACGCTCTTATCCAGAGCGACTTACAGTAAGTACAGGGACATTCCCCCGAGGCAAGTAGGGTGAAGTGCCTTGCCCAAGGACACAACGTCATTTGACACGGCCGGGAATCGAACTGGCAACCTTCTGATTACTAGCCCTACTCCCTCACCGCTCAGCCACCTGACTCCCAGTTAATAAACAAGAATATTAATTATAATTCCTTGCCTCTCAACAAAACACAGAAGCCCCAAGACCACAAACTATGACCACGTGTCCACGCGTGAACCTTTTCATCACCATGTCACCATGATGGCGAAGCCAACAACTTAGATTGCCCGTGTGTTGTCAGAGGTTGTCGCACTAGAGAGCAGCATGTCCGTGCGACGGAGCCTGACTCACTCAGAGGCAATTGAGACAGGAAATAGGGGTCAACCCTTGGTCAGGGCACCCGGAAATTCAGCAGACGTGAGATCTCACATTTCCCAGAATACCCACCACCTCCCAGCGCCCACCGCCCTCCCCTCTCCTCCCCAGAGGCAAAGCGTGATATCCTCCAATCTGTTCCCCCTACTCCCTTGTAGCCCCCACCAACACCCTATCGACAGGGCATGGCTGAGTGACAGCACCAGCACACATCAGCGAGCACTTGACCAGCGCTCAGCAGGGTCAGGGAGAAGGGTTAAGTGAGCCTGAGAGTGAGGCACAGCAGGAGACAGGAGACACAGCCAACATTGTTGGGAAGAAGGAAGACATGGAGAGGAGAGGAGACCAAAAGGAGAAGAGAGAGGAAAGGAGAGGAGGAGAGGAAAGGGGAGAGGCACTGAGGCAGAGCCAAATCTGGACTTCAAACACAGAGTGGGAGAAGATATGTAGTGGGGGAGGATGGGTTGTGACAAGACAAGTTCTGAGTCTATTTCCAGCCTCCGCCCTCCTGGGATGACCGCATGTGCTGCAACAATAAGGCCCAGCCCCCCCCCCCCCCACCACCACCACTTCCCTACCCCTGGGACTACCCACCACTCACTACCCCCCACCACACTGAGAGCCCACCTACATCTGGGCTACAGACTCTAGAGAATCCACAACTTTGTTTTTACAATAAAAGTCGATGACGGTATCAAATTCGGATACATCAAAGGTTCAATGCTAAGGTAGAATGAAGTGTTTTTTTTTTTTTTATGTGACTTGTGAGAATGCCGGACAATGAGATCAAATGAATCATCACTTTTATTGCACTGTGTAGAAAGACTTACTGTTTTTTAATGCCTAATCTACATTTTTTGTAAGATGAGATTGGTCATAGCTGGCTCCCCCATGCCCTGCTCTTATGGAAATTGGCTTCAACAATTAGCACTGTCTAGTAAGTCAAACAGTGCATCACCAAGTTATATCATTTCAGCAGTGTGAATTTGTGTGGTGTGTCTGTGAGACAGAGAGTGAGTGAATGTGTGTGTGTGGGAGTGTATGTGTGTGTATGTTGAATAGTAATTATCATCTGCTGCAGCACACTAAATGGAGGTAGCGAAGGGATGCCAATCTGTAAGCCTGTTAATGATTGGTAAGTCATGGTCTCCGGATCAGGACTGAATATAGAGAGCATCTCTATAGCTCGCTGACTCAAGGTCATCACTGATCTCTTGTCCCCAAGGTGCTTACAAAGGAACTTTTTTTCCTCACAAGGTGTAGCTCACAGCTTGGGGCTGCTGTTGTGTTTGCCTACGCACATTATCACATCAGGTTCCGACACACCCACACTCACTGTAAACAGACATACGGTGCATACACACACACACACACGGGTATTTCTTAAATTATATGTATTCCCTCGGATTTCTGAGGTGTCATAATTGAATGATGGCTGTGACTGAGGACCAAGAGGCCAGTGATAATGAGGTGTTCTTCGCACTGGGACGTAATGAAGTAATCCACCAACTTCGGATAAGCAACTGCATCCAGGACATTCTAGATCCTTCTGGAACAAAAGCAGATTTTATTCAAAGTCAAACAGTGATTGATTCTCTCACAAAGCCTTTCGCCGAAAAAATGTATTTTTGATGAGACTGACCAGTGTTCCCGGTTACACACCCTGACTGATTGAGCGATGGCGGGCGCGTGTCTTGATGAACATGTCATTGCAGGGGAGTGACAGGCCTTGTCGCCACCCCCGCCGTTGGTGAGTCGTTCACCTGATTTACCGCCGTGATCGCTCCGTTTGTCCTCGTCATTTTTTAAGAGCTCCTGAAGTGTCATTTCCTGTGCCATGCTTGACTTGAATCCGGGGAAATGAACCTTGAGAGCATTGAATTATTAACCGCGGTGACTTTTAGACTAATTGAGCCCATTACCCTACGAGGCACAGCAAAGAGCACGGCCACACTAAAACTGGATGCACAGTATCTTCACCCAAAGGTGGGCCCGATTTGTCGCTTAACCTTAAATGCCAAGGTGAAATTATGTCCAGTCGAAGGGCATGACAATGTGTGTATTCTTTGATCACCCCTGATCCCTCTAAAAAAAAAATCTTAAAAAGGTTTGTGACCTCAATCTGTAAGGGTAATACTGTCTGTTTGGATAAGCAGTTTAAATGAGGCTCTTTAATTATCAGAGGGCCAAGGGCCAGAAGGGCATGGTCAATTAGTGCACTGGTCGTTGTGGATGCCGGTGTAGTTGATTCAAACAGTAACATGGTTCATGACAACCCTTAGACATTCTATCTGTGCTTTTAATAAGAGCTGGATATATACCGTGGCGTCCCCCGGCGTCACTTGTCGTCCCCCGGCGTCGGTATAGTGACGCCAAAGGGCTCTGCCCAAGCGTCTTTATTTGACGAGTTGGGATGAGACTGGGTTGATATACCTGACTTGCACAAGCCCAAAACTATGCAAAAGTCGTGACAACTTTGAGCAGTGATTGAATAGGCACACTGTATTGTACGCCTAAGGGACACAAAGAAACCAACATAGGATCCACGTTTTTATTTTATTTTTTGGGTGTGCCCGCAATAACACTTGCACTTGCTGTAAGATGTTGTGATCCCTTGGCGAGTGAGTGAAGAAGGGAGAATGCTCCGATGAAGGGAGGAAAAGGGGGCCCAAATCCCCCACCGAGTATAATATGGAGATATGCCGAACATAAGATCCTGGAGGTAATGCAATTTAAGTTAGAGGGGGAAAAAAAAATGTCAGGGTAATCTCATCAGTTGGTCGTAGGGTGGGATGTTAGACGTAGCCCATGGCGAGCCTCCAGCGGGACCCCCTTCCCCCCCTCTCCTTCCTACACTCCTTTACTTTCCCTCCCCTTCACTCTCCTTTCTCCGTACCCCCCCCCTCAACGTTGTTCAGGCTTCAGTGCTTCAGCATGCCATCAGACTGTAGACATGCATGTCCCGAACCACCACCCCCACCCCTTGCCTCCACACTGCTGGTGCTGCGAGAACGGAGATTGAGCCTTGATGGAACCCTGATGGATGCAAGGATGTGCCCCAACAGCTTAGGCCATGTACGTAGAAGACTAGCGTGTGACAGGTGAATGCGCTGCAGTCTCCAGAGTGAGGGATTGAGGGGTTGGGGGATGGGGTGCTCACAGGTGGGGTGATCTCTCTTTCAAAGCCTGAGGGGGCTAAACTGCACTGAGGGGGTGGGGGAAGAAAAAGATCAGGATGGGATTCTCTCTCTCGCTCCACCTCTCTATTCCTCTTTTGCTCTAATAGTTAAAAAAAAGTGAGAGGGGTGGCAGAGTGGAATTTTTTTTTACGTGGTTGACTGATTGGAATTAGAAAGCTGCCCCCTGCTGACTCCTAGTGTATTGGGGGAAAAGGTGACGATCCATAATTGCTGTCAACGTTCTCAGATCCTCTGCCCTGAGGACGGAGAGAGAGAGAGAGACAGAGAGAGAGAGACAGAAAGAGCAGGCAAAAAGTGGCTGCACAGCAAATCAGAGAGGCCGATAAGGCCAGATTGTGGTGTATTGATTCTAGATAGTCATCGTCTTTCCAGCGCTGGCCACAGGTTGGTTCTCAGGGCCGGAGACGTTTGGATGTTTGTCAGGGCTGAGCCTGTCTGGTCTTAGCATGGTAGCATGTGTGATTCGACATGGGCACGCCCTCGTAGTCAATGAACATAGCACATGAAGCTAGAGAAGGCAGCAGAATGGGCCTTGTGTGTTCGCAGTGTTTTGACTGCGGCACCAGTCAAGCCTACAGCTGTCGATTCCCCCACACATATAACAATGGCACAAGAGATTCTCTGTTACACTACACAAGAGCTCTCTCTCTCCGTCTCCCTCTCTCTTTCACACATCCACAGTACAGAGTAAGTGAAACAGGGATGACAGTTTTCGCAACATCGCTCAAGAAAATTGAGAAGACACTGCTGTTTTGTTGTCTGTAACCCCCCCACCCCTCACCCCTCCTGCCAGATTTATTCAAAACCGAAAGGCAGTCTGGTGCCATCAATCTCAATCGGGTCTCACTTCCTGCTTCACTCTGATTGGATGTAATGATCGCCTGATGTCACTCCACAGGCTGATATGTTTCTCTCTGTGACCCATCTGCTTCAGAATTCTGCCATCAGCAATGGGAGCGTTTAGCATTAGACAGAGACAGGCGGGCAACTCCCACGCTCATTCAGTCTCATCCACCACCTCCACCTTCCTCCAACACCCCCACCCACCCGCCAAACCCGGCACTGTCATCAGCCTAGCCTTCTCTACTCTATCTAGAGCCTAGTGTTCAATGGGCATGATCATGTCTGCGCTTTGTAGTGGATATGTATGCATATGTGTAGACAAATTGAAATAAATATGTTTTTTGTTTAACCCAAACACACGGGATTGCGTCAAAACAAGTTACAAATCACTCTATAGTTTGTTTGTTGCTTAATTACCACACGCCACCATTGTGCACCACTATTGAGTCGTCATGTAAAAAACGGTCTTTTCAAATATCACTTATCCACTACAATTCTATTTTTACCACCAAAACCCTCTCTGTTAGCGGTAGTCTGTTGGCCAGAGCTGCACACCCAGTGTGAGGCTGTTTAAGTGGCTCTTTGGTGGAGATCAGATAGGAATCATGTCTCTGAGATTAGGAAGGGAGAGAGTACACTCCGAAAGCCAAAGCTGTGTAAACCAAACCCTTAAGAAGATGCATTAGAACTGCTAAAACAAGCGCATGGAGGACAAAGCAGGGAATTCGATGCATTAGGGAAACAGAGGCATGAGGATCATGATAAGATCGCCAGGGAAGTCAATTGATACAGATCTGTTTTGTCTTGCTCGCCATTTGACAAGTATTAGTGGGCACGGGCCGCCTCCTAAGACCTTGCGTCTAAAGCTGCAGTGGTGCAACACGATAGCAGCTTTTAGGCCTTTTTTTCTTCAGTTACAACATCTTAAGAATGGATGGTACTGTAGAATGTGTGTGTGTGTGTGTGTGTGTGTGTGTGTGTGTGTGTGTGTGTGTGTGTGTGTGTGCGTGTGTGTGCGGACCAGCGGGAGGGTTTAAAGCTCAGAGGAGTAGAATGTGATCCTCCTTATGCAGAAACACCCCACAGAATTTTGAATATCACTCTGCCATATGGACATCACTCCCGGTGGAATACCAATTCAGAAGTCTGGAGAAGAAAACAAAAAAGACAAAGACACAAAGAGAGAGAGAAAAGATAGTCCAAAGCAAACAACCCAGAGGCATCTTCTCTGAAGCACATTTCTTCATTTACTTTATTAATATGACCAAACATTCTCCTCAGAGAGTCCACGGCAAGAGCATTCTTGAAGGGTCTCTGCTCAATGCCTCCAGTCCCTCTATGCCGAGTTCTTTGATTCTGTAGTTTGACAGTGGACAAAACAAACAAAACGGCTGACACTGAGAGAATGTTTCAATGCTCACCCACAGCACACAACAGAGCTACGTTGTGTCAGGTGAGGGTAGACCTAACGGGTTAACACATCGGTTTTGGAGTTCATCAGGACTCAACAGAGTAGTAAAGCAACATGCAGCTCTGTCAAGAAATGTTAACACTGATGAAAAATGTGTCACTTCCTGCACAGACACCTCCCCCGCCCCTTCTCCCCACCCTCACTCCACCAAGGGATGGGAAACAGGGCGGAGCTGAAGAGTGAAACGATGGACTTATGACAATGACAGTTTGCTGCTTGATGTCACGTAGGCATCAAACACGTGTAAAGAGACATGTATTGTACAGCTGACATGTTCAGGAGTCTATTGTTTGGAGCCTCGCGTATTGCCTACCAACTGCTTTGTTCTCTCCCTCTAAACTGAATATATTTCACAATCCTATTGTTTCCAAACCATTGGCAACCTACCGACAATTGACGAAAAAATAACCAGGATATTCAGACCAATTACCTCAATTATGGCAGTTTCTCGAAATCCAATCCTTTTCAAATGATTAGAATGACTATGTCCTTTTGAAAAATCTGTACTGAAGAGACAATACTCTCTTACACATTGCTGCAGTTCATTTTACATACACATTTAAACTGTGTCTAAATGAAGGTAAAGTAGAACTGCACCAATTTTGCACGCAGATCACAGCTTTGTCCGTGTTTATTGTTTGATGAAAGATTGAAGAATTACAGCTAGGCAACAAATACAGTTGAAATCCTGAGGTTCTCCTCTCCAATACAGCTTGGTGAGCTTGACTGAAAGAAAGTAACCCACGTAAAATGAACTGTTTTATTCGATATGCAATTAACCTATATTGTTGGATGGAAGTTTTTTTTGCTCCACAGTAACAAAGTGAATGATATCTAAAAAAGGCGGTATACTATGTGGAAATCAATCTCTGTTCTCTCCATTGATTCCATTAAGAGCTTTTTTGGGAGATTGATTACACTGAAAGCTTCTCTCCATGCTTCAGATTACCATTCAACTATCAGATTCTCTGTGCTGTCCACTGATGGACTTTATTCTAGTTCTCTGCAAGGTGAAAATGCTGTAATTTTTACACAAAAAAACAAATACATTATTTTGTAGTGTAACCATGTCCAGGGAATGGTCTAGGCACCATTTCATTTGCTTTTAAATCTTAATTGACTTTCACTAAAAAAAGAATAGGGATTCAAGACAGCTTTAGTTATATACAGCACATAAATATAACAAATAACCTGGTAATTAGAGTCACAGTGTTCAGTCATGTATCTCAGAAATATCCTCAAGCAGGTTGCCTTTTGAGGACACAAGCCAACATGACGAGCAGAGCAGAAAAGCAGAACAAAGAAAGAGGAACTGAACTACATTACCCTGTCACAAGCACAAGCAACCCAATAGATTCAAGTACACAATGGCTCTACTAAGCTCCACGAATCAGATGTACAGCATACTGTATAGATCTGAAACAATCTATTTAGGAAAAACATTTCGATTTGTATAGATAAGAAGGGTTTTGTATTCAATGTAATTGCCTTTTAATGTTTGATTATAAAGCATCATTTTATGTTTTTGCACTAAATGATGGTATTATTTGCAGAATAATAACTGTACCAGTATTATTCCATGTATTCCAATAATATTTTGGTTTAGGATTATCTCAAAAACTCTGGCTGAATCCACATATAAAACTTTGCATTGACCTGAGTAGTCAATATTGCCATCAAGCTTAAACACGTTTTTCAAGTCAGTAAGAATAAGATCCATTCATACTAAATGGTAGAATTATTTCCTTTGCATGTACTACACAGCCTCCATTCTTTGCGTATATTATTGTAAAAGAAAATGGCAGAGCATAATTATGCATTCATGGAGCACAGGTTTGTGTATAAGCAGATAGATGATCAAGTCTAATGCCGCTTCTTCCAGAAATCCTGATTCAGCAGCTTCTGGCAGCCATCTTGAGGGGACACACTCAGGGGTGATGTCCTTGCTGGCCCCACACTATGATTCATTTATCTGTCACAGTTTTCTGCTGAGCATACCACTATGTTCTAGTAGGATACTTATGAATATATCCACAAAATGATATGAAAGCAATAACACTTCACAAACCCTGGTTATTTCATTGAAAGATCGATCGAAAGTGTCTCTTGAAATTGCATTTCTCTTTCTAAATTGTTTATTGTTGCATTCAATATTTCTTTGCCGTGGGGACAGTAGCATGGATAGGGACACAGACAGCTGTATTTTGCATATGGCTGTCTGTGACCTTTTCCTGGTCCCTTGCTCTGCTTAGTGCGATATTTTGGCAGACTTAGGTGTTGTTGCTGAATAGATAAGCGCCTCATTCTGCAGCCCGGGCCCTGTGAGGTCTGGGCTCTCACTGCCTCGCTCGCATTTTAAAAGGTTACTTTAGGATGCCAGCTAAACCTTGCGAATCACTTTCGGCAAGTCTCTCCATCTCATCCTCTTGGCTCCTCTTCTCTTGAGGTCTGGTACTAATGTACTGTATGTGCAGCTGTAAAGCTGTGGAGGAGGTGAAAATGCAAAGGGTCAGGGGGCCCATGGGCCTTGACCTGGCAGGAAAGCCAGAGAAATCGGTTAAGCCCTGACTTTGTTCTGTTGGGTATTTCTTATTTAGTAGTGGGGGTTTGCAAAAAAGTCAAATTTTTGTTACGTAAACACCAAAAAACGATTGTATTAAGTCACACGTCATTAAGAACAGCATATGCACACAGAGGACGACACATTATTTGATATGGAAACCCCAACTCCTGTGCATTTACTCTGAGCCCCCATTTTTGGAAGCCTCAAGTGCAGGCATGACTAACCCTGTTGCTGTGAATTATTCTACTGCCACTGTAGGTCCACCATGTTGCAGTTGGGTCTGGTTTGGCCCTTAGTTGTTCTGGGGGCTTTATCTGTCAATCCTAAGGGAAAAGTAACTCACAAGGCTCATTCTCCTGCCTGACTACCTGCCTGCTTGTTTGCCTGCCCACCAGCCCACATGTCTGACTGCCTGCCTGCAGACGGGGTGCCATATGAACCGACTTTCCCAATCTGACCCCCAGGCAGGGCACAGCCTGCTCCTTCATTAGGCCACTCCAGTGCCGCTAGCGGGGAGATTTAAAGGCTGGTCCAGTCTGGATTACCATATGGGCTCTGTAATGCTGTCATAAAAAATGAATTCCACACAAAGACCAGTCCTTCTGACAGGCTTCGTCGCCTCCACCGCTCTGGAACTGTGGGGTAGGGATGTTGCAGGGATTTCATCATGTTTAGAAGTTGAGAAGTTTGCCTGCCCTCTTTCTCTGTGGCACTGCAGTATGGTCTAAGGATGGCAGATAGAATCCCAATGGGCAAATACTACAGCATCTACACAAACTCCTACCTTACTCTCCTTTCCTTTCAAGTCTAATAAAAAGCCTGTACATTGTATTGTTTTGATCAAATTCTTTCAACAATGGAAAATAAATAGCCATCCGCTTGTTCAGACAAAATATAAAAACGGCCTCCATGATTGTCATTTTGATCACTCTATCATTTCAATATGCAATACAGGTGGTGAGGACTCAGTGGGCACTTTGGAACAGTATTGTTGTGTTGTGAACAATAGGGTGACAGTAGAGTTTATTTGGGGGGGAACTGAGAGGTGAGCAGAGTGACAGGGCACAGATGGCAGAGTCTAGATCCCTGAGGGTGTAGTGAGACAGGACTGAGAGATGGCCAAGAGTCCACCACCAGGTAGATGTAAATAAATTACCTCTGTACACTAGTCACGTCTCCAACTCTCTTTCTCCATTTTTATTCTCCATCCTTTTCACCCTCACACACTGTCTCTTTCTCATATCAAAACAAACTGTATTTGCATAGCCCTTTTTAGGAATGTCAGAGAGCGTTTCACACACAATTGCACCCCACCAACAAAGTAGACAAGGAAAAACTCCCAGAAAACTGGAATAAACCTTGGGAGGAGCAATTCAGTGAGGGATTACCTCCTTTGGAGACGGTTGGTGGTGCAGGGAGGTGCAGACGGTTGGCTAAATGACTACCTTCTGTGCCTTTCACCTCTCGTTCTCTCTTTCTCCCACTCCTTTTGTGCCTGGAGTCAGAAGACAGAAAGTATACCAAAATACCAAGAAGTGTTTGAAAAAGGAAAAATCATCTCACAATAACCATAACTTTTCCACTGCGCCTGAAATCTTCTTCCCAGCCTGCTTTGTCTAAAACAAAGCAGCAAACACTGATCCCTGACTGAATTTAAAAAACATCCTGGTCATTCTTTCCTTTCATGTCCAGGAAGGATATGGAATGTTTTTGATGCAGACAAGTGCAATTCTCTTGAGTGCTGCCTCTGACAGGTGTTACACCTACTTATAAACAACACTATCTCAAACTCTGGGTCGCCAGCTCAGTAACTTCAGAAGGGAATTGAATGTCACCATCTGTTGAGGACCTGCAAGGCGACTCATAACACAGAGTGGAGGGATCTGGAGTTTCAGCGTTCACCCACGAGGGTTAAGGGTTATTACCCATGCACACAGACTGGCACTGATCTGGTTTCAGAGGCTCTGTTGACAACCGTCTGGAACATATGGGTCGGCATACTCTTGCCTCAATCCCTTTACAAACAATGTGTTATTCCCTGCAAAGGTGTGATTCTTTGACACTGACCCCAGAGAGAACAACTGATCAGCTTGTGATCCTGATGTGCAGGTGAAACTTTATGTTTTATCAAAGGTAACCACAATAACTTTAAGGGGAGGAGAATAGTTAGCAATTTAGGATGGCAAAACCATTTCTTTAGCAGACTCTTTTGTGTCTAACAGTGAGTCTATGTGGAATTTGTATTATGTAGCAACTGTACATGTCAACACTTTGTCAATCATAATGCAAACAATTTCTCTGAAGTCATTGTTCACTAGGTTGTAGACCCCAACAGCAGCACACTCACTGAAGTAGATCATAAATTAAAATCGGATAAACCAGTCACAAAGTAATGTTAATAAACAGTTGCATGCAGGGAGTTGACTCTGTATTCAGTCATTAAGTCATTAAGGATCTCATCCAGACTTCAAGGGGCAACAGAATGTCTGCGCTGGACCTCGCTGGCAGATAACTGGGAGAATGGAAGCAGAGGAAGAGATGAAGAAGGGTTGTGACACAAAAGCACTGCAGACCTCACCAATGACACAAATGGGTGATGGGTAGACCAAGTAAGCATTCACACTCTGAGCAAAAAGGGTGAAATTGGGGGTGGTATTCCTTTCCCCAAACATGAACTACGCGTAACTCCAATAAAACATTATGAAGTGATTTGTTGTCGCATTTCATACAATTACATTGAAAACATACATTCCTTCAAGATTTTTGTCAGTGATGAATCATGGCCGGTGCCTAGAGGGCCTGTTTGCAGTGTCTGTTCTGCCAGTCCCTCATGGATAATGGAGGCTTAACAACAATGTTCCATTCTAGATGTTGACTCAATGGGGGGCCTCCACTTCCCAGCACATCCTGCAAGTTTCTGTGACAGATCCACCAGAGGAAAATGCATCTCTTTACCCTTGCCAAACTTATCTGTGAGGAAAACGTTCCAAAGAACAATATGATGTGTCCTAGAATCAGCATTCATCTACATGATTCTGTGTAAAATCTAGATTGATTGATGCATCTCGGTGGTGGTCGTCAAGCAACGGCATGTGGTTTTCATCAATATGTCAACAAGATATCCTGTCAGATGATGTGTCCTTTCAAATGAAAAGATAGGGCATTAAAGACCCACAAGACCTTGCTATATACCTGTTAGAGTTGAGAAGCTTAGAAATGTTTTAACTATTTTATGTGTTAATCAATTAAGATGACTTTCAGATAAGATGTATAATATTAATTTCTATATGTTACTTTACCTTCTTTTGATGAGATTCAAATGATTTTGTTCAGTGTTCTCAGAGCATCTTTTTAAATTAATATGCAACATGTCCTCCTTTTGTAAAAGCTACCTTCATTCAGCTATGTACATGCCGATCATTAGAAAAGACTTACGAATCATTCCTGTTCTCCTCCTAAGTGCTCCTACTAACATTGATGTCATTGGACCATGCCCTGTTCGTTTCACTTCCAAGCCAGCTTCACTGTAAAGCGGACGTGTTTATGGCCATATACTCTTGGTGTGGCATCTCAGCAATGTAATACAGCCTGGCAGGTGGCAGCTGACCCCTGTGTCCATCCCAGCCACCAGCACCAACCCTGCCTGCCTGCTCACCTCCGGTGGCCCCCATCCCAACAAGGCCCCAAGTTCCATACAGGTGTTGCCTCATTCAGCTGGTGAGCTGGCAGTGTATGGCCTCTTGAGGTTGGAACACTTGGGTGTCTGGGGGTATAGAAAAAATCTCCACATCCCTCTGTGCTTTCAAAGGGCAATACGTTGAGACATTCATGAAGAAGAGCAAGCTAATCTAACTGAATCTGAATCTGAATTTACTTATGATTTCTCCACAGTGAGAAAGCCTCTGTTTGGTTTCATGATGGTATTTTTCACATCAGGGACCTGGGGCCTGATCCGAGTATACCATAGTCCAGTGTGTTTGATTAGAGTGAACACTATGTACCTTACCCAGCCATGGGTGGACGAACAGTTGACTTGAAAAGGTGGTGTCTTTACGATTCATGTCTACTTGGGTATGGTTACCATCAAGAGTGAAAGCTGCTGTAACAAAAAACAAAACTGGACTGGAGCAACATTAACAAATATTGCTTACTTGTACAGTTGATGACGCAAGTGTACTCGGGGACAGAACTACATTACAAATGTGAAAACTGTGCTGCAGGGAAGTGGAGAGAGGGGGGTGATTTTAATCGGGCACAGCAGAAAGAATTATACCAAAAATATTAACGCCTGAGCATTGATTTGCAATGCCTAAAGCATCGTTTTTAGCACACATTTATTGGCGAGCCTTGATATTGATTGTTTGGCTTAAAATGACAATCAATCAATCAGTCAGTCTTTTTGTCAACAAACTTCCCTGAATACATGTAATGGTAATTACTTCAACTGGTATGACATGTCTATAACAAAGCCTTGTTTTATGCAATTGTGCTGTAAAATTCGTCTGAAAAGTTTCATTGAATTGTATGTGCACAAAAGTCTATCTTTTGAAATCAGGAAGCACAATGGCTTATTTATCTCTAATGGGATCATGTTCTTTGTTTGAAGGCAAAGGTACACCTTTGACATGACTTCTTTTGATCTGCAATCAAACAGACTGTGTCTGTGTGTACGGTACTTTGGAGCCCCGTAATGCTACAAGAGCCTGAAGCGACCAGCCTTGATTGTTCCTCAGCCTCAAAAATTAAATCTCTTCTAATTTCACTCGGCACTTGTCAAGATTGTTGTCTGCGATTTTTCAGATTGCTTTCTTTGATTGTTTTGTCTCCTAGCAGTGTGGATTGCCTTCAGTAATAATGTGTCACTTTTCATGTATCATTTTATTGAAGCTTGATGAAATACACAATGAGAGACAGTTGCTGGATTACATTAAAAACGCCTTCGGCACCACTGAGTTTATTATTCAGTTGTTGAAATATCATCCTTGTTACTGAAGCATCAGAGATTGTGTACCCTTGATTGTGTGGCCAAAACTGTACGAGATGGCAAAAAGGATTATTTCTCCATTGTCCCTTTCTTGTTCAGTTGAAATCATCTGTTGGAGGGAAATTGGCAATCAATCAAGAGTTCTCTGTGCCATTGTAAATTGAGCATAATCAGGGTCCTTCAAACCTCATATGACCAAAATAATACCACTTTTGCCTAGTTTTGTGTGTGTGTCATGGCTAATTTTGTACTTCTCTGTACTTCCAAAAAGCATTAACATGGCATGGACATGTCAGATGGGACAGTATCCTTCTATGCTCCCCTCAGTGAATACACAATGCCTTTGAAAAGGTTTGAAAAAAAGGACAGTCATTTTCACCAACATACTGTAATTCACCAATCCTCAGCTGTGAAAATTAAACCTTACCGCCAAACAATTCTGTACAGGCAGAGATAGAAAACTAGGCCACAAAAGGCTATGGTGGCTTTTGTACACACTGTGTGTCTCTACTGCCATTTAGCTATGTTGGTTCTCTACAGTGATTGTTGCTCTGTAAATGCATCAGTAGGTCCTTGAACTATGTATTGCTTAACTTAACTTTTAGTTCCTGACCTTGAGTTACTCTGATGTCAGTGGGAAGCTTGCCATGCACAGGGAAGTCAAATTAATACTGAATTTCTTATGGAGGGAGATTTCAGAGGCAAGCTAGATATATATGTCTCTATTCTTTTATCTGCTGTTTCAAATACTGTTTGATCTGAATCTACAAGGGATAGTGTTAACTTATACTTTTAAGTCTAAAAATGTAATCGTTATGGGGGCATAATTTGAGCTGGAAGATAGTTTCCAAGGACTGGTAGAATAAGTGAAACTGACAATACAAGGGAAGAACCGAAGCAGATGGGGACAGAGACTAAGTGAACAATTCCAAATTTGAAACAGAAGAACAGTCAAGCTGTTTGTTTGAAACCCTGTGATCTCCACAAGTACATGTTCAAGCAGCGTTATCTGCTGCAGTTGTCCAATCAACAGTGATGTGAACTCAAACATCAGCATCAATGTATTTTAAGGATAGCACAGTATTACTAATCATGTATATAATATGCGTATAGTTCAGTTCTACAGCATTTGACTGCAGATCAAAATGTTTGTTCATTGCTTTGGATCAAAGCAGCTGCTAAATTATGTATTGTTATTATTGTGACTGTATTAGCATTATTATGTCATGTATTAATATGTTGATATAAGTTGTAAGGTTTCCGTAAGGGCATTATTGATGTTAGTGCTATTGCGACCAATGGGAGGCAGAGTTTTTCTTCAGAAAGAACTCTTCCCTTCTGCTTTCACAGAAAGACATTGAGGTTTGGAAAACTAAAGTGTTTTAATTTGGGGTAAAGGCATGCAAGGATATCACTACACATACTATGTAAGTAACAATGTAAAGTACAAAATCGACAAAACGACTTCATATTTAAGATAGTAATAATGACTAGTTGTGTCAACTAGAGTGTCAATCCAATTGAGTCTCGTCAATATGCTGTAATTAATTACTTTCTTGTGTGAGCAGAATGAAGAGCATTCAGAATGTCCTTTTCCTAAGATGTTTTCATGCAGGACATCTTTTTTTATAATTTTTCTTTTTACAGAAAGGATAGACAAAATACTTCGACTGAGCATCAGAAAATCTTCAAAGGGTAGAAGGCTGAATAGGTTTTTTCTTCCTTTTTTGTGACAGGAGCGTTGCAACAAAGATGTGTTCCACCTAATCTCAGTGTTGGAGGAGGCCTCCAGAGATCTGTCCACATTTCCAAACTCCTGAATGTAACTTATTTGTTTTTACTCAACATAACGCTTAAACATTTTTACTAACACCATCTTGACATTTAAATGTAATTAAAGACTGACTAGGTTTGCTTTGTCTGAAACATTCAAACTGCAGATGTAGAAAAATAAAGAATTTAGAGAGATGGCAAGACAGTGAGACTAACAGGCTCGTTACATTACAGATGATTTGCTCTTTCTTTGATTAAATGCATTTTAAAATGTTCCAAAACCATAATATGCAGTTGTAAGTACTGGTGGGATCATACATGGAGGATATATATTCTATAGGCTACAGCCTCGCCTTTCTCACACTGAAACACAACACATGATGAAAGGCACTGTAGAACATCTATAACATGATAGAGATGTATCATATGCAATTTAAGAATTCAAACTAGAAACAAAGTACACAAGTCAATAACATTGCATGGTGTCCTACTAGCAGTGTGATCATTGTGGTTTTCTTCTTTTCAGTGGCAATCTCACATAGTGTTATGCAGATAGACAATCTGTTTCCTGCTTCAAAGTAAAAGACAAAGTTAATTTGTGTGCTATGGATTTGGAGACTTTGTGGTTGGCATTGCGATTTCATCACCCGGCACTATTGTATGTAGACATATTGGGTGTCTCTCTGACCAGATAGGCCAGGTTTCATCATTCTTGCATTAATATAATACATAGATTTCCTTTCCTGAATTTCGAACAAGCCTCTGCATCTGAAACTTGCAACACAGTAGCCCTACAGTTGGACAGCCGCTATTGACCAATCATCTGCAATCATCTTTTATAATCACTATAAGAGGCTCTTTCTGCTCTGATGATGATTTTCATTGGATTTTACACTATTCATACTTAGCATGTGTGCAGGTCGTACAAAGTGTATCATACTTTGAAACTTAGTTTTTTAATGGTATTGGATTAGAGAACTCTAACTCTCTAACTCTAACATCAAAGCATATAAATTACATAATTCAACTCTGAAGCTGGTGGTCAAATCTTCAAATCTTCATGGCTAAACAAGTTTAAGGTCTTCATAAACGACATCCTTCTTTTATATTTAGACCTACTTTCTGCTGAGGGAAACTGTGACAATGAGCTATATTTTAAAACTAGGGTTGGACAAAAGGATGTATTTTAGCCTACTTGTAAATACATTTGAATTACGTTTTACGTGAATTATGTAAACATTTGTGGAAAAAATGGACCATTCTAAGCTTGATGTCGAAGCAAACATTTTCTCTGCTGATCGTCCCACTCCTAAGAATGCAACTCTCCTCCAATTACACAACAGGTGAACGTGCTTACCTTTCCTGGTTTACCACTTTGACTTCTCTCACACCATGCGCTCAGTCACCCACCTACAGCCAGATGTTTTTGAACGGAGCAGAAATCAATCGAAATGAACAGAGGCGACTTTGGGTAAGATTGAGAAAACCAGACAGCTCTCCTGGGTGGCATTAGCCTGAAGGTCAACGAACGGGAAAATGACCCTGAGTCCTCCCTCGCTCCCCCTCCTTTCCTCCCCCTCTCTCCTGCTGTCCCTCTCCCCATTTCACTCCACTGTAATTGAGTGTGGTGCGTGGCCAGGGAGCCTGTGCTCATAGGCGAGGCTGAACATGGTAGTTAGTTACACACGTTTTCACCGTAATTACTAGGGCGACTCTCTTCGTCTCTATATCTTCTCAAGGTCGAATCAATTTCACAGTTACCCAGACCCCACTCTCGCCCTTGTGTCTCGCTTGCTCTGCCCTAGTGGATGTCATTAACGGCTTTCAGTCTCCAAGATGTTATTTTTTACTCTCTCCTCCTCTTCCCTAAAAGCATATCAAAACCAAATAGTAATTATTATTTCATCATTTATCTCCTCAGCAACCATTGCACCAATCACAGCAGCAGGCATGACGACAACCTTCCGGTCTGAGTGACTCAGCAGTCATAACTGTTGCTGCATATACTACTTTGTCACTGCTATTAAAACCTTTGACCAATACCATTCTACAGAGAAGGCTGTGGATATTTGGGCAAAGCTTTCTAAACATTCCACGACCTTTTACTTACTACTCACTGGTATAAGCAGTTCCGGAAGACATCCACTCTGAGAACCACACTCCTCAGAATAGCCGCATTGCTTTAACAAAAACGGTGTCCGTTTCATCCCTTTCGTCTTTCACCCCTCGACTTGCTCCTCTCATTTGCTTGACACCCTTGTCAAACCATACCCAGCAAGGCAGAGTCGGTACTTACTGGGTTCACAGGCACTGTCAAGTTCTCCTGCTAGGCCGTCAGACATTCTGGCGACAGGATATACTTCACTGGGCTTTATAGCAGGAGGCACTCAAATCAAAGTATGGAGCAGTGCGCCATCTTTGCAACATTTGATTCCATTAGGTGCCGTGTGTATTGGCAGGACGCCGACGGAGCCACCTGTTTGCCTCCCGAACGTCGTAACCGAATCCCCTCGACCGCCGTCTAAATTTTGCGAGGCCCCCGAAATGGATGTCCGCCGAGTGTTGCTGAAATGATTACTCCTCTAAGTGGTTGTGATTTGTTTATGTTGCCTATTAAACTAATAAGTCCTCATATCGTTGTCAGGGCTTCTGACAACGAGGAGCTGAGGAGGAGCTGGTTGGATATTAGCTGTGATTGCGCAGCAGAGTCCTCATGTAGATCAACAGATTGCCGTTCTTCACAGTGGCTCCCCCAATGAGGAAGAAAAAGGCGACGAGCGCTGCAGTTTGATTGTGTGTGTCACAATTATCAGTCCTCCCCATCTGCACGTGTCCTGCATCTTTAAAACTATCGATTGAGATTTATTGTTAACGTTGATGAGGCAGCAGGCGTGGTGGGCAGTGGGGGCAGACGAGACACAGCGCCGCATGTCTGTCCTCTTTCTGACACGGAAGAAAGGTCAGCTGCAGCACAACCCCGGTAGCTCACGGCAAAACAGAATCGTTACCCAGAAGTCCATCCGGCACTGTCCTGCAATCAAAACAGGTGAATGTGTGGTGGTGGTGGTGGTGATGGGGGAGGAGATGGTGGTGATGATGGGGGAGGAGGGGGTGGTGATGGGGGAGGAGGGGGTGGGAAGGATATTGAAGAAGGGGACACGCATGGTTTAGTAGAGATGTATGTCCCTCCGGACTCGCCATACCTCGGGACTGGCAGCACTCGACCTAATGCATCTCCAAGCTGTCCTTGAGTGGATACAGTATCCGCCATGCCAATACCACCATGATTAATTGCTCCGGTGGTCACATCTCTTTTAGTCCAGAAAAGGGCTGCAGGCCCCTAAGGAGCAAACAAACCTACTTAACCATTTAGTGCTGTCTGTGCCTCCGGTCCACACTCAATCCTCCCACCTGGATGAGCTCTGACAGCGACTGAAACACAGGGGAACCACGGTTCCACGCCTTTGCAGCCTTGGACAAGTATATCTGGGAGGGGATCTGCAGGCTACACCTGCAATCATAGCACATGACTTTTGATGTCAGTGCAGTGGACGCAATGTCGAAAAGATGCCAATTGTGGACAATATTCATCTGCGTTTTTGTGCATGTCTGTGTTTGTGTGTAAGTGTGTGTGTCTACAATGTATTTAAATGAGATGTCCACGCTAAAGGTTGTAGGAGATATTTGCATCATTTTGTCAAACAGTAATGTGCATGAAGTGGTGCATTTTTGCTTCGTAGAAGCATAGACAGGGTCTGCACCACCCCTCAAGGCTTACGACTGAAGAGAGATGCGCTTGGTTGAGTAAGGATGTCAGTGTGGCTCGGTGCCATCAACAGACACCGCAGCATTTACCACACTCCTCGGTCAGCGACCTTCCCCTTTAAATGCAACCACCTAGGTTGACCCAGATTTCCAAACGTCTCAAATTGGCCCTCAAGGAGCCGGTAGCAGATGGTCGTCATACACCAAAGGGTGGCAATAACAGCCATTTATCAAAGCATTAGAGTAACACCACAGAATAAGGCCACCGGACATGCATCACCCTATCCACGAAAATTCAAGGAGCCGTTTCCAAAATGTTACTCATAAATAATTCAGCTTCCTTTATGGCCTCCGGCGCCCGAGGCTATAGGGTCTTTTTTTCGTGAAAGAGTCTGTTTATTGCCACTGAATTCACCATTTTTGATTTACCTTTTTCTCTCTAGGTTGTGAAACACCTAAATGTGGCCAGAACATAACATCTTTTGGAGCTTTTATCTCCCACTTGTTGTAAGAACCAGATGTGAGTCGGCAGAGCGCAGTACTTGCACACTGTACACCCATATCATTAGGTTCTGTATTTACCACCAGATGTGTTATTTGCAATAATACTTAATTATGTGAAATCCTGTCCGATTGTCGTTGTTCTACTTGTTCACATGTTTTCAAGTCCTATCTCTAAGACCTATCTATTACAGAGAAACCTCTCTCTTACACAGAGCTGATTGAATGGGTCTTTGAGGTCATTCTCAACATCACTGATCATCCTTGTTATTTTTCTAAGATCCAGGAACCCTGACATAGGTTTTCTTCCAGCTGACTTTTAATTAGCCATTTAAAGCAATCAGTGGCTTCATCTGTGTGTCTCTGATTATTGGTGACTTTACAATGTAGCCTGTCATTTCGGAAAGCTGTTATGTTGGAGGGGCACAGTCTGACAGAGCAGAGTCCTAGGTTTTGATTGGGTATTTGTCACTCGGCAATTCCTAAATAGGAGACATTAGTGAAGTAGGTCACAGCCCAGTGGTGAGACTGTCACTGACCATAGTTCAGTCCGACATATTTCTTAATTAGCTGCACTGTCTGCTCCCCTCAAAGTAATTAACTTGATCAGAAAAGACCTTGCCTGGAGACTGACTCCCCCCTCCTCCCAAACTGAGAATAGTATTAACTCCAAGTTGAGTACCATTGTGAAATGATATGTTTATCCTAAGCTCTCCGTAATTAGCATGCATGCAGAGGGACCTTGTTTAAATTCCTCATAGATTGCATTCGGGGAGGTGATCTGGAGGTAGTGATTTATCTGGCTCAAGGTGTTCAGGGTTTGTCTGAGAATGTTGTTGAACAGGAAGGTACCTAATCCAAATTAACAAATTGAAACAGAACATGGCATTTTGGCACAGTCCTGTTTTCCCTGTGTTTGACAGCTACTCAGTGTAACAACTGAGGTGTGTGTGTGTGTGTGTGTGTGTGTGTGTACGTTTGTATCGGAGTGAGAAATGAGAGTGAGGTAAGAGAGAGGCAGTGTGAGAGAGAGACAGAGAGAAAGAGAGAGAGAGCGAGAGAGAGAGAGATAGAGAGAGAGAGGGAGAGAGAGAGAGAGACTGGATGATGAAGCCTCTCATGATAGGGGCTGTAATTGCATTCTGGAGAATGAAGTACATTAAAAAGCTCCCTCTCACATGTGCTTTATTGCCTCATCCTATCCCCTTGATGGAATTATTACCCTATTTGTCCTTAGGAACGGGATGTAGAGACGATGCGTTCAGACAGCAGCCTATATCCGAGGAAGATTCTCCCCAGTGATAAAGATGTGCTCTGACAGTGATTGAGATTCAGGTTGATAGCAATAGTGAGAAGGGTTTAAACTAGAGGTGGTCTATAATTATCAGTTGTGTGGCGGCAGCTGAGAGCATGGAGTGTGTCTTGTGGGTTTACTCTGTATGTTCCTCCGCGTGGATCCGTATAGGCAGAAAACATTACTACTCCTACTTTAGAGTTCAATAAGATTCATGACTTCAGAGGACTGTTTATGTATCATATTGTATGTAACCCAATCAGTATCAAACGCTTTATTATTTATTAATGCTAACATATAATTGATAATGCGCATTCTGATTCCTCCAATAGGCTACTGATCTATGTTGGGCACTAAGAAAATATCTGTCTAAGTTAGATCTGATGTTAGAAAGTATGAGATACTGTATGACTCAAAAAATGAGCATCAGATCAATAATCCTATCAGACCATGGTGACATGATAGATGTTGGCTTCGCAGCCAAAGGGGAAAGAACTTGGCATCGCCATCGGAGATGAATACTCTTATCAAAAATAGTTTTGCATTCTAAAAGAAACTTTTCTTTCAAGGCCAAAGTAGATGGTGGAAAGTGTAACAAACAATGTTATGATCTTATCCAACGTCCAAACATCCGTGCATTTGTTTGACACTACCCTGCCTCTCAGTGGTGTTCTCTCTTCAGCAACCACAGGGAACCACACTGGCCCTGATGAACACAGGCTGATCCTCGATGAATCTACTTGTCATCTGAATAATCAAAAGACGTGCATTCATTCTTTTCCAAATCCAGGATTTAGGGGCGTGATGGCAGCCCTTGCATTGTCTGTGCACGCACTGTTAAATGGAGCAATAGATTTTGTTAATGAAAAATGCAACAGATGGTGGATGTAATATCCAGTCCCTGCAGAGCCAGAAACATCCCAATGCAGAATGAAGTGAGGATGGGGATTAAGGTCATTTTTACCAGCTATTTCAATTTATGAATTTCTGCTTGGGGGGAAAAAAATGTATAATACTGATAGAAAAATAAAGACTGGCATCCTGCCTGGACACTCCCTAGGAAACCCAAATGTCAATGAACATGATTAAAACGGGAAAATACAAGTAAAAGTAAAAACACAAGGAACAATACATCAAGGCTCGTATTTGAGAAGATGTTCGGTTGTGCAAACAAGGTAATGGGCGATGTCCAAGGAGCCAACAGTCCAGAGGAAAATCTAATGTTTATCAATTAAATAGACCAGGTGTTCAAAGATGAAAAATGTAGTAATTAAGTCAGTGTTCACGTCTCAGTTCAGCTCATACAAAAAAAACACTCACTTGCCAAATTTTGGATTGGGCTGACATTTCCAGACAATGTGATCCAACTGGTAAAAGGCCTCTGTATCCCTCAGGCCACAGTATAGTTTTGAACAAGTTCAAGTGTGCAAATGTGTAAGAACAAATCAGGGCCCTGTCCATGAAGCCAGGCACTTGTTAAACATGTATCTCATTAGTTCTTGAGTGTGGTGACAATACTGTTTTAGACAAACTGAGTTCATGATGGATTTCATTTATTGGAGTAAACACAAAACAGTTAGGAATGAAATGAACACAATGTATCTCATTTAGTTCTGTTTTGGGACTCTTCCTGAGTTGGTTGTAATGTCTACTCATTCCAGCCAGTTCAGGATGAAAACATAAAGGTCACAATTGCCATGTGTGAATGAAATGGTACCTTTATTTCCTGAAGTGCCTAAATTAAAAACATTTAGTCAACACTCAACACTCACGTATTTCCTTCCATCATTAAAAGTGCAGTGATTCCTCACGAGTACGGCAAACATGCAAATCATATGCAAAACGTGCTAAACATACTCCTCAATCATATGGCAAACGATTGAATCTTTCGTTATAGCAACAACAATGAGAAGCAAAGGGGGAGGAGGATCCTTGCTTGGCAGGGCACTGTTAAGGCAAGATGAAGATGGAGAGGCTGTACCCACATGGTGTCTTCCTGGCGAGTCCACAAGCCCGTAGCATGACAGATGCCTGGTACTCGGAGCATTAAAGTGTCACATATCTGCATATGTTTTTGGTCGCGTCGCTCTTAACTGCGTGTACTCGAGGAGCATATGTCGGATGAAGGTCAGTGGTTTGAAAACAAGGCGCGGCTCTGCTGCTTGCAAGCTCACCCAAGCTCTTCGTTGCTCCCAAATCCGAGCTCCGGGAACACGGCTTACATCGAAAGGAGGATGAAATGAAGGATGGGGGATGTACTGAAGGAGGATGTGGCAAACCTGTGGACGTGACAACAACGAATGGAGGTGTTCCGCACAGTTGTTAGTATGCTTAGTTATCATTAGCCAAAACAGCATTCAAAAGGAGGGGGAACAGCAATGGTTCAACCCTTCACATCTGGGCTTTGACCCCAATCTCCTTCACAGGTCCACAACCAATTAGAACCCCACCAGTGTGCTGCAGTGTTGCTACACATCAGCCTCCGTACCATCGTCATCATTATCATTCATCATCATCACCATGTCTCACAATTCGGCACACAGACTGGTGTTAAACACATAAACATTCTGCCGAAGGAAACTTATGGCCCAGGCCCTGATTTAGATTACAGGCAAGATGAATTACTGGGGATTTTGATTGTAATTAGCTAAGTCTAAAGGTCTACCGCTGTCCCCTTTTCTAATGGGAATATAAAAACAAGGTCTGGGGAATCTAGAGGGAGGGGATTCCAACTGGGAAATGTTGGAGTGTGGGGGTTTTCAACACGTCATAAAAGAAAAGAGAGAGGAAGAGAGAGAGTGTGAGAGAGAGACTGTTGTGGATGGTATAGAGGGAGAAACAAGGCTCCATTGAGATTCGAGACATGCATGCGGAGCACATCAGAGCGAAGAAGTGGAACAATCAGTAGCGGCATCCTTTTATTAGAGCCTGAGATGTCTAGAAATTTAAGACCGCCATATTTTTAGAACCCCATCAACCCGGCCTTTATATAGCTCGATAAAATAGGCCTTCTTGTTTCTCCCAGTGATTGAGCTCTGCTTCTTCGAGGGCAAGCTTTTGTGAGAAGTCTCCAGGGGAGGCCAGGAAGACAGGGATAAAGCATTGGACACATCATAGAATAATATTTAGATTGATCAGCTTCTCCATACATGTGCTGGAGCGTTTTGGAGCAAAATGGAGAGTGAGAGAGACTGTCTGTCTGATTCTGTTTGGCCAGCATGTTTTGACGAAGTGCTTTCAGACTTTAGTAAATGTCTTTATTTGAAGTGTTCCTTATAAACGCATTGTGTTTCCTAAATTACATTGCATTATTCTTATTATATTTGTAAAATAACCTTCAATAAAAATGTTTCTTCTTGTCTGGAGGATTCGGTTATGGTTAACGAATGCCACTCACTTGTGTGGGTGGGGGGTTAGGAAATCAGCATAACCTTATGGCTGGCAAACACATACTTGGCAGGTTCTGAACCTAGGAGGCTTGGATTACAAGGCTTTTACACAACCCTCCCACTGTTAGGCAATGTGTTTTGTTTGTTTTCAACGAGTCTCCTAAGATATGCCATACAAATATGTTAAATACACAACCCATATAACTAGGTTACATACACAACCTGAATAACTATTTTGACATGCACTAGTGGAGGGAGATAATAGGCTTCATGTTGAAAAGCCACCACAATGTCTTAATTGCCTAATAAACGTTGGGCCAGGCTGGACCATCTTTAAATGAAATGGAAAATCATAATGTGTGAAAGGAGAGGCAGAGAGAAGGGAGGGGACAACAGAAAAAGGTGGATAGAGCCAAGGAAGGTAACACAAAAGCAGGGAGAGTGAAAAGGCAAAATGGCGAGAATCGGATAGAGACACAGACAGCAGAAAAACGGAGAGATGGAGTTGGGGAGCAAGCAATGGAGAAAGAAGAGAGAGGTAGAGAGTGTGGCTGAAGGGTTCCCAGAACCCCCATCGCTTTTCTCCCCGGGGAGTTCGTTAATCACCCTTTTAGACCTGTCAGCTAGTGGGTGGGCCCATTACCCCTATATGCCTCCCCCTTTGTGCCCAGAGACAGAGGCTCCTTTCAGGGACACTCGGCAGACGCCTCATCCCCTCGGAGCATCCTGCACAAGCCCCACCTTATTAGAGCAACATTGGAGATAATGAATAAATAAGCATGGTGAAGTGGGGTCGTTGAACGTGACAGGAATGCTGACTCTTTATTAGGACCAGCGGGACAGGGTGGCACAAAGTGCCCAATGTATGGGGTGGTGTGGCATGGGAGGATGTTGCTGCACGGGGAGTGTTGTTGTGGTGGCACTGCAGAAACACACTCTGTGTGGCGGGTAGGAGCCAGATGTTCAGACGTCTTGTACGGCGTGAATAAGAGGACCATATGGATTGGGATTCAAAGCCTTGAGGGGAGATAAGCATTGCCAGAACTGCTTCCAGAAGGCTGGATCAACCTTTAGGTTAATCTCAGCACAGCTGTGGGTGGGTGCCCTTTTCTTGTAGTGGGTCACCAGCAGATATATCCCTGATATATGTTGTGTATGACATCTTGCTTTCAATGTCATTTGTGAGGTTGCCAACATAAAATGTTTTATGCAACTTCTAGAAATGTGTCAGCCCTCCAAGCATGTCGATTTTTTGCTAAGAAACATACAGCGGATCGCCTCCTCAAGATGTAATGATGGAAGCCTGAAAAGCCATTGTGACTATATGGAGATCTGTTGCAGGGTTAGATTGTTTAAATCAGCCATCTTCTATGTCTATGTACTTTGAGATCCGTTGTTATTTTAGAAGTGCCTACCTTGACAACATGTCACAAATTTAAATCTATAGTAAATTATAAATTATAATAATAAAAGGTGTGTTTGACCCAAAGTCAAGAAGATGCAACATCCAATCAGATAAAATCAACATTTATGTGTATAACCCTGTTTACAAGCAATGTCACAGAGGGCTTCACAAACGGCCCCACAACTGCCCCCAGCCAACCTAAACATATCTTCTTCATACAACCCACACAAACCCATTGTATTTCCAATCTTTATTCTTCAATTTTACAATTCTTTTTTATTCATCATCTATGCATTTTTCAACCATTGATATGAGAGCTTTAAGGAGAAGTCAAATTAAAGACTCCAGACAGAGGAAGCCCCATCGGGATAGAAATGATTGTAATCTGCTTCACATAAACCCCTTGCCTTTTCCAGACCTGTGCTTTTTATTTGCAAATATACCTTGATCCTAACACCTCAGGGTTAGTTGTACTGAGACATCCCGCTGCGACTTGCAGGTGTTCAAAGAATCTCAGGTAATTTCAGTATAACCGCAAAATGTGTTATGATGCATCAATAATCAAGTGAGTGACAGCAGAGGGAGAAAGAGAACATTGAGGGAGGTTGTGGGAAGAGGAGGAGGTCACAATCATTGAAATGATGAAGAAAGTAAAGTGAAAAAAGTTTGCTTGCACACGCACACACACACAAAATCCAAATGCCAGTCAGTTAAACAAATAGCATGACTTCAATTCAGCTTGGATTCGGCTTTCAACCTCTCTACTAGAAAGAAAAAAAATGCATTAAATGTTTGTGTCCAGTTCTGCCTGGAAGTATGTGAAGCTGCTGCTCTTCCTACTGCTGCTTTTACACAGAAAACTGAACCCTCTTCCAGTGTTTTGTTCAGGATTTACCACAGTATCCAACCATCTATTCAACCATTTTCATTGCTCTTAGTAGCTAAAGCCACAATGGATCCATTTGCCCACTTCTATGACATCTTGAGAATGTACAGTGCCTACTGTAATGAATGGGTTATTTTTTTTGGGGGGGGGGGGTGCTTTCTGTTTTTTATGAGTCATCTACAACTCAGTCATCTACAGCTCTTACATGACATACAATGCACTTCTTTTATATCTCTTCTTTACTTCTGTATTTCTGCATGCCAACACGCTGGTCAAATAACAAAACAACCACTTTCATTCGTGCTGGTGCCACTCTCAAGCGTCCAGTTGAAACCAGCATCTGATCAAGAGTGAATCAAAGATCCCTCTGATGACGACAGCTGGGTGCATCAAGGAATAATGATCCAATCCAAACAGACGTAATTCCATACACAGCACAGTGAACATCATGTCAGAAAGGGTGTTTGTCTTACAGTCATACAGATTTAGAAGATAAATTATTTGAAAACCTACACTGAAATCAAAACAGCACACACATGTGGGAGGACAGAGGTCAATTCTGAGAATGGTCTCATTCCATAGGCATTTTATACTACAAAAGACGAGTCTTTTCTCAGACACGCACAGTCCTGTGCTGCGTAGTTCCACGAGATATGCTACATGTGCCCTGGCAAAGAAGTTTCTGTCTTTATAATGCATTATACAATACATTATCACCAAGGTTTAAAGATCGCAGAGCGTTACTTGGTGATAATGAACGATGGAACACCTGTGGAAAGGCGAGGTCTGGCTGTGGACAGGAGTCTATGGATGCCGATGAGCGAAGCCTATACCTAAAAAGAGGCGGCTGTCCAAATAGGAAGCTTCCGGATAGCTAGCTTTTCTTTGGCATAGCTGGTAGTGGTGGCACTTGGGAAGTCAGAGAGGGCGTGTTCGATCCTTGGTGAAGGATGGACATGGTCCGGAAAACTCTGACGGAACTTGCAAGACCACGTCTGTTACATACCCGTCACACTGACTGACTCTGACTGACTGACACATGAGAGATGTAACACCTTAACTATGAAGTGGAGAAGTGAAAAAGTGAAAAAATGAAGAAAAATATGTGAAAAACCAATAGGATTACTTTGGAGATGAGCAGGATGTAAAGACAATCGTCAGGGACTCCCCATGATTCCCCATAACACAATTAGACATTTGTTTCCAAATGAGGACTTATTTAACAACTTTGAGATGTCCATGGTTGCCCAATGTTCCTGTGAGATAATGGGGTCATAACAAATTCATTGTACGAGGACATATCTTTCCGATGCCACCTGAGGCTGTTACAAAGAGTCAAGGTCTATTATCACTGACTGAGCTGTACACAGTTTGATAAATGTAGTCTGTTGAGAGGATTGGGTTATCAGGTTAAAATACTGAGCAATCCAAGAATTATTCAATGAAAAACATTGGCTCTGTACTCTTATGAGGGTCTTCCTCTGTGGACACGGGTCAGAGCGTGCACGCGGGATCTCCAACATTACATTCACAAGGGGTGGTCCAAGAAAATGTATGCATTAACCAAAAGCTAAACATGAAACCGGACTATTCTGCTTTGAACTGTCAACTTGAAATGGTTAACCAACGTCCACACCTTAGAGAAGCGTGTTCCTGCAGCCCAGATTATCTGCGTGGCTTCCAAACATACTGTGCACCACCTCTTCCTTTTCATCTTTTCCTATTCCATGTTGATTTCATGAAATGTCCAAAGAGATTTGGACGAGTCATCTGTTTATTCATGTATTAGAGACAATTCAGCGCTCATCGCTCAAACCCTCACTTCATAGCATCACTGACGCATATGGCACCTCAAATAGGATTAATTATTTTCAGACTGAAATTACCTTGGTTTCATCGTATTTAGCTTCTCGAGAGTCCAGACAAATTGCTGTGGGGAGTTCTGTGAGACTCAAAAACATCTGCCTCTCTTTTCTCTCCCTTCACCTTTGGACTGTCTCTGCTAGTTATCAATTCAGTTGTGGAACGGTGCAGACACACACACACTAACACACACACCAAGTAGCAATAAGAAGTATGTATATTCATAAACTCACAGACTTGAACCCACACAAATGTGTACACCTGTGTGAAATTCTAATCACGCACACTGGATGCTGTGTAGAGGACTGAAAAGTCCAAAGGATACCAATTCATTTGTTTTCATAGAACCTTTGGTCGACAGTCTCAAGGCTATGAACATAGGATAGATAGACTCCACAAAGAGATGGGGAGTATTTGATCCTACAAGACAAACTTTGGTTCATCATTCAACACACAGGCACTGATGTGCGTTTGAATTAGTCCCTGGTAATGATGAGTATGGAGGTGCAATGTTGTGTGTGATGTAGACAGAGAGTTGGCAGTAGGGAAAGAGGGAGTGGGGAGGGAGGGATGGATGGATGGAAGAGAGTCTCCATTTTGCGTCTTCATACCACCTCTGCTTGGCAAGTGCAATTAAAACTGTGGTGTGTTTCAAGTGCTTTCTCTGCTCCTTTGTCCCTCTGTCTGGTTGGTGTCACTAATTCAAATCAGTCGTGAATGCTTCATGGACAGAAAGGGGGGTGGCGTCAATATGCTTGCAGTGGCGACCATATGATTCTGGCTCCAACACAATTACTGCATTTGCGTCGGTTTTTATTTATGTGAAGCATTCCGTGCTGTTGAAGACCAGCTGTCCAACCGTTTCCAAATAACAGATTGTTTCTAAAATTCCTGTGCAACTTGGAGGAAGACATTTTTTCCACACAATCCCTGATGCTTTCACTCTCGAGCATGTTTCCCTCGTCCGTGCAGTGTCTCTGGTGGTGGTTGGCTACATCTAGAATGAACGTCATTGTAGGCTAGCCTAAGGAAAAGGTTCAAGTGTGAGTCTCAAGTCCGACAAAGTCAAAGTCATTTGCATGTTTCACTGAACGGTGACACGCAAAATCCACTTGACTGCAACCGCAGAGGAAGGGAAGAATAGGGGGGAAACCAAAGCAAGGTTTTCCCCTGAGAGGTCTTTGTTTCCTGCAGCGTGTCTTTCCCTCAGCTTGGACACCAGCCCTGGTGTCAGCTGTCTCGGTCTGGTTGACCACACAGATGCTAATGCTCTGTCTCTATCACTTTCCCACTCTCTCTCACCCCATTCTCACTCTCTCCATCTCCATCCTGTATATATTTGTCTTCATATTGGTAGTTGTATCTCCTTCTAACTTTTTCGCTCTCTTTGCCCAAATAAATTTATTTGCTGTCATCTGCTGTTTGTTTCCAGGGCTCAGGGAAGGTTAGTTATTAAGTTCCTTTAGTGGTGCTCCTTGGATTTCTGACTATGGTCTCCGGCAATCGTTGTCCACAAAAGGCAAGCAGCCTCTATCAGAGTGCCTAATCCTAAAGGCCTTCATTAAATCAACTTTTGAATGTGTATATAGTATGTGTGTATATGTGAATACCACACAAGCGGCATTGCTCAGACTCCACTGCGTACTTTATGTCTAAACAGATGTTTAAATGTGATATCCACTATGAGGCAGGTCAAAGACAAAATATTTTCTACCTTACCATAAATACGTTGACAACTACTTACGATTTTTACAACAATAAACATGGTGACAGTCGACAGACACAGAATAAGACGACAGAAACAGAAGCAGCGGCATCCACTTCTTAAACATTCACAGTAATTGTGCACTACTGTGCACTACTGCTTCTGCATAATTTAACTTCAGAGATTGAAATCACTGTAGGCTGGTACCTCAGAAGGTTGTTTCATTGAACATCTCCCTCTACAATGAAAAACATATTCAACAGTGATGAAAACAGTATTGAACAATTACCGGTATGTACTTATTACTTAGGAGCAGCATACAGTAAATTTAATTAATCAAATCCAAAATAATTTAGTTTGAATTTTAACTATGGGGAAATTGTAAACCAAAGGTTAGGAACTTTATCTGACTTTTTATACCTTTAGAAAATTAGTTCTCTTTTTTTTCTCTTCCATTTTGTTGAAATACAGAGGATCTGTTAACAACCAATCAGACCAAATAATCTCATTGAAGTGTAATCAGAAAACTACGACAGCAACAAAGCAAGCCTTTTCTATGATCATCCACAAGCACAATTAATCAAAAAGCAATTACATTAGGGTACTCAGGAGATGGATTAAACGATTTGGACAATTTCTGCGTCTGCCCAGACTAAATTGGGCCTCGTCCCACTGTATGTCGGGCAAAAAAATAAAAATGATGGAGGAAGTGAGGGGGTAATTAGCCCAGAGGACTCATGTCTGTGGTGTCTTTCCAGAACCCCCACCCTGCCTCCATGCACGCTGTTCCAGCCACACAGTATTAGAGCACACGTCTGTTTAATCAAAGAGCTGTGCGGGCCCTCCATGCTTTATTGGAGTGGTAAATATGTTGTGGGAAGGCCCCGCAGCCTAATTAAGGACGACACTGCGTCACTTGCCATCCCAGCACACGCACTGCATCGCTCACCTTCACCTCCTTCTCTCTCGCTCTCCCACTCAGGGTAACTCCCAAACAAGCTAGCTTTTCATCTGTGTGTCTTTGCGTGCCAGCTCACAATCTCGTCCTCCCTCTTGCGCAATTGTCCTCTCTCTCTCGCCTGCATCATCTGCCATGCTAACACTCTCCCTCTAAAGAGTGTTCGATTCTCCCCTCCCCCCCATAATGAGCGAGGATGGAGGTGGACCGCGTCCCAGCAGCCTGGGTCATGTGCTCTCATTGTGGTGCAGGTGGCCGTAGCCCATGGCCACAATGCCCCAGAAGGGAAAACGAAAATGGCCACGCAGAGAGCCGAGACTCGCAGGCTGCACCAGATGGAAGGGAACCTGAGGGTGAGAGACGGACCCCTGATAGATGCCCAGCAACCGGCCTGATACACAGCGTCCGCTGTGGGCACTAATGATGTTGGAGGCAACAGTACATTACCCCGGCTAACAGCTAAATCTCAGGCCTCCTGACTTTCGTGGGGGAGGTTCCTTTTGAGGTTGGCTGCATGATAGATTGCTAAGGATGGGATGGGTCCTAAGCTCCCCTTTTCAAACAGGGAGAAACCATGATTCATCATGTAGTCATGACTCGAACAAAAATGTACAAATACACACACGTACTAATTATGAATTCAATGTAAAAATGTCATGATATTACTTTTATTCGCACTTTCATCAAGCACTATTATGAAGTGGTGGGGGGGAGGATTCAGGAGAGAATAGGCTCTGTGCAATGATGTGACACAACTGAAGAGGGATTTTAATTCCCTAGAGGGACACAAAGATGCATTTAAAGTCTTACCTTATGTAATACTCGTTGTAAAAACTGTGGCCCGCAATGACGTGACAGCACTTCTCCTGCTACATGCTGGGGTTCTCAAGCCTGCTGGGAACCAGATGAATCTGCTAGCTCATGTTTTAAATTGGTCTGGCAATGACAAGCTACTGTATGTTTTAACAGTACAGCGAGCCAAACACACCATCTGCAGAACAATGTAGGTGTATCTGAAGTAGGCCCTGTACCATTGGCCCACAACTTTAAATTTGGTATTGGTATTCTAACCACATGTGAATGTTCAACTGTATATCGATTCTGCACCATTAACTCAGAACACCCACAATTTCTGGAAAGAGAAGGTAGACATCTCCAAAACTTTAAACAAAGCATTCTAGATGGATACATATCACTACAGGTAAGAGGAAAAACATCAGCATGTTGGTTAATGCCCCTAACCTCTGAAGCATCAATAGACCCTGTCTGTGGACCAGACCATCTGAGTTCGGAGTAGGTCCCCAGAGGCAGAATTAGAGGGAACGACAATGTGTGTGTGTACGTCGTCTGCGTCCGTGTGGCTGCGTGTTCGAGCTGCCTGGCTAACCACACCAGTCATTTATTTATATAAGTCTCCTGGTTCATGGAAAAGGTCGGTAATTACCATTAGCAATTACCAGCGAGCGACTGCAGACACTTCCACAGGCCACGGTCAGGGATGCCAGATGTGGGTAGCTTAGATGAGGGCGGGGTCCCTGACACCCACCAAGGGGCAAGGTTCCAGGTCCCCACCATGCATCCAGACACCCAGAACATTTCCAATGAGCCGGACTCTGGTCCAGAGAGCCGCGGGGGCTAGCTCTCATTCACTATCTGGCAGAAAATCTCCCTCAAATTGGTCTTGTTATTATCTACTGTAGATAACAACTCACTTTCTGAATAAGTGAGCTGAGATCTTACATCACTCACACATACAGAGGCACACAAACGCACATGCACGTCCACTCACACAGAGGAAGCCAAGGGTGCGAGAGGAATCCTCAGAGAGAGTTAATAAGCAAGGCGATGTGATAGCAGCGGCAGCCAGGCTGGCTCCACAGTGACACCGAAGCTGGCTTATTTGCAGATAGGAGCTGCCCATTAGCGGTAGGTTTGCAGGTATCGGTGCTAGAGGGTTGTGGTTTGGGTGGTGGGGGAGAGCAGGAACCCTAACCCGACCCGTGTACCCTGCTTGAGGGGTTTGGGAGGCAGGGAAACGCCCCCGCTGTTCACCGCCAGCGCGGACACCCCGCCATGACAGACACCTGTACACACGCACATTTATCACCATACACAAACAGGCGGATCCATACACAAAGGAATCTCTTTTTGCACATTTTGTACAAACAACATTGAATCTTACATACACTGGCAACAAACGCACAGCGCATGCACGCCCGCACACATTCGTGTTGAAGACCATCACATACCTACCAGCTACCACACACCTCAGTGGCCCCACCAGTCCTGCTGAGATGCGTGTTGCGTTCCAAGGTAAGCTCACTTCTCTCTGATGAAACTGTGTTTTGCGCACACTTGGGCACTGTGTTTACCACGTCACGCTGTGTGCGTGTTGATCTGTTTCTGCAGGGAGGCTGTGCATGAAGCACCACCGTGTGTGTTTGTGTGTGTTTGTGTGTGTGTGTGTGTAAGGTGAAGAGAGCTGGAACCAAAAAACTAAAGAAAGGTTTGGGTGCTCTGATGCAGTTTGTCTGCACCTCATTAGCACAGTGCTTTTTAGTCAGGCAGATATTCACAGCCTCTTCAATTATACATTCCCCACTAATTTGGGGAAGATTTAATATTGTATCGGAATGCTTTATCTCTATCTGGAACTCCAGGCATATCATAATTTATTTGTTAGAAGCCAGTAGTTATACTCTACCTTGTTTAGCATTAGAGCTGCGCAAGGAGAATCTCAAATGAGTCGGCTTCTGAGTGTTTTGTGACCTAAATGTGTTGGTGCAGGCCAAGAACCGTATCAAGATCCACAGCCCCAAAAAAGTACACACAAAAATTTGGCGGATTTGTTATTTTTCGACAGAAACATACTGTATCTACATAACAAGACCAAATAAAGTTACCCAAGCCAATTATACAAGTATAGTGTCATTGCCTCCAGATTTTACATCTGCCATTTAAATAAATTATCTCATGCTTAGATAGCAGAAAGCAGTGAGACGATAAGAGAGCGGGATTTGTGCACTGGTGGATAAACCACATTACTTCTCCACCGATCACATGATGAATGTTGTGTCCTCAACGTGGGTTAGGACTCATGCATATTTAACGTAGTAAATGATGATTCACCTCTGAATTCCACCTGATAGATGGGAGCATGCATGAGACAGTGCATGCCTGTATTTTTAGTTTGGTTAACTGAGCTTACGAGCTGCTGAGACAGGAGGCCATATGGGCAGATCATGTTACACTGATAAAAATAATGTCAGCCATCCATCAATGACTCCCAGGAAGACTCCAGTGCTCCAGGGGCAACGCTATGAACTCTGGGAGAGAGAGCCACGGAGCAGCTTTATTAGGTTAACTGTCTCTCTTACAGGAGACACTGTAACACATTCCTTAAGCAGTAGCATAGCCCAGACAGTTTTATTCTTACAAGGCACTAAGACAGACATGGGCTTCACAAGTACACTGTGAGGTCTTTACTGTTGGCATACTGTCACAAAGAAAAATGCCACACACACACACACACGCTACGTGAATAATAGAAAACAACTCAGGGGGGCGATGCTGGTGTCATTGGCCCCCCAGCTTATCAGTTTACAAACGCCAGAAAGGGGCAAACACCTCCAGCGAGTATCTCCCAGCGTAAAACCCATCAATATCTCACCTGTGTTTCACCACTGCCTCCAGGAGGCCCTGGCCTCAGGAAGGAGAACAACCTGAAGAAAATGCATTAGATAACACTGTGGACGACCCACTGGGTGGGCATTTTAAAGCCTTTTCTGAACTGTAACTATCAGAAACATTTCTGTTTGGAAACAAGAAAAAAAGAATGTGTCAGTCTCACTTTTCATGCTTTGCCCCTGAGTGAACTAAAATGAATGAAAGACTGACCTTGATGTTTGTTTTATTTGATACCTGTTACTATTCTCAAGTATTGTTATGCTTGACATTCTGTATTGTGGAAGTTATTCTATCTGTAAACATCAATCAACTATAATTTATTTTCACTCCCTACCAATAACTATAATTATAGTCATTGATATAATGGAGCAATCAGAATGCCATCGGCGTCATGGATTACATCAGTGGACCCACTTTTGGTTTATAACAATCCCCTACAGTAAGTTTATTTATATATTTTTATTGAACCAAGTGCCAACAAAGAACGAAAGCAAGACCTCATATGTTTTCACAGAATACAAAGCATTTGAAATAAATGTATTTTTGCTGAATAAATACAGTTGGAACTTTGTTAGACTATCCTTTTTTTCTTCATTTCTTTTCAACAAATGATAAACAAAGGATAAGATGGTGTGAATTCATAACAGGGGTATAGTCAAGATGAGCATTGAATTATGGGTAACTGTGGGGAAGATAAAATGAGTATTTCTAATACTTTCTGCAGACCAACTCAAGTCTCCCACCTCAAGGAATTCCAATTTGAATTGTGTTTCATTTTTTCGATTTCACTTTTTTCCCCCTGACTCCTGGACAAAGGCACAGGTCAGTAAACTACAGCTGGCTGGAAAAGTTCTCTTTAAGAGGGCTGCATATAAAAAGTCTGAAATAAATTATCTGCCTTGTATGAGTGCATGGCCCCAGCAACAGTTTAATTTCCAACAGCTCTGTCCTCGCTATGGTTTGAGGGGGACACGTGTGTATGCCTGCTTGTGGTTTGTGTGTGTGTGCAGGCTCTTTCTTTATTTTATTGAAATTTTCCTCTAACTTTGATACTGCCCCAATCCATATGCTACCAAGGTCTCTCAGCGGTGAACCACACCATTGATGTGGATTTCCCAGACTCTGACTCTCTATTATTGACAGGCTTGTTTTTACTGCATCTGAGCTCTCTGTGCCGCTGGAAAGTAATTCGACATCTGTTTCGGAAACCAAGATAGCTTTTTTTTGTAATACCCTTGGAACTCTAATAGTAATTTTACAGAAATCGATCCAGTTTTTTCCATCTGTTCTTCACAAACTATCTCTCTTTTTCTTGCCTGCTCGTGCCTTCTTAAGAAATACAAATTAGAGGTCATTGTGCTGTCGTTAAAAACTAGTCCTCTATTCAAGTTTGACACTGAGGGTTTTGGGAGGTCCACAGTGAGTTGCACTCTGCTGTAAAGTGAAAACGTTACAATCGAAGAAAAACACTCTGCAATATTTATTTAAGATGAATTCAGGTAATCTGGGATATTAGGTAATGTGGGACACATGCTATGACGACGTGTAGTCCACAGAACTCTAGGTTTAGCATGGATGTAATGTGACTGAAACACCAAAACTTGATTGGTGTGGTGTCACAGAAAGGGGCAGGGCACTTCCCATGGAAACTCCCATGAGAAAAAAAATTCCCAGATTGCCCGAATTCAGCCTAATTCAGTTTTGCATGTGTTATATGGAAGGTGAGTGTACTACATCTAGCAGGTGGTCAGTCATACACAGAAAATATGGTTTGATGTATATTTCTGTGGGGGTGGGGTGGAAGGGTTAGCTGTAATGTCCCCCTGTATAGGGTGTCAGAGGACAGGCGCGCTGATGGGGCGTAATGGAAGCCGGATGTCACGCCGGTGATAGCAGGAGCACAACAAGAGGGAAGGGGAGGGCTGGAGAGGATAGGACATTCCTGGGGTGCTTGTAGAAGGACACACAGGCAATTTGAGCTAAGAGAGAAAAAATAAAAACAGAAATATAGAAAGGATGCTGGCTGCAAAATGAGGGAGAGGTGGAAGGAAACGGCAAATAAAGCTCTGCCCCTAAAGCAACTGGAGAATGTGCAATTAGATGGCAAGCCAATGCCCATGTCAACCTTCATGGTAATGACGGACTGCAGTGGATGAAGTAGAAACCTAGAAAGGATCTGTGATGAGCCTCCTGAGACTTAGGAAAAAACAAGCAAAGGAGAGGAGACAGGACCAGGGGAAAATTAGTGAGAAAGACCAAGAGTGGAAAGGAATTAAGCCATAATAAAAACGGGATTAAAGAGAACAGAGAGTCTTCAGATAAATAATGGATCTCCTCTCATAGATTTGTGAGATTGTGTGTGATAGAATTTAGTTTTGATGAAAATAGACTTCGAAAATAAGCGAGTGACCCAGCCCTGCTCATGGAAAAGCATCATTGACGACCGAGCAGGCAGTCAGGTCCACTACTCTTCATGCAGATACAAACTGCTCAAGCTTATTATTTTCCAAGGCCTTGTTTTGCCCACCTTCACAATTGTCTGTGGAAACCCTGAGAAAAATGGAAATAAGAGGTATTTTTCACCAGTTCAGAGCTCTGAACTGGTGAAAAATACAAAAATAATGCTATTTACTTATTTATTTTTATTGCTGATTGTATTGTGTACTGAACTACAAACCAATGTATACATCCAACATAAACAATAGAGCAACCTTTTTTTTCCATATTGATCCACAAGCATTATGGTCAACAGTCTACCCCAACGATCCACCTAAAACCTGTTTATTAGGCTCAGAGATGTAAGGAAATTATACCAATTTCTCCTCTTTCAAATGTTCCATTTAAAACGACCAAACCCAGCAGTGCACTGCTATACCGTGTCACTTTTGCCTAGTGTAGATGTATAATTCTCACCCCAACAATTGTTGTCAGTGTTTCCCCAATTTACCTTGTGATTTGCTGCACTTACAGTTGGAGGTGAGGATTCTCATGTGATGATGAAAGCAATGCTGTCCCCACACCATGTTGACACTGCACCAATTTACCTGTCTCACACCTACAGCATACATCCAGACTCATCTAAAGAGAGGAAGAGAGAGAGACATATATATATGCAGACATGTATATACAGAAAAAAGAAGAGGAGAAAGAAAGAAAAGGAGAGAAAGAGAGAGAGAAAAGGTGGAGATGAGTGGGGAGGATGACGGCGGAGGGCAGGGGCGATTGTGTCCTGCTTTTTGCATTGAAAAGCCACTTTGGTCACACAAAAGCATTCTTTCTTTCCCTCTCCTTCTTTCTCTCCCTTGATTTCATCAGATACGCTGTGTCGAAAGGCGAGCGCTGACGATCACATGACTCGGGGAGAGAGGTGACAGAGCATTAACCTCTTTCTCCATGAAGAGCGCCTATGTAGGTCAGAATGAATAGGTTCTGTCTGAGCACCCCTCCTACCTGAAATGACAGTCAGATTTTGTCCTCCTTTCTCCGCAACGGTGACCACGCCAAGACGAGGAAAACGAGGACATCTCATATGGTCATAGTGCACCTCTCTCTCTTTGTTAGTCTCTTTCTCCAAACTTAGCGCCTTAGCTTGAGTAAGCTAGCATCTTAACAGGCCTAGTGTATATGAGCAAATTAATTAATTATCTGAATTACATCAGATATTTCAGTGGCAAGCCTGTTACAAATGCAATTGTTGACATATTTGGCAAAAGCAGGATGAAAGAAGTCATGGGAGGGGAATGAATAAACTGATTGGATTATGATGCTGAGTAAATTCCCTCTTTGTGCTCCCTTATGAGGTAGTAATGATACCATTTATTCATACAGACGTGTTGCCAGATTAATTTTGCGCCAAATTTCAACAATTAGCATTATTGGGGGATTGTATTCAGGATAAATTAGTTGAAAGTTTTACTGGGATCAGTGCTGGTGAATGCACATGCAGTCCTTTTCACTAAACGCTGTTGCTAACGCTAATGCTTAAACATTCATTCATCATTCATACCGGCTTATTTATCCAATATCTGCTCTCTTTTTTGTAGCCTGCGGGCTAGTTATACTCACTAAACAAATACAGCTTGCCCATTTGAACAGTAAGAAACATACGCCTTCCCTTCAGGCTATTTAAGAGTATTTAAGTTGTACATTCATGAGTGTGTTTATGTTAATAGCGGCAGATGCGCTAACACTAGCTATAACACTGTCTGATGGGCCACATCTCTCTGCAGTTACTTCTCCCACACAGCCTGGAAAAGCTCTACAGTAGGCAGTCTGTTTACAAGTACAGCACTTCGTTGACTAGAGAGAGAATGGAATAATGTCTCCTCACCTCTGAACGAGAACATCGTTTCATTCTCACTGGCACCAAGACATTCCCTATCAGTACAGATTTCCCCCGCCCCAAAAATGGACAACAGCTTTTATGAAAATGTCAGCGTCAAGGCATGTGGGGGAGATAAAAGCCCAGAGAGGAGACCACGTTGAGTCAAGTTTGACAATGCTGAGGCAGAGGGAGAGCGGTTGAGAGATTGTGTGGATGTGTCAGAGAAGGTTATTGATGGATGCTGCACCACTGCTGCCTGTGAATAGTACTGTGAGGGCTGCGCATCCTTACGGGCCACTCACTATTCAAAAGTTTCTTTTTCTTCTCTTTTTTGTAAGGTAACCTTTTTCACTGCAGTTATATTTATCTAGTTTGAGTTGAGAGCGAGAGATCAAACTGACATTGAACACTATAGTGTTTAGTTCATGTGTTTGGATAGAATTGCAGGAGTGAGTCACAAAGCTAACTAGGGAGGGTACAATTTCTGGGGAAATTGTAGGGTGTGCTTGCTTGCGTCGGTTGCACAGGGGTCCGTTTTTGAATGACATTTTTACAACTGATATTTCTGTATATTTTATATAAAAATGCATACTTATTATTTATAAAGATTACATAGACTTAAAAGCATTTTTTTTTTTTCACTGCTCATTTACAACTGAAAATACGAGTGAAGTGTAGAATGAAATAGATGTCTTCTCATTTCCCCTGCAAGAGGCTGCCTCATCGTTGAATCAAAACGAATAAATTGGGCAGACCGGTGTAAAAATTGACCTAATCTCTATGACTTAAACGTCATTTTAAGTTTTTCCCTTCTCGTGATATTTTCAGGCATTTAGCCTACTCATTGCATTCATTCATTAATAAAGAACCCCCTTTGAAGATTATTCTACGACGTTACCCGGCAGTAGAAGATGGAATCGCGATTCAAACAGTACCATCTGCTAACTGAAAATATGCCCCCCAAAACGTAAATAAGATTGACATTTATTTAGTGGAAAATCGCTCATTCATAAAAAGCTCACTGGTAGCGATCAGTCAGTAACAACGCAAAATGCGATATAGCCCTATGTGGACAAGCTGCCCCGGTAAATTGTACTACTACGGTACAGTACTAGACTACTGCTGTGTTTGTCTTGGTAGCGATTGCGTTGGTTGAATTGGATTTAACGTTCCGTTGTACGGTTTAGGCTGAAATGAATTATTTTCATGAACAGGTTGACAACGTTTAGGCTGTGGCAATGAAGTTCAGGTTAGTAGTTAGATAGACTTTTGATTTAAGTAAGGGGAGTGCCGAACATGTTCTGTCGCCGTTTGACTTCCTAAACAGTTGTGTAGATGTTTGTGTAGTGTCTCGCGTAGGCTACAGCGTTGCAGTGAGCTACAGTACACTGGTTTGAAACCACAGGTAATGGTAATTTCACCAACAAATCGTTTACTAATAAATCCTACAACGAAAATGTATATGTGAGGAATGTTTATTTTAACGATTGAAAACAGATAACGCTACATCATAGACCACTGTAGTATGTGTTGCCCGGGCAACACAGGCTAATGTCATGATGCTAATACTTCAGTGAAATAGTAGACTACTGTTTCCGAAAGTAGATGTACTTCCTTAATAATATCAGCTTATATTGTACATTACACATCACAATTGTGTGTCATATCACAAAGTAAAATGAGTAAATAGTTATCACCCTGGCCTCTTTGCTTGTGGCGTTTCTGCAGCTGCCTTGCAGTAAAGCTATAGTTAGCCTAGCTATCCCCCAAGTTAACAGATGCGAAACGAATGTTCTACCAAAGGTAGTCACGCGTGTTTTCGTGATGTAGTGACGTTAGTAACGTCAGTGACTGTGGCTAGCAAATTAGCCACCGTTAGCTTCACTTTTCGCCACAAAAACGTAACTTGAGCCTAAACCATGCAACGGAACGTAAATCCCAATAGAAGCAACTCAATCGCTACCAAGACGAAACTTTTGACACCTAGGTTGTCTATGTAGGCCAAATATTGACTGAGTTTTAGGGGGGCAAAAAGAATAATAATAATATATATGTGAGAGAACAAAGGTTGTGCTCTCGCCGAAGGCTTGAGCACACCCAATTACAGCGCCTTCTCTGATAAAAAAAAAAAAAAGAGAAGAAGTTAGCTAAAGAGAATTTGTTCATGATGAAAAATCGTATTCAAAGCTCTGTCCCTTGACCCTCCTAGATGTTGAACACAGCCCCTCGTCATACTGTGATGGAACTTAAACATGAGGCACTGGGACTGGCATTAATATCTAGGTCACACACCAGCAAATTATTTTTAAATATAAATACATAATAAATGTACTATCATTGCCTCTCTTGAAGTGGGACATCTTATTGCATACATTTCACACACACTCCCTCTAACTTCATCATCAAATAAAACCCACATGATGCTTCTCGCTGTCCCAGTGTGTGGATGCACGTGCATCCGGCCCTCAGGCACTGCATCGGAAGACACACGTCATGAAGTGTGATCGGCGGGTGGCATTCCCGGCAAGGTCCCCCCACCCCAACCCAACCCATATCTGAACCGTGGGAAGCGGTGGCCTCCAAGGATGTTCCTGTCACAGATGAGGCCCTACAACACCCACCTCCTCCACGTGTTTGATCTCAGGGCAGACCTCTGGTCCCAGGTTACCGAGGTGATACAAGCTGACTCCTGTGGATGTTATCATGAAATGTTTGTGAACATTTTTCCCGATGTTTGTTAGTTGTAATTGTGTAAAAAATAAACTAGGGAATGATTCAGACTCACAATCTATATGTATTTAACAATGGCAACAATTGCAGGCAAACAACAGCTATTATCAAGAACTGAATCTTTAACCCTTGCCCTCCATCCATATATTTTGACATTGGAGATCTCTAACTTATCCAACCTGCAAATTAATATAATAATGACCTTTGACAACACATCATTTTCATAGCTGACCTATCAGCAGGCATATAGCAAGATAGGGAGATGGAAAATCATCGTTGTAATTGACTTCTGTCCGGGTCTTGACAAAAGGTCACCCGGCAGCCAGACTGGCGAGTAATTAAAACCTCCCGCCGCTCTTTTTAGACAGTGGTAGGAGCAGAGACTTCGTTTCTGACATCATTAGTCATGGTTCCGCCGTCTCCAAGCACTCAGTACACTCATCCTTTGCCTACATTTGCATTCGCACACAGTGTATAATCATTAGTAATATCTCATGTAATTGGAGGTGGCATTTGGGAAATGGTTACCTGACAAGTACTGGGGTGTGAAAAGGTGGGGGGGAGGGCAGTGCTGTCAGTGTTGAATAAAAGGTGGACGTAGTGCGTTCCCTACCCTCAGATTCTCATCTGTCTTCATTTGTTCAGGAAGAATGATCAGGAGGTTAAAATGTTCACCTCGATACAAAATAAAACCATCCCATTGTGCTTCGGTACTTTTCTGTACTTTTTTAAGTCACCTTGATGCCTCGGCCACCTCCAACTTCACTTCGCTCCTGCTTTCAGCAGTGACGCCCCTGCCGCTGTGGCCCACTTGTTACAGCAGTTGCAAATCTGCTTTGAGGAAACACGGTATTGAAAGGCAAAATCGAAGCCAGTCGACCACAGCTGGCATTTGTTGCCTTCGCAGTACAGCAGCTTGTGCTGTAATTCTGTCCCTGTGTTTTCACAGTTTGTTCACTATCAGCTACTGCAACATTCAGAACATGCCGAAGAATGATTCTGAGAGGATGGCTGTCATGTCAAATTACGGATGTGAGCCCAGAACTGTACAGGCTCAGATATGTACATGACAGGCTCTGTGCCAACCTGCTGAAGACCAAACCTGAGGTGTAGCAGCCAGATGTCTAGCACAATCACATCGTGTACAGTATCGCCACGATCGCTGCAGCTACATGGACCGAGACCTGAATCCTACACCAACGTGTACACACATGCACACTGGTGTACAGTTTGAACCAGACACATCACTCAAACGTGCATGCACAGAACATGCTGTGCGGTGGCTGGACACAGTGAGTGAGGAGGATGTACACAGAAGCCTGGGGGTGCTGATGGAGACCGGCCCATACAAATCCAAGCCAATCTGTCAGCAGAATGGCCTGCTGCAGCTCCAAGCAGGTCCACACACACTACCAGACATACACACAAACACACACATATACCACCTGCCAGCCAGCCCGCCCATGAATCAGTCATCTCCTGCCCCACTCTCTCCCCCGTTCGCTGCCTGATTGACAAACGCGCCGGGCATCCTCAGCGCCTCTCTCCTCTCTGACGCTCCACAGGCACCTGTTTGGAATATCCACTTTGATGCAGGTAGGCCGTGGTTTAAGACAGTGCGAGCCAGACACCAAAGCTTTGTGCTTGCAGCTTCACAATAGTCCCAGTTTAAACCAAGACTCGGCTGTGGACACATGTACTGTATTGGCCTTTAGAAGTAGATGATCCATTTCGGATTCTGTAGAACGTAAACCTTCATTCCTGACATGCAGAGATGTGTCTACCTTTTTACTTTTTTAAGCATCAAAAACATGATCAAATACTGTTACATCCAGCTAGTTTTGTAATATAAAGGTGCACGCAAAAAAGGTCACGGTTAATGAACAGGTGTTTTTATTATTACTTGTCTGTACTTTACGCAACTGCTGCTCAGCTTGGTAGAGCCAAAGTACATTGGGGTGCCCTGGTGGCTCACCAGGGAGAGCGCGAACCTTACGGGCTGAGATCCTAATGCTGTGGATTGGGTTCGATTCCAGCCCAGCCCATTTCTGAATGTCTTCCCCGTATCTAAACCCATACATTCCGTGTGTCTGTCCAAAAATATATCTTAAAGAAGAAACAAAGGTAATTTCAGTGTCTGAATCCCATTGGATGAATAAAACATTCCACCAAGACAAGGAAAAAACAAAATTGATGTAAGCAGTCACTTCACAAGCTTTGTTCTCTGATGGCTGTCAGCTGACGGCCAGCTCCTTACCTCAGCGTGTCAGAGAGTGACAGGGGGAGACCGAGAAAAGACGAAGAAGAAGAAGCTGAAAGTCCATTAACTTCTTCTCACTAAAATAGCATTGCTTCCCTTTATCCTCCACAGTATCACCTATGGACTTTCTCCCATGGTTCAGCAGCAGGGAAGTCTGGTAATTGGTTCGACGGCTGCACAGCCAGAGAAATCCTGTCCTTTTCCTCCCTCATTAGAAGCCGGGCATTCAGCCGCTCTGAAATTTCAATAAGCTTTTGGTTCAAAGCGCCTCGACATTTGCAGATATTATATTGACTTGAAGACGCCCCGTTTACAACTCCAAGATACGATACACGTCGCAGTGGTGTTTGTTTGACTAGGCGGGTGTGACAAAGGTAACTCAAATCAAATTGGATTTGTATAGCACTTTTACAAGCAACGTCAGAGGGCTTCTCTATGCCCATAGAACTGCACCTAAACCAACCAAAAGTCCTCACAGAAGACAATGGAAAACTCACCGGAACATTCTGACAGTAAAAATTAAGGAAACCTTTGGAGAACTTACAGTAGGCTATTCAGAGAAGGATCCCCTTCTGTACAAACGATTGCATATACAAAGAGGTGCAGACCGTACGCAGTAGGAAGAGATAACATATATTATTTGGCAAATTAATGGATGGTGAAACATAGACTTTTAGAGTTATGGATTAGTACTAGAGCTTTTGCAGCACTCTGCATTGGAGTTTGTCAGTTGGGGCAGTGGTCAGCTACTTTCTTCGGAACGGATCGAGCAACTTGGATGTTGTCATACCTGTATTTGCGATTGGAACTGCCACACTTTATTTAATCATTGTACGTTTACAAGATCAGATATGTCCTATAAACAGACTATTCGAATGCTTCCTGTTTAACTAATGCTTTAATCTTCCTACATAAAAAAATTGTGTTTACTCACTGGCTTTTCTGTTTACTCACTGGCTTTTCTGTTATGTTGGGATTTGAGAAAATCCACAAATAATTTGTATTACTGCACTGTATATTATCCTCTCTGCAATTGGTACTACTCTCTAACGTGATTAACTTTATCTTTGCCTGTCTTTGGGCTGGTAGTGAGGTCACTACACAGCGTAGGTTGTGAAATGGCAACCAGAAATGGCAAGAATTGTTCAGTGTCTCCATGACAGTGCTGTAGTGAATCTATTTGAAAATGGCACTAGGTTACAAATGGAGATCAATGGTTGTACAAACAGGGGTCATCCAGCTTTCAGCAAAGAGTCACCAAACTATATTTTAACCTCGACTCAACCCTAAAGTCAACAACTCTTCATCGTTATCTTGATACTTCAGTCCCCTCTGGTTAATTTTAGTATAGACAAACGCCCCAATATCCTTTCCTGTTTGTCCAGGCCTAGTGGGATATGACTAATGGAGTGTTGTGCTTAAAGGATTGCGTTGTCTGGTGTGAGTGTTCCGTAGGTCACAGTGAAGTTAATTACCTGGGATTGAGTGGTTACTCTGCCCCTCTCTGGGGAGTTACTTTGCAGACAGATGTAAAGAGTAAAGCAATGTGTCTTGAACTGGTTGCATATCCAGGTCACTGTAGAAAAACAACCACTTTTCCCCCCTCTCCTTTATAAGCCCCCTGTGTCTCTATAATTCTTTAATTTGATGTCAGAATCTTATTTCATGTTTGCCATGGGGTACCAACATTGTGACCTAATGGAGTATAGACCTGTGTTCTCTTTAGGGTAGAAGGGGCAAGATTGGGTCAATCCTAAATTAATTACTTCAAGAGGCAAATTACCACATTCAGTTTTTGTCAAACACCCTAATAGCAATGTCCTTAAAATAATGTGGAACTGTGATTTATTTTCCTCTTTTTTTCCTAAAAGGATTAAAACATGCTATAAACACCTGAGAGGTGGATTTGTGGAGGAAGTAGAACCTGTTTAAACTTGCTCTGGTTTGGAGGCATTCTGGGTCAGGTGACAATGCCGGTTCCACAGATTTCAGAGAAGGGTGGAGTGGGGCTGGGTGGGGCAGGACATAAAAACGTCTGTGATTTTTCACCACTCCCCCCCCCCCCAACAAAAAAATTAAAGTGGTTGATTGAAACAGTTGAAATAAGAAAGAGTGAGAGAGACATTCAGAGAGAGAGAGAGAGAGAGAGTTGGAGAGGGAAAGAGAAAGTAAGCGGGTTAGGAAAAAGATGTAGAAATCCCTATGAGCAGTGGAGCGTTTATCAGTGGATATATTTCGGCAACTAGTTGGCAAGTGTGCAATGAAGCCTGCCACGGTATCACAGCGCACTGTGGCTTTTAATAGGAACACGGCTTAAGAGGCCCTAACATCTTTCGTTTCACTTGAAGTTGTCACTCAGTAATCCCTCGGCAAAGTGTAATGCGGCCGGATTAGCAGCACAACCCCAGATTTTCAAATTATCATCAGAAAAACCCGCTGAATGATGTTGCTAATAGGAACCAAATTATGCAGAAAAAGGAAGCGGAAGCAATCCCACCCTCCTTCTTTTTTGCCTTTTGATTTGTCATGTTACTTTCTCTCTCCCCCCCCCCTTTCTCTTTCAGAGCATTCAAATAAGCAAGCCACGACATTCATGTCCACTAGTGTTGGAGCTCAGGAAGAAGAAAAAGAGGACGAAGAAGAAAAAGAGGACAAAGGAGAAAAATAAACTTCTGGATGATGACATGGTAGTAGGAGTCCATCTGTGGCATAGTCCCAGCCTAATCCCTCTTTCCTTAGGGAATGACACTGTGCAACACAGACTCCCACTGACTGCCTATGTCAACAGCCACAGGAATGGAAGTGGGAGAGGAGGAAAGAGAGAGAGGACTCCCTCCAAGGCCAATTCCCACAGCTCCCATTTCCCAGGCAGCGAGAGCCATCTAAATCACAGACCAGGAACGCAGCCGCACAGAATTCCTTATGATCACCAAGTTGGGAGGGTTGGAGTTTGAAGATGAAATTATTTCAACACTTGCCTTTTCCTTTTCTCAAGTAAGTTCTCAGACTCTCAGCAAGTCCTGCGAAGACAAGAGACCGCAAAGATCAAAACCACCCTTAAATCTCTTCACTAAATATGTATCAATCCATTTTCTGCTATATTAAATTGACTGGAGAAACACTTTGTGTGTAAATATATACGTGTGTGTCTGTCTTTGTGTGTGTGCATGAATATGACTATACATCAGTATAATGTACAGTATGTATACTGCCACATAATGTTATAAGACTGTAGGTTGACTGTTTGAAAATCGTCCGGTCAGTACCTTCACAGTGTTTAGCTGGAAGGAGGACCAACACATTCTGGACGTTCCACTTTTTCAGTTGGTTTGGAAGAACAGACACAGCCAGGGGACAAGGAGGAGGAAGGAGGAGTAGGAGGGAGGAGCAGGAGGGAGGTGGAGGGGATGGGTGTAGACTCATCCTGCCCTCAGAGCCCCATTGGGCTGGCTGTCACAGGGAACGTGATTTACGATGCCATCAAACTTGACCAGTTTTCTTTCTTATGTTACTTTACAAGGGGTCACTGTGTTGTTGTAGATATCTTCATCCCTCTCGATACCTTCACAACTCAACAAAATATATAAATAAATAAAAACACAGGTCAAGGGTGAAAGGTATGTGATAATGAATGTGTCAAAGACATTCATTTGCAAATACATTTGAAAGAGCATTTGCATAACACAGACTTTTAGATGTTGCAGTGAGATGTCGGTGACCATATTAGGACAGTGTTTCACAGTAAAAAATCAGGTATGGTCAAAGAGCCTTTAGATCTTAACACCAATTACTGCAGATTAACCTGCAGCACTGCACATCTCTTGAGCTGGAATATCTTTGACTTTGAACCTACAGTGTCTGAAGAAACTGCTGAACGAATACATCCTCCCCTCTCGTCTGAACGTCAGCCGATGATGAAAACTCTTCCACACACCTTGCAGAATCTCGACTATTGGGAAGTTAGCTGTAGCGCCATTTGATAGCGACTTATTTCTCCGCCAGTGCGATTTCAGGACAAACTATGGAAGTGAATGCAACATGACAAACTATTTAGATGTGTGTCAAATTCATTTCCCATCCTCCCTTGACGGAGTCACACGGCCGGCAGTCATCTGCGGTGGTGCTCTGACTGAGGGAGAGAGAGAGGGAGGGAGAGAGAGAGCATGAGGGATGGAGAGGGGACTCTCTCTGTCAAAGGAGATGGCTTGGCTTCACTGATTAGCTACGCTCACTGAGTATGCCCAGTTGCCTAGCCCACGGTTAAAGGGTTGGAATGGATTCTGGTCTGTGTGTGTATTTGTGTGTGTGATGGGATGGGGGACTGAGGGTGTTGTGGAGGGGGTGTTTGCAGAGCCGAGGTTGCATGCTAATAAACACATGGTGTCACAGAGTCATGCAAATATAAACTGTCCCTGGCCGTTCCTCTTTGCATTTTATTTGCTCCTCGGCTGCATGACTGTCACTGTTTTTTTCCCTTCTAAAAAGTGCTTACTGTTTTTAATGCTTGGATTCATACAGCAACCAGAGGGCATCCAGGTATTGCTGATTATGGTCAGGCCTACTACATGATAGCTACAGGACTATTGAAATCTCAAAGGGTTGTCAACATCAAGGACTAATCACAAAATGAATATATTCAATAATAAACAACTGGTTTTTGTGACTCACTGACTAATTATTACATGTCCTGCTGTCTTGCTGTGTTGAGAGAAATTATCAACTGTTGCCAACACATTATTCAGGATCTGGGAAAGATTACCCTTCTGGCCCACTAAGCCATTGACAACCCTTTAAAATATTCTCATTGACTTATGTTCTGATCAGTATGAGTAGTGGTGACAATTTTGTCAGCACAGTTACGTTGATTATTGCACCAGGTCAGACAATGTTGATCTTGTTTTGGTCCCAAGGAGAAGTCTCACTCCACATCACAGAATCTTTCTGCACTATTTCTACACAATCCTCTTTTATGGAACCATTCATAACTGTACTCTAAATGAATAAATGTTTACATAAAAGTGGTCATGGTATGGTGCTTGTGTTGTTATAAGAATGTTAACTAAATGTGCTTCATTACTTTCTACTACAGTACCATCCCACTAAAGGGCATGAAGCAAGGTCAAAAGGGTCATCTTAATTACTCTGAATTACTACAGAAAGACACATACAGTGTGTTCAGTGTGTAGAAATAGGGCTGTAACACAAGGACGAGCAAAGACCTTGTCAGTTTTCAAATGAGCTAGGACTTCAGAAGACACCCTAACATGGAACTACTGCTAGTTCTCTTGCTGTTAGCATGCATCTGTCCTGCCTAATTGGCCTTTAAAAGAAGCTTAGAATCTTCTAACATATCTGGGCCATTAAGGCAAGTCCATACACAGTATATGGGAGTTTTCAAGAGGGCCACATTGGCACAGTAATCCACGCTAAGACCTGTTCCTTTACTCATTATACAGAGATGGCCAATTGGGGACATTTCTGTAAACAAGTGGCTGGCAACTAAGCTCATGCTACTTCCTATTGATTAACAGATGTTTAATCAACTGAGACGGTTGTGTAGATCTAGTTATTTACTTACTCCCGAACCCAGGTCTAATCACTTTAGTAAGGACCAAACTTGCACACAGCAGAGCTCAACCGGAACAACCGTGCAACTGAACAATCCCCCACACTGACATGAATCTATCATCTGCCAGAATGTCCTTAAGAGTTTTATGGAGATTGCTGTCGAAGCTGGAGTGAGTCAGTGATCTTACTTTTGTTGTTTTAACCATTTGAAGTTCCCTCAGTGTTGGATATTTTACAGAGCCTGGGGTTCAGATGATACTGTTATAGAGATGAAAGCGAAGAGCTATTAGAGCCAGCATGTATGCATCATTTGTTATTTCATCAATTAGAATATCTACTTAGCCAATCAAGACCGATGTGTGTCAACGCCTTTTGCAGATTGAAAACATTGCGCCCTTCTTACTTCATCATTCAATCTAGAATAACTACAGGTACGCAGATTCATCCTGAGTATGAAAATACTTTCTGACAATCGTATCATCCTTTAATTCTTCGTCACTCTGACTGGCACAGGTTTGATCTTAGACCTACTTTTTCCGTGTGGTGCTTGATAGGAGATTTGAGACGTTATATACAATGCAAATCTGTATGTTGGGCACAGTTAGATCATGTAGAATGTTATGATCTCTATGCGTGGGTTTTTGTGGTTGTGTGAATACCTATACATAATACAGCCCAGAGTCTGCAATTTATGATAATCTTGTGAGAAATCTCAATGCACATAAATAGTGCATTGATTAGCAAATAAATTGAATTTCAATCTCAGTCTTAATGTGTTGGTTTTCTACCTTGTCAGAAATACTTGAATTGGCAATGGCTATTTTTACCTAAAGGGTAAAAACGGGGTTACATAGCTTAGTAAGTAGTCAAGTTCAATATACAATGACTGTTTGGCCACACAAATATCTTTAGGTCAAACACAAAGACGTCATAGGTCAAACACAAAGTGTGTCGTCAGCGGGGAAAAATACAACTTTTGGCTGTTCATTTGAAGGATAATCACACTTCTGATGATTCATATAATAAGACCAGAATCTAAAAAGCTGACCAAATTTGTCTCAATCAGGGATGCTACCATTTAACTTAGCCATTCTCAGGGTTGATAACATTTTCTGATAATGACTGTGCATTCACTACACTTCAGCATAGTTTCACTCTGAATTTATGCAGAAGATACAACATTGCAACAGAGGGAAGATTTATACTAAAGGAGTTCTCCCTTGCAGCTAGAGCCAAACATTTACTGTGTTTTATTTCCCCCGAGGATTGTGGAACTATGTTGATAAAAACGTATATTCACTTCTCAGAACAAAAGCAGATGTGATGTTCTTTAAAAAGACTATGATAGCCCCAGATATGGGTTATTTTGACGTTGGCCTCCCTTTGTGTTTTCTTGTTCACTTGCTTGTAGTTTATTGATCTTTTCTGGGTTTCTTTCAGGGGTTCCATGTGGATAAAATGATACTTATTGATTCTCACTTTTTTTCTACTCCCTCAAAACAACCTGATCCATGACGATGCATGTAATATACTGTGATACTGAACATGAGTAACATTATGGGTCAGATTTTTTTAAATGACTATTCTTCACATATATTGCCACTAACACTGATAACAAGTGATGGAAAATGACTTGTTAAGGGACTACTCTCCAACCAAAATGTTCAAGAACAGAAGACAATTTCTATTCTTCCTGTCAACTGCTAGCTGTCAATGTAAAAACTAAAGGACATCCGCATCATGAAACGATGACATTCGTGTGAAGAATGAACAACCACACGGCCTACAGGATTCTGTCTGCAGGTAAAGTCAGGTGGTGTGGCGCTTTGGAAGTCCTGAAGTGACATGTCTAGCTGTCAGCTCCGAGGGCTACTCACTGTCAGCCGTAATGGGGGATGTTGAGCTGCCCTCTACACCTCTGTCCGAGTAGGAACGCCATCACAACCTCCCCTCTGGGGAGAAACTACATGGCGTCTGGGAGGTTCCATTTCACAATTCTGATGTTTACAACATTTTTGGTTCCACTTGTGTGAATGTGTGTGTAAAAAGACAGAGAGGGAAGGAGAGAAAAGCAAAGGAAAACAAGGGGGGGGGGGCAGAAAGAGCACAGAAAGAAGGAAACACAGACGGGCAGACAGACGGGCAGACAGAAAGACAAGCAAACAGACAGGCAGACAGACAGACGGGCAGACAGACGGGCAGACAGACGGGCAGACAGACAGATGGGCGAGCAGCAGACATACAGGAAGGTAGACATCCTGGCATCAAATCCCGGGGAAATTCAGAAACATTCACACAAAAAAGACAAAATGCAGAAGCTACCCAGACCCATTCAGTCGCAATGATGCGGTCAAGAGCTGCAGTCACTCATCTCAGACTGATCTCCTGATAGAACATGATGCCAGACACAGCAATCCCCCTGGCACAATGAATTCTACACTGGGCAACAGTTTGATGTTTGGTTGGGAGGACAGCACCAAAGTGGATGCTTGGAGGGGTTCCAGAGATGAAATACACGCAGCCAACAGTGACCATCGGTCGTGACTCAAACCCCCTAGGTGGTCACTGCAATGTGTGATCTAAAGAAAGGTTTAATAAAATGATATATGCAGCAATTGTGAAGGCTGCAATTAATTCTAAATCTTAAGATTTCGTTTTTGCTTGCCATTGCAATTCTCATTGAATATTAAAATGGGGAGGTATGATTAAAAGTCGTTGTTGATATATAAAACAAATGCTGCAACTGCAAAACTTAAATCACATAGGCTATGCAGAACCTATTGTTGTCTTGTTCTAAAGCGGCACTTTAATTGAAGAGATAACTCATTATAGTCGGGTAGATCATTTATTTCCCCCGTTAGGCTCTGTTCTTCCTTTCAAACTTGCCTCCTCAGAGCGGAAAAGCAACTCATTATTTTCTGTCGGCCAGTTCTTTTTTTCTGTTTAGGGGACTTGTGAATGGCAGCCAATAGGAGGTTAGAGTCCCTTCTGCTTCAGCCTCCCTGACATCTACGGCGAGAAGTGATGCAGCGCGAGTGAAACGCAGTTGAGGAACAGGCACAAAAGCTGCTTTACAACTGCTGCAGTGAACGGATACTCTAAGCTCCATCATACGCCTTGCTACCGGGGGATACCCTGCAAAATAGAACTTCATTGGCAGGTGAGTCCTTAGAGAAAATGTACTTTTCTCATCTCTTGTTGTAAATATCGTTGCTACTGTTGTGACTGGGCGGATGGAGTCGATATGGTTACTTACACATCGGGCATAGCTTTTTGAAGTCTGCAGTGTGTCCAGTGTCAGCGAGAGGTTGTTGACCGTTGCGCATTAAGTAACTGTAATAAGAATATCTCTTGAATTGTGTGACAACCACTGACATATAATGATGACCGGTGAGTTGATAATAACTTATAAGGATATGACGGGAAGTTAGTTAAACTGCTTATTTCTTGTCATTTTAATATATTTTATATTAATGCATACGCTACACTTTGATCGACTCAGAGCATAGGCTTATATTTTAAATTAGTGAAAGCAACATTTTCAGCGTGAAAGTGGATCATTTTTCTGTCCCATGACATCGCGTTTCATGCGACAATGATGTAGCTTACATTAAAAGAACCGTCACACACATAATTATTGTTCATGTCTGCATGCGAATTATGGATCTTTTGTTGGTAGAATTTAAAGTGTAAGTTAGCCTACATTTCGCTATCGACAAGCATCAAATGTAGACATCTACAGCGCTCTTCTTGAAATGTCTCTGTCGGTGGTCGCGTGTTGAAATTAACGGTATCGCGGGATGTGAATTGATCCAGGTAGGATGGGGCTTAGCCTATTGTGCGCTAATAATGTTGGATGCGTACCTGCCGTAACGTGCGATAAAGGCTTTACAAAAACGTACAGAACAGACATAGCCTTGTCGTTTGAATGGACTCCTAAAGTTTACCGAAGTTTTTATAGTTTTCTTTTTTCCCCCCAAAACAACAAAGCTATGTGAATAACAAAGGTAGGTCTAAGTAACATTATGTGGCTATGAATATGGAATAATGCAAATTACTGTTGGTTACACTATGTAAAGGTTGTATTCAGTTTGTCAAACTTAAGAAAATGTTGTCTGAGTGTGAATATGAATCTAGATAGAGATAGATACAGAGACAGCATGTGTGTCAGAGAGAGAGGGTGCAGAAATGATATAGAAATGGAATTTCACGACTCGCGATTTCATAAAGTTTGGCAGGCCTAGTCTCTAGATAGCTCCTGCTCCTTATTCCTCTGGCGTTCAGCCTTAGAAAATACGCCTGCAGGAGGCCAAGAAGTTATTTGGAAGAGTTGACAAACTACCCAGGGAAAATGCGGCAATAACGACTCAACACAAATCAAAATTACAAACATATAGACACTTTTACTGCGATAAGACGATCAAGGCTTTTAGAAATATCATGTCACCATTTATATTCATTTTGGCAGGCCATTAATGCTGATATTTGTCATAATTCATTTGGAATTTGAAAGCAACTTGTCTTCGTTTTGTTGTTGGTGACAGTTTGATGAAAGAACTGTGCAGTGTGATGACCTGAGTCTTTTGCACCAGAACAGGTTTCGTAGCTCAGTTTTTACATACGTGCTGGTTTGAAGTTCAGAGATGAAAGAGAGAGCAGCATAGAATCTCAGCCTGATCAAAGACCTACAGAAAACAGGGCAGGTACTGAATATTTAAAATCTCCACAAATATACTTTCCTGTGTGTGTGGGTGTATGTGTTTGTGGTGGCATGGGTGCTTATGCAGACATTAAAAGCAATAAAACATAATTTGATTTGACATTAATGAAAAAATAGTCTTCAAATGCCATTACCCTTCCCAAGTCTGCTTCGAACCTTCGAATCACAGATGTCAGCTATTTGTTTTTGTCTGTCATGATGTCTTATTCCCAGATCTCATTGTTCCATGGGTCATTTCACCATCGGCTTAGTGAAATGCCACAGGCTTCATGTTGGGATGTATGGCCACCACGCTGACTGTCTCTCCATCTGCCCATCGTCTCTCTCTCCCTTGCGTGTGTGGTGATGACATCACAGGGTGGTGGGTTTACCCGATGGCCAGGCCATGGTGACCAATGACCCGAGCTGATTACATTATGTGTGCTCCAGATGGGCTCCGTCATTCTGATGTGTCCTGTTCCACAATCATAATATTGAACCTTTCAAGTCCTCTCCAGTCTGCAGCATCTGGACCTAATGAAATCATATCTCAGTGGCCACTGTTTGAGAACACCATTTCCCTATGGGGGTCCTTTTTGTTTTCGAGAGGGGCAGACTGGGTCTTTGAAGTTTGTCACAGTATACCTTGGGGCATAAGTTTTTTTTTTTTTTTTTTTTGGTAGACAACCTTGATCATTTCACATAATATTCCGTCATGAACATGGCCGTGTTGACATGGTGCAGGGCTTCCTCTCAACACTTGACATGCATGATGTCTCTGTTGCTACAAATAGAACATGCGTCCATGAGGGAGGCCCCCCTGGTAGATGTTTGTGGGGGGGGGTCCACATGTAAGAATCAGTATGGATGGTTGGAACAGCTCTCAGAAGGTGTGTGTGTTTCTGAAGCATCACTGGCCATTAGTGTTGAAGTCATCAGTGGGATTGCAGCTTGATATCTAGTACTCGCTAATGAGACAGGATCATCCACAGAAGCTTCCATCTGGGTTTGGATAGAGAATGTTAATCAACATGCCTCCAGTCAAACAGAGAAATATAGATTTCAAACTCAAACACGGTTCCCTGATAGGAGGTCTGTTCTCTGTTAGACTCCGGCATCGGTGAAGGTGAATGTCCCCCCTTGAAGTTAAACCCAGGTCCCAGATCTCATTTGCAAGGACTAAGGGAGACAGGGCAGGGAGGAATATGCCACTCCTTTTTTGACAGGTTTCAGGAAAAGGAATGCTGGATGTTGCTGGATATTGTAGCATGCCACTGTAGAATCTGTTCAAATCCGTGGATAAAAGGGCCCTACTTTACGTCCGTTATCCGGTAAATACACAATGAGATGAGACCATCGTCACCTCACTTAACAATCGGTAATTATCTCCCCACTTTGTAAAAGGAGGACAGCAATTACACAGGAGCACGCTTGTTCATCTATTTTCATAGCTGTGTTGTTTTTCATAGCTGCTTCATTGTTGACCAACAATATGTGTATGCCTGTGTGTGTACATGCCTGTGTGTGTACATGCCTGTGTGTGTACATGCCTGTGTGTGTACATGCCTGTGTGTGTACATGTCTGTGTGTGCTGATATGGAAGTGTGCAAGGTGCATGCTTTGGTTCTTTTGGGGGGAAAACCATTCACACTGACTCCCATATAACACTATCATGGAGAATGTTAGGATGAAATCAGTTAGATGTCTCTGGGTCTAGAGACACTGCAAATTGCTGCCAACTTTGAATAATGCGTTCTGCCAACAGGTTTTTTGCCCTCTCTCTCACTGTGGCTCAGCTCTATAGCTCATCTAATTACTGTACGAGGAGTTTGAGAGACAGTCGAAAAATTCAGATACAGCGCTGGGTGGAAATGGGCCCTGGGTCAATTTAAGGCATTGTAACTGATTTACCAACAAAGCTTGCGAGAGTTTAGTGGATATATTTGCATAACTGGCTGTCCACCTACTCACACAAACATCAGACTTGTTGTGAGTTCAGTTACACACATACACGCATGCGATGCACATTTTTTCTCTATTGCTCTCAAAATGTATATCTCCCTCTCTCCCTCTCTCCCTCTCTGACACACTTACACACAGACTTGTATACCTCCCACACCCACATAAACCAACACACAAAGACAGCACAAAGCAGTGGGTCCACGGTTCACCACACGCTTCTCAGCACAATTTAACAAGATATATTAGTCATCCCTGAGGTAGCGTGGCTCCAGCCTTCCACAGGGTGCTGCAGACTGCTGTCTGACAGTGGGAGATAGTGATTTAGTACAAAGCCCTGTGGTCCACGGCACTATTTCAGAGTTGGGGGGGTAGTCACGCTAGCCAGCCATAGCCATGAAAGCGGATCGAGCCCATTCACTTGGCCACACTATAGGCTACTATATCCCATTTCTAACCCCTTTTGGTGCGGAAAGAGCATTTGGGGGTAGAGTGGTGCGGTCGAGGAGGTGTGGGCCAAAAATGATAGTGTTATGATCAGTGACCTTAAAATGCAGGTTGTGATAGGAAATCCCTAAAAAAGATGGCATGCGGTATGTATTTTCAGAGCCGGGGCACCTAAATGCATCTAACGGGGAACAAACCCCCGATTTAATCCTTGAAATAAAGAGCCACTGCCTCTCCCCATCCCACTCTGCTCCCTCGCAAGGTGCCGATTGACAGCGTGCGCACATTGACACCTACAGCAAACAGAGCATGCACAGTGCTCAGTGCAGACACGCACCCACACACACGCGCTTGTGTGCACACCTGGGTGAATGCTTGCGTGTTGAGCCGGTGGGCCGAGGGAGAGAGCGAGAGCAGCGGGCAGATCGTGTCCCTGGGTTCTTAGTGGATCCTGAGCAAAAGCCTCGGCCTCCTCCTTCCCCTCCATCCCCTCCAGCTTAACTCCTCCTGCGGTAAGTGGACTGAAGAAGCTAAACACTGTCTGGGGAACGGGGGGGGGGGGGGGGTTGGGGTCGAGGTAGAGGTTGTAGGTTTGTGGGCAAACATGACAGCCTGTTAATAAGTGTGGAAGAAAGCAGACCGAGACCCAAGACACTGCTGTTCAGAGTGGTGGTTAGGGAGTGGGGTGGAGGGTGGAGGCTGGGCCTCTGTGTTGCCTATCTGAAACCCACAGAGGGATTCTGGACTGTCGAGAGGTGGGGGGGTTACCCCATTCTAAGGAGAAAGAGGGTAATCGGAGGGCTGGCATCCGGCTTCAGCTAAGCGCCTGTCCTGAGATCACACACAGCAAAAGAGAGGGACAGAGAGAGTGTCATCGCAGGGCCAGTGAGTCTGTTCCAGGGTGGACTGGTGAAAGAGTGGGGAGAGAGAGAGAGATGTGGCATAGGGAGGTGAGAAGGATTAGCTGTGAATTCCTCGGAGGAGTAGTGGTGGATGTCTTGTACCAAGCCCCCCCCCAACCCCCCTTATTTTTATGTGGGAATTGAAATGCAGTTATGGGTTTACACCTATGGGTTATTGATGTATACCTGTGCATTTTTGTGATGTGTGTATTTGTGTTCGACCGTAATGTGATTTTGCTCTCTAACAGCCTCGGGAAGGAATGACCCATGTTATTGCATACGAAGCATGACACCTCCAGCCAATGGGGGCCGTGTCGGGTGTGAAAACCTGTCTTCCAAGTTTAAGCATGAGAGTCATCTTGCTAGCACAAAGACAGACATGCCTCCTTCAGTCCCATAGTCACTCTCTCTTCCCTCCCTCTCGCTCTCTCTTTTTCTCTTAATATCTGCACTCCTGTCAGGTGACCTCCTACCTTACCACTGTCCACAGGCCCTTCCCTGGGAAGGTGCGTGTGAGTACACGGTCGGTTTGTTCACAGACCTTTTGAGCTCCCAGGTGAACCATCTGTGTTCTCTGAGCTCCGGGTTATAAAAGCAGTTTGTCTTCCCATTTGAGATGTTTCCATAGCTTATCCGTACTGGGAAGGATAAAGGCAAGACAGCATAGGAGGGTAGGACAGAGAGATTGAAAGGGAGAGAGAGACAGAAACTACAAAGACCTATGTGATGCCCAAATGGTCCCAGCTGGCGTGTTCTGGTACCTGGGTCCCTCGGGGAAGGGTACAGCACAATAGAAGCAACTACGTCTGCATGAAGAGGAACCGTGTACTAATAATACCACAATATGTCACTGAGGCCGCTATTACGGGTGAAACATGTCGCCTTTTGTGGAAAGGTCATCGTCTTTGAGACCTCCACAACAGCCGAGCACCGCGCTGACAGATAACTGACAGGCAGATTTGTATGGGGGGCTTCAAAGGCCTCCAATTACTGTTTGAGGCCAGACCTCAGAGAGCAGGGACCTGTCTGAGACACAGGTGCTCTCTGATTCCGAAAAAAGCGGCAAAACACAACTGTTCCAATGACCACTGTCGTACCGCACAGGTAAACAAATCAAATTCATCCTCCGTTTGTTGACAGCTTTTGCATTTTTTGTACCAGGTCTGATAGAAGTCTTACCTGACGCGAAGCAGGCTGCAAGCTGCTTCATATTAATTGAGTTTGATCAAGTGAAGGCAATGCCAAATGAGGATTATTGTTAGCCCGAGGACACTAACGAGTTGAATTTGATGTAAGAAGCTCTGGGAATTTCTTTGAAATGGAAAAATTGCATTAAACATTCCATTTGTATTAATTGTGCTGGTTATTAGTGGTGCTAGCGATCATACTCTAGCAGCACATGCTAGAGTATACCAGCGAGAACATCTCATTGGCCGGGGGCACATGGAAAGAATAGCAATGATGTCATTGAGTGAAACTGAATCAGGAAGCTGATTGTGAAGTATTGTGTCTAGACCCATAGTCCTGTGAGACTGCCTCGCTGGCCGACTTTTATCAGTCATTCAAGCTCCTCGCCACCAGATTCAATTAATCATCCCCCTAATTTAATCTGCTGGCCAAAGCCCCTGGTTGAAGCTCTCTAAGTGGGCTTTAAGAGAGCTGGAGATGGTTGGCTTGTACGGCCCTCCAATCCACACCAAGCCCACGGGAGAGTTTTCTGTCTGAAGTGACTGAGAGCTACTCAACAGGGTCAAGAGTTAGGCTCACAGAGCTAGGTGTAGTCACTGGCTGAGGATTCAGCACACACGCACACACACACATCGTGAACACTTCCTGAACTGAAACACACGCATACCCACCACATGGACAGACACACACACACGCACACACACACACAACACCTGAATAGAATCCCTCCTGCATATACGTTCACACCCACATGCCCTTACACATACAGAGCACATGCTCCCCCCCCCCACCCCCCGCCCCCCCACCCCCCGCCCCCCCGCCCTTGCCCTCCTTCGCCCCCCAAGGCACGAGCACACAGGAACACAAAGTCAAAGTTTGCCAGCTGCAGACGCTTGCGAGAGACACGGCGGCCTGTGTTCCCATGCTCTCATAAATAATGGACAGGGAAGAAGCATCTGTCAACCAGCTTGTCATCCCCCCCGTTCCACATGGAAGTCAGACGGGACAGGCCAGGCCAGACTGGAGCACCGTGTTACATACATATAACCAACCTCTCTGCTTGGGGTCTCCACCTCGGCCTGCGTCCTGTTTACATCAACAACGCTGACCCCCCCCCCCCCCTCCCCTGCTCACCTACACGCTTGATCCTCTCTGCACAATTTATGAGCCGCCCGCCCGCTCCCCCACCCACACACACACCTGCTACCGCACACACACCTACACACGCCATCCGCCCTCCTCCTCTTCGCAGGGAAGTGACATTCATAACAAGCGCACCCTCCAGCAAAGGCGTTTGGCACCAGGGCGGAGTTAAACCGCGACGGGTCTCCCTGTGTGGAACGTTCAGAGCAGCTTTCTAGTCTCAGCGGTGCAAGCGGAGCACTATCTGGCGAGTTGACAAATAACCCAGGAAGAGGTAAAGCTAAAGCCTGACTAGCTAGCAAGGACTTACAATGTGTCAGCCACAAGGCCAAACAAGGGAAAGAGCTTCCAGTGAGATGTCTCCTGCGTTTTTTTGCGTCTGAGACGTTTTATTGGAGATGGGGAACCAGATTGGGGGAAAGCTGTCATCTGAATGTTAGGACGTGTCTGGCCCATGTGGCTGCTAACCCAGCTCTTGGCCAGGCCAGCTGGGTGGTATGGGGGCGGCAGAGCAGGATGAGTAGGGTGAATGCTGCGTGGTGACGGGTCCTGTACGGCAGCTTTATGGACTCCAGCCACTGTCTCCCCGGCCTTGTCCTAACAGCGGATCCAGCTCATAAAGCAGTGTCATGATTTGCAATAAGCAGAGTTAGGGAGAGTAATGAAGGCGTAAATCAAGCGGTGAGGGTGCGGCCTCCCGGCCTTCTCTTCTTTCTCTTTCTCTCTGTCGCAACCCCTCCTCCCCCTCCACCCTGCCTCCTCCTTCTTTAATGGAAAGTCTGGCACCGCCTAATAAAGCCGCAAGTGAGCAGCAGTATTAGTAAACACACTCTGTAATCACTCACACACACACTTGGACTGGGCTATGTGTGTGTGTAGCATTATATTACTGGCACCACAGTTTCTGGGGTGATGGTGGTGGGGTGGGGGGGGGGGTGAAATGAATAGGAGAGGAATGAGGGGAATTATAAGTTCCAGCCTGAGAAACTTTAGGCTCTTCAAGCCTACCGTTCCAGCTTTGTCTTCAGCCATTCATAGGCGTTTTGAGCGGAAAGAAGCTTTTCTCAGTGTGGGGACTTTATCGATGGCACGTGAGCGTCATGAAGGTCAGGATTAAATCAACAACGAAGAGCATTGGCTCCCGTGCCCTTTTTTGGATGAAGTGGTTGTCCAAATGTCCAAACAGCAGTAAAAACAGTGGATTGGAAGCAATCATCAAAAGAGGGGATCAGATACTGTAGAGTGGAAGTGCTTGGCTAAGAATTGTGTTAAAATATCCTTTCCCCGCTCCAAATCGATCGCAAGGGGTCCCGCTTTCCAATATCCATGGTCAAACTCGCTATTAGGTACAGTATTACTTTTTTAATGCAGTGGGCTTTTCATTCTGGGACGGAGGGTAGGAGGGGTGGCAGGAGCCTCAGAAGAAGAGAGAGAAAAAAGGAAAGAATGAAAAAAAAGTGTATCTGTTGACCCCAAACACAAAGAAAGGATGGCGTTGGATAATGAAAAAAGTGGCCTACATTCCCAATGTCGCTCCGCCTGTTCATGAGGGAAGATTGGTTGCTCCGAGTCCGCCCATGACATTGGGCCCGGAATCATATTTTTCTCCCCTCGTCTGGCTGTTAAACTCCAAGTAGCCTCCCACGGTGCGCTAATGTGATATTGATTGTTTATCTGTAATAACACCGCAGACATCGAGGCAGGACTTGGGGGTGGTGCAGGGGTAGGGTGGTGGAGGAGGAGGGGGGGGCACTGGGTGGGAAGGTTGTGATAGATAACACCCCGCAGCCTCCCTTTGACTGCCCTGCCGGTTGACTCCAAATCTGGTTTCGTGGTGGTAGGGGCGCGGGGAGGGTGGGGGGGGGGGGGGGGGGGGACTAAACTGATGTTTCCCAGAACGTATCCTATCTGGTAATAGGCCAGGTGTGAAAATGGAAATAGAAAGTGAATAGAAACCTGCAATGTGCTGTGCGCTCGATAAGGCTGTGTGCCGGGAAGTGTATTCTCATAATTCAATCTTCAAGCGCACTGTTGTTTTTGGGTTGTTTTTTTTTTTGGGGGGGGGGGGGGGGGGGCATGGCATAGCGGTGCCAGCACTTGGCGTCCTCCCACCCGTCCCCTCACTGCCCCTGGGTCTGGGGCCCATATGGTCAGCTACAGTGTAGCAGACTGACCTATAGCTGCTACTGTTGTTCAGCCAACCCTCCCCCCCTGAGGAGTTTGGTAATTACAAATGTGCTGGAAGTCGCACTGGCCACTAGCAAAGGTGAGCATGATTAAATGTGTGTGTACAGAGAGGTGGGGGGTCCCTTGTGTGCAACACACACACACACACCTTCTCTATCTGCGCATATGTGAGCAAAACAGAATCAAATTCTAGGCGAACTTTAACTCCTCTGGATCAATCAGTTTGGTTCATTCATTAAACGTACTCATCCCCTGGAGTGGCTATAAAAAAGCAATTTCAATGATGAGGCCAGCTTCCCCCATGGGGAATAGCTTGTTGAGGTAAATAAACATAATGTCAGGTCAGAGATGCCATGACACTTAAGGCTACAGCTAAGGGTGCACTTGCATTTCCTTTGACTGCTGCATGGACAGACAATGGAATAGAAGGATGGGTTTTTGCCTGCTATTCAGCTAATGTGTAAAGGTGTTTACATTTGAGATACAGTATATTGTATTGCTGAATGAAATGACGTGTCTTTGAACGGTACAATTTGTGTGAAGGTGTGTTGCATGGTTGTAAAGGATCAGTATGTATTATTTTTATTTGTAAAAAAAATCCACAGCTGGACAAATTCCCCTGCTTGACAAATGGGTTTCTTAATATATAAAAGAGCTTTTGTGCTTTAAGTTAAATCCATTATGAGAGAACTTTGTTCAAATTAGAATCAAAAGTGGAAATGTTCTATCTGTTTCTATAGCCTAAGTATATGTCTAAGTGTAGCTTGTGTGTGTGTGTGTGTGTGTGTGTGTGTGTGTGTGTGTGTGTGTGTGTGTGTGTGTGACCCAGGCACTGCCATTAATATTGTAAAAGCAGGTGTTTCTAACTGTCCCAATGTTGTTTTACGGTGAGCTTCGAGGGAAAGCCATTACTCTTGGTTGGAGGAAACACATTTTCCCCGCCTGTGCTTTTATTGAAGCCATACTTTAGATTTGTAATGTCTTTGTTTTAGCTTCATGAATTATTTAGTGTTGTGTGACAATTGGGTTTGTAGCTTTTTATATTGGTGACCCGCTGTTATAGTCAATAGAGGTAGAATTGTGTTTTCACAGTGGTTCTCCTTGTGTAATTGTCGCTTGGGAGGCACAGAGACCGTCGCGAGAGGCACGGACGTGGTCACACAACACTTTGGCTGATTTCAATTCACAATGTGCAAGTTGACCTTTGTGTAGGCAATCAATGCATCCGCTCCAAAAATGGCACTGTTCATTTCAAAGAAACGAGTGCGGCGAGATCCATTATCAAGGTGGACAGACGTTATTTAGAGGTGGGAAACAACACTATTGGCACAGCAATAACACCTTTTTAATTACAGTTCTGCCTGTGAGAATTCATTTTGCATTGATGTGCACTTTAATCTTTTCTTCAACACTGGGATAATCGAAAGGAAAATTTGCCGTCACACTTGACCGCACACACTAACACTTGGCAAACAAATACGCACACACACTTGGCAAACACAAACACACGCACACACACACAAACACACGGGGCATTTGCGGAAGAAAGGAGGCCCGTCACCTCCTTGGTCTCCAGAGACTCGCAGGAATTGAATAGGCCAATAGACCCCTACTGAGACCCCCCTCCTTCCCCCACTGTAAATCCCTAAACACTATAGCCCCCTGTCAGTCAACACCCTAGGCCACCATTAGCTGATATTACGTAGACAGCTCGTACATTTCGTTGCACAGGAAACAGCACCACCGAGCACGCATCTACAACTAGGTTTGACAGGATTAACGCTATGAAGCAGCATTTTCTTTCGCTCGGGCTTGTGTGAGCTGCTTCTTGTCGATTAGGCTAAGCTAAGTAACAAAGAAGGCCACATCTGTCTGTCCCTGCAGGACGTCACCCTAAGGGGACATTACCCTAGGGGCTAGGAGGGACCTAGGAGGGGACTAGGTGGGGGCTGGGAGTGTGCTGGGAGGGGACAACAAGAGTCTAGAAAGGGACACTGGAGAGGGATAAGGGGATGGAAAGCTCTTAGTAGGGGTAAGTAGGGGGGAGAAATAAGAGAAGATAAGAACAGGGTTAAGAGGGTGAGAGACACTTTGGTACATCAAACCCCATCTATTACAGGCTCTCCGTGAAGATGTATCTATGTTGAGAGACATCAATGAGAAAGGATAATGGGGCAGAGACCAAGGGTGGTGGGGGGCTTTTTCTCCAAAAATGCCACGTCACTCCTTGATGGCAGACACCATCACCAGAGGAACAGGTTGGTGAGGGTCCAGCTTTTGTGTGTGGGTGGGCGAGAGTGACAACATAAAGAAAAGACAGACTATGGCTTTCAAAAGGGAGTAGTGCATGTGGACAGTTGGCTTGGCAACCCTTAATTTGAGCACACAAGACTGAACAGAGTGAGAGTTAAAACAAGCGCTTCACAGACAGGGATACTTTAGAGGTGGGATCTAAAGTGGGCCATATTCCCGGCGCGACTTGAGGCGGTTGAAGGGTTCTGAGTGTGTACGTGTGTGTGTGTGTGTATGGAAGTGTGTGTGTGTGTGTGTGCGCCCATTCGGCTTGAGTGATGGGAGCCCTGCTGAATGATAGCAGCAGTGGATATAACGAGAAACAGAAGAGGGGGAGAAAGGGGGTCTCATTGACTTGGCCCAGATTGTATGATTTATATGGGTTATTTGGTATGCATTTGGGCAGCGGAGCAAGGTAATGGTGTTTGCAATGAGCTCTGGAGTGCTGCACCAGGATGATGCTGTGGGTCAGACAGGTCTACTACGAGCTAATTTGTTTGGATTAGCCTAGTTCACTTCCATGTAGAACAGCAGGGGTTTTCACCATCTCCTGAGAATGATTGGAGGATGTGACAAATGGCTCAACCCACATTCTAAGACATTACAAAATAATAAATAGTAAACCGATATTGAATTTTGGATTGGAGTTGGGACCGTTTAATTTAAACTTTGTTTCTTTCGTTCATCAAAAAAGTTGTTTGATATAGTCAGTATGAGAGTACTATCATGGATTAACACTATCAGAAAGATTATCCCCATCCATCTTGGCTGTTATATCTAAACCTAATTTTATGTTTACTGGCTGCTTATGAACAGGTTGAACATTTGTCACCAAAGGCCTCAAATGTGATCGCTGCGGTGAGAAAGTACATGTCACTCAAACGGAACTGAGAAAACAGCATGCACCTTGTTATTTCAGTCTCAGCTTCACTCAAACTGATATATTATTTCTTGTGTCATTTTCCTTATACAAAAAGATTGGTTTATAGATCAAATCTATAACCATTTTTTTGTGTTCAGCATCCTTCAGCGTAGAGCTCTTTTTTAGTGTTCAATTTCCTCACCTCAATCTCAGATGTCAGTTCCCAAGTCAGGAGTTATGAAAGTTGTTTTCAAGACTCGTCTAGACAGAATTTTGAAGCCAAAGTAAAAGATTGATATATATCGACAGCTTTTTGAGTGAAATTGTTACGAAGCTCTACACCAATACTGTAAGTTTACAGGTTAGCTGTTTCTGTCCCTGCTGATGTTCTCCAGTATATCCATTCTCCACTGGCTTGGGAGATAGAGGAATGAAAACAGCTTTCTGCCAGTTATCAGCCCATGTCTGTGCACCCAAAGGGGAGCTTCTTGTGAAACCAGCAGCAGCCCACATATGGACAATAAGGAAGAAGAGAGGGAAGAAAAAGGAAGCTCTGTATTTGGGTCAGCAGCAACCGTTCCCAATGCACAATTGGGATTTTAGTTGTAAAATTAGCCAGCGCTGGGTTGCCTGGTACAACGGATAGCGAGCTAGTGTTCTCCAAGAGCCTGGCGTCCGCCTAATAAACTGGAGTTGCGAGAATAGCAACTGGGGGTGGGGGGGGGGGAGGGGGTTTGGAGGGGGGAACAACCAAGGGCTCTGACACTGTCACACATTAGCAGCCTTTAAGGGCCTCCTCTGTGGTTTGTTACAGGGTCTGTCTACCTGCACCCCCCCTTCTTCCCCTCTTCCCGCCCGCCCTCCTCCCTACCTCCTTGCTCGCCCCTGGCTGACATTCCTCCTCTCTCACTTTTAATTGCCCCCCGGGGGGTTCTTTCTGGGTTGCCGCAAAAGTCTCAGTCGCTTGGCGGGCACAATAGGGTGCTTCGCCTTGGTCGCTCATCCTCTCGTTAAAGCAGGAGGAAGGTTGGGAAGGAATAAAGAAAATTTAGTATTGAACAAGAGAGGGGAAATGAGAGAGAGAGAGAGATAGAGAGAGAGAGAAAGAAAACTAGTCTAGGTATGTCCTCCTGACCCCAGTCTAGACTGCATGAATGCCACAACCGCCGATTCTGTGTGGTTTTACGTACACTGGAACCCCATTAGATGGTTAATCCAATATGTATTGATGAATGCATTTGCACGACTCTTTGTGTTCTCATCTCTATCCCTGTTGTCATCTGGTTCGATAAGAACCAATAGGTACACTTAATAGCTAATTGTTCTGATTCAAATGTTATTTCATGCCTTTCTTGAAGAGCATCATGACTGGGGCATTCTCAATTGCCTCCAGACACATTAATCTTGCTTAACCCACAACACAAAACAGTGCAGCTAAGTATTATTGCACTATGTTGAATCCAGACAATCTGTGACAGGCAATTTAAAGCAATTTACCTTTTTCTTTTTCCCCCGAACGCTTTTTCAATGCAATTAAAGTGGGCAGGATAGAGAGAGAATGTGTTGTGAGGAGAGAGAGAGAGAGAGAGAGAGAGAGAGAGAGAGAGAGAGAGAGAGAGAGAGAGAGAGAGAGAGATGAGAGAGAGAGAGAGAGAGATGAGAGAGAGAGAGAGAGAGAGAGAGGAGAGATGAGAGAGAGTGAGAGGAGAGAGAGAGACATAAAAGTAATGTTGTACGTGTTGTAAACTCTTTTTCTTAACTGGGAGAATATAATTACAGTGTCATGTTTTATCACACAGTTTCATTATGACACTCAGTGGGGCAGAGGAGTAGCTCAGCCCAACTCTACACTCATGAACACACACACACACCGCACACACACACACATCCCCAGACGAGAACCCAGTCACACGTTTGAGCAAACACACACACACTCACTTTCTCACCACTCACTGTAGCTTTTGTCTGGCCCTTTTCCTCTCTCTGTCTGTCTCTCAACACACCACCCCAACACAGAGGGAAACGCAGGCAGTACTTCACACTCCGGCCGCAGGGCCCAGAGGTGGCACGGAATCGCTGTTAACCCCGGGGATACATCGGATAGGCCGGAATAAAGCTGCGCTAGTCCAGACATGTCAGAACAACTATCGGGTCAGCGAGCCCAACAATATAGCTTCCAGGATATGACAAGCAGCTCGGCCAAGGGGCAATAAAGGGTCCTCGGGGGATATGCTAGGCCCCCCTGTCATACCCAGGCATTAGCTCTCACAGTGACATAATGAAGAAATCCATGGAAAGGCGTCGTTTCCCGAGCCGAGGAGGTAGAAAGGCTTCCGTGAGTCACCCCCAGAGACCTGCTGATATTTCCAACCACAGCCCAGGCCCCTACAGCAAATCAATAGTGCGCAGTCCCCCACACGCTTTCTACCATCGTCAATTAAGGAAATTCATAAAGTCGAGTGCAGGGGGAATTGGCGTGACGGGCAAGTAGTTGGGGGGGATACTTTTTTGAGGAAATAAACAAGAAGAAAAAAAAACTAAAAACTCCACTCTCCATCTGATGAATCTGGATTCGAAATGAACTCGAAGGAGCAAGGGCTGGACGAGAACTTGAGCGGTAGGCAGTTTCTGTAGGTTTCTGTCTAGTCAGTGTGTGTGCCTGTGTGCATAGATGTGCATATTGAGCTGTGGGACTGCTGTATCTCTCACCAGGGTTGATTAAGAAAAAGACTGTCAGCTTCTCCTCCAGTCACCCTGCGCCATCAGCATCAGCCTCCTACAACGCTCGCCGGCCCGCGACTCCCTTCGCCTCTGTTCTGAGCCAGGCAGAGGGCACATGCAAAGTGACCGACAAGCTCAAAGGGAGGGGAAAAAAATGCCTCTGGCGATAGTGCCTATCAACCAGAGACTTGCTAACTCAAGGCTTTAGCAAGGTGTGGGGGATGTCTGGAAACTGCAAGGCGCACGGGAACGAAGAGGAGGGGCAGCTTTTCCCATTTGAAATTTGCCTCATAAGAGGAAAGTCAGGGGGCATTGCCTTGGCTGCCCGGGGAAGACCAGGTGGGGTAATGGATGGCCCAGACAGGGAGCCTGACTGCTGACTGCGCTCTGACAGAACGTTTTTACCTCTCCTTTTCACTCCCCCCATCTCTCTCTCTCTCTCCCCCCTGCATCTCTCTCCTCTCTCCCTCTCTCCCTCTCCCTCTCTCCCTCTCTCCCCTCTCTCCCTCTCTCCCTCTCTCCCTCTCTCCCTCTCCCTCTCTGTCTCTCTCTGTCTCTCTCTGTCTCTCTCCCCCCCCCTCTCTTTCTGTCCAGCTCAACCTGGCCCGGCCTGTCTCTCTCTGGATTGTGCTCTCAAAGGGCGCTGTCACTGTCTCTGTCAGGCTACGTCCCCCGCCCCCCTCTCTTTCTCTTTATCCATCTGTATCTCTCTCTCCCAATGCCCCTGGAGCGCTCTCATTGTGTTTCTCTCTCCGCCCACCTTACCTTGACAGTGCTCCTGCAAACCTGTCTCACTCCCCCCCCCCTCCTCCAGTCTACCCCCTCCTTTCTCTTCTCTGGTACGTGGGGTTCAGTGCCCTCAATTCACGTTCTCCTTCTCCCCCATTCTGTCTCTCTGTGTCCTAGAGGGGGAGAAGACCTTGGCAGGAGACCACAGCCTACACCCTATCCCCCCAATCTGAACTTGTATGAGAGAGAGACGGACGCTAGCTCGCTCATTCCCTACAGTAACACCACCCCCCACCCCCCCACCCCTTGATAACCCTCGGTGCCCAAGACTGGGGCAGTGGCATGCTGCCGGCCTTGGATATCACCCAGCACAAGAATAATGAGAACAAAAGAAGAAGAATACCTGCCCCCCCCCCCCCCCACACACACACAACCTCTCTTCTGTATCCCTACCCCTCTCTCGGTGTCTCTCCGGTTCCATATTCTTCTCATGTTTGCCAACAAATGCCTTCATGGCCCATTGAGAGGGAAGTAGAAAAATGGGGGGGGGTCTTTGTGTGTGTGGGAGAGAGTGAGGGAGAGAGAGAGAGAGAGAGAGAGAGAGAGAGAGAGAGAGAGAGAGAGAGAGAGAGAGAGAGAGAGAGAGAGAGAGAGAGAGAGAGAGAGAGAGAGAGAGAGAGAGAGAGAGAGCGAGCTCTTTGTGGCTATATTGCTGAGGGCTCCCTTTGTGTGGTTTGCAAACAGCCATTTTGCTTCAGTATCTTTACATTGATCTTAAGGTAATAAACTGGAGTTGACATTGCTCTGGGTCTCCATTGATGGGCTGCTGGCTTCGATAACAAAGTGTTCACAGGCAGATGATTTAAAGAGATACCTCTACACACCCTCGCAGACATACAGAGAGACGTGCAAGTTCATACCATGTTGATTCACCAGCGACTGGCCTCGAAACTTGCAGTACACACAGCTTTCATGTGGGAACAAGGCAACTGTGATCGTTATCAGTACACGTCCATCACATGAACACTTTGTGTACAGATTCTTGGTTCCGGAGAGCAGAAATGTTTACTCGATGTGCCTAGTCATATATTGGAACTCTAAATTGGTATGTGTTTTCTAAAGAGACGAGTAGGTACTGTACAAGATGACATTTCCCTGACCTTTTGTTTGTGTCTTACCAGGTGCTGTCCAAGGCTGGAGGAGCCTATGGGAGTCTTGAGGTACCCCAAGATGCAGAAACCAGTATGAAGAGAGACCCAATGCTCTGACCAAAGAGCGCTCACCAGAGAACACCAAGGGAGGAAGGAAAAGGAGAAGGGAAGGAAAGCAGGGAAGGGAAAAGAGTGAAGTTAGGATGGAGAGAGGCACGGTGTGTCTCCTGCTGGTTCTGTGGGCCTGTTTCACCCTCTGCTCCCCCAGCGAGGGCCTGCGATCCCTGAGGAGGACTACAGGGGGGCGGCGGGGGGTGGCGGCGGCGGCGGGGGGGCTGATGGGAGAGGACGCCAACGGAGCGCCGCTGAGAAGGTCCAAACGTGGGTGGATGTGGAACCAGTTTTTCCTGCTGGAGGAGTACACTGGGACGGACATGCAGTACGTCGGCAAGGTACCCTTACACACACACACACGCTCCCTCTCACTCTCGTCGCCTTGTTCTCCCTCACGTTCCCAGGGGAACGCTCGACCACTGCTAATGTGGCTCCGCCCGTCCCTCTTTTGTCATGTTCAGGTTCAGTCGTTTATTCAGAGAAAGGCCATGGAAACATGGTGAATTACATGCATGCTCACAGCTGCCGACCAACTTGTTCCAGTTCGTGGCGGTCAATATCGCTTCTTTCACACCGAACCGCCAGCCCTTTGAGAGCAATGTAGTTGAAGATACTTCTTTTGATCATACAAAGATTCTTTTAGCACATTCTTTTGGAGGTCATATGTTGGGTTGATACTATTGATATTCTTGGCCGGTTATACTCAAGTGTAACAGACATACACTGTTTTCCCCCCTAACACTGCTTTCACAAGCTTAGTGTAAAGTGCGCTTGTATTTTTGTTTACTGTACAGTACTGAAGATTGTGTGGTTGAGTGCTCAACAGATGTCCATTGCAGTTACATTTCTGTCTCCTGAAATGTTGCTTGTGCCCTGCCATGGAGCCAAACCTGCCCTGCTCTGAGCTGCATCATTTGTCAGCCAAAATGAAAACACAACGTCGACCTAGATAACATTGAGAGACTACGACGACGAATATCAAATAAGCCACAGCTTTACATGCAGGGGAGTGGCAGTCAAAGATGCCTGTCTGTTTTTTTTTACGAGGCGTAATTGAGGAGATTGCGATTCATTTGCCAGTCCAAGGTCAGGACGAGCGCGGTTGGAAGAAAGAGCGTTTTGTGCGAGCGCATGAATGGGGGGTGGGGGGTGGGGGGGGGCTGCACGATGCTTTGCATTCGCGTAGTGAGTCCACCGAGGGATAGAGTCATCCAACCCAAATGAGATTCCCTAACGTTTTGTGTCCTAGAGAGCCCTGACTTTCAGCCGGGGGTCTAAAAGGATTACAACACTCGTTTACGTAAAAGAACAAAAACAAGAAAAGACTGCAGAAAAACGTGAAAATCCAAAGAAAGGAAGATTAGGAAGAAGAAAAAAAGAAGAAGAAGACAGAAGATCACAAGTCACTTTTTTCTGAGCACAATCAAACCACTCTATCGGAGGGGACGCGTTGACTGATGTGGCGTTCGTCCTTCGAGCATATAAAAGAACTAATGGAGAACTATGGATTATCAGAGCGTGGTATGCTCTCACTCAAAGGAGCCCTTTGGGCTGAGGGCCACCGCCTAAGAGCCCTTTCCTACTGAAGACGCCATTAAGGCGACGCCAGTGGAACGCCACACACTTAATCACGGCTCTAGGGACGATTGTGTTCTTTCCCCGAGCACATGCAGCTGGGTTCTTCTATCTGTTGTCAACTCTCCAGCCAGTTGTCTTCTACATTACAGGCCCTCCTATCTGATTACAATTACATTCTTAATTGCTTAGAGTACAAGCGATGAATTTATGCCCAAAGGGAATTAATGGCTTTTGAGTAAAAGCACATGGCAAAATAATAAATAAAGGAAACCCGAACAAGTAACGGCATCTGCATCTTCAGGTGTAGATCTTTATCCCACAATGCACTTCACAACGAACTCTGAAAGAAAAACAAGGACACAAAAGCCACCACTTGTGTTATTGAGGGTGACACTATTCCACCGAGCAAAGCTCCTGACTGAACAATAAAGGTTTGTTAGCGAAGTACAGAATGAATCGGAAACAACACAATGGCAGGTTATTATAAGCAAGAGAGCATTGTTCTTCACACTCGGTAAAAGAAAAGAATGATGAAACCGCTTTTAAACTACAAGATGGTTATTTGCTGAACTCAATCTCCCAGCACTTCCTCTAGACGATGGCTTTATCGAGTTCCGCTAACAAAACAAAATTGCCAACCCCCCTTCCCGAAGCAAGAGAAACAAAAGGAGAAAAGGAAGCTGTGGCAGGGCACACAAAAAACATAGATGCGCGTAGCTGTGGCTGGTGGCTAATCTGGGCGTGTTGGCTGGTGATTTCTCTTGGAGAGGAGGGGAATCAGGCTCTCACTCTCATTAGCGAGCTACAGAGGCCTCTGAGGTCCCTTGCTGTCACCAGGGGGAACAGTCTGTTTGTTTATTTCATTATTTTTTTCTCACTCCCGCTTTACCAAAGGGCACATTTCCAGTGAAAACGGTTAATGGCCTGTGGTTGAGGAGTATTTGTGCTGCACTATCATATCTCATAAAGTATTTACAGGCCCTGATAGGCCCCAGTGGTTCAAGGCCTTGTTGGTAGAATCCTCCCCAGTTTAGCAATTTCCCAGCAAGCTAACAGACTAGTGTTTCTCTCTCTCTCTCTCCCTCACTCACTCACTCTCTCTCACTCTTTCTCTCTCACTGTGCCCCTTCTCTCCCCTCTCTGCCCTCCAGTAATAGGCTGAAAATCAGGAGGAAAGAAAGCAGAAAATGAACACAGACATAATGTGCTCCCGAGTCCCTGTGTGACTCAGTGGCTGAAACACACACGCGCGCACACACACACGCATCTGTAGGGAGGGTTCAGAACCTCAGAGGACCACGAGGGGTGAGAGAGGAGGAGGGGCTGGTGATGCGGGGGAAGGGGGGCGGGCGGGGGGGCTCTCTGTCTCTTTTCATGCTCCCCATCGCCAGCTGCTCACCTTGGCACAGACGCAAGGAGTTTGCAATATGGGCATGGAAGGGGGGAGGGGGGAGGGGGGTGGTGGTGGAGGGGGGTACAGGGTGGTTGTAGCACGGCGCCTTGTATCCGTGCCATGGCAACGGCTACCACGGTCTCCGACAGCGACCCAGAGCACACATTTGCCACGTTATGTTAATTAGGTGAAAAGAATGTCTGTGTGTGTGTGTGGAGGCAGACGGGAAGTGTGTGTGTGTGTGTGTGTGGGGGGGGGGCTTCAATTATCTTCTCATCTCCTCAGTGGCCGGAGCGTAGGACACAAGAGGGAGGGGGGTGATGAGGTCACGCGGTGACAAGGCTGGCAAACAGCTGTCGGACAACATTACAGGGAGGGGAAAGAGATGTCTGCATAAGATACACCCAGATTGCTTAGACACATCCGGCTTGCTGCCGGCTATCATTTACCACTTTAAAAGTCCTCTGGCTGAATGGGTGTAATTGTATTCTCATTATCACTATTTTTTTTATCAGTCAAGTTATATTTAAATTAAGGGGCACTTATATTTGACTGCAAATAGAATACAAACTATGAGGAAAGTCATGGTAATTAAAAGATAAGATGTTTGAACAGATCTGAGGAAAACCAGGACAAAAGGCGTTATATGCTTGGTCCTCAACAGAGGTGACATTTAACCCAAAGGTCCCGAATGCATCATATTATCACAACTTTACGTAACACCAAACAGTAATACATCTCAAAACCAGTGCCAGCTCTACCATCTGGTCACAAGAGCAGGCCAGGATTGAGAGGTTAGACCTGGAGGGCTAAAAGGCTAACCAGCTACTTGCCCTGAGGTCTTTTGTGAAAATACTTTTTCCAAACACTCTTCAGTACTTCCTCCCAAGCTGTGTGGAACTCAAATGGTGGCCAGATATGTTCTGCCAAAGCCATGTGTGGCACTTGACATTGATTTATCTCTGAAACAAAACAAAAGGATTCTCTCATTATGCATAGTAGTAGGTCTATTTTTCGATCGATTGAGTGTGGTCACCGACCCTGTAGCCTTTTCAAGATATTAGTTTGCTGTCTGGAGGCCCTGCTGTAGTTACACAAATGACCAAGTGTCTCCCAGCGCTCATGGTTTTAGCAAAGGCCCTCCATTGTCTCATTACAATTTTGGTATCGGGGAGGACGGGGAGGGAAGGCCAGCTATTGACATCCCCCTGGGCTTTTTGGTGGCCACACTGAAGGCCCCCATCCTCCCTCCACCTCCCCTCCCCCTCCCCTCAGTGACAGGTTAATTGTATTTTCAATAAAAATTGATCAAGGGCCCATTGTGAATGCACGTTGGGCTTCCAGATTGATTTCTGGAAGGAGGTTTTTTTCCTCCTAATTTGAGTAGCCGGGCGGGCAGTAAATTCACGTTTAGAGCAGAGGTGGGCAACTGGAGGAGGACGGGGTCGCCCATGGTTTGCCGCCCATGGTTTGTACTCGAGTTCCGCTGTGTAATACCCTACAGAGAGAGCCTCTCCTCCACAACTTGGGGGGTCCCTCTTTGTCCATACGAATGAGAGTTACTGGCATCTGTCGGCCAAGCACAAACGGGAAAAAGCAAATGGACAGGCGCAGGCGTGTGGGGGTAGGTATCTGGGAGCACACTGCGCTAAACCGGAGAGAGGTTAATGATGTTCAAGAACATGATTTTCAATCAACTGTCTCATCTCTGAACAGTGTACAGTACAGTGCAGTATTCCCTGCACCGGTAGTACAGCGCCGATTCTTGAGGTAGTGAGAAGTGACAGTTACTGCTAGTATTGCTCTTAGAGTGATACGATCATGTACAATATACCAGTCATCGTGTCTCTATGGCTTTGTCTCAGTACAGCAGGATAAATGAATAAGGCCTCTCAGCACCTGCTAAGAAAACCCTTTTAATATGTGATGGAGAGAGAGAGAGAAAGAGGGAGAGAGAGAAGGGGAGTGAGAGAGAGAGAGAGAGAGGGGGGGGGGGGAGAGAGAGGGGGGAGAGAGAGAGACTTTACAGAGCACTCCCACATGACTGGCACGGATGCAAAACATGCCTTTATCTGGACCAGCCCCAGGAACGAGCCTCCCACACGCCCTCGCACTGACTCCGATATTTCACTTACACAAACGCATCTCTAGACGATACCCCCCTAAACATACAAACACATGCTATGACAATAGTCCTGTTCATTGAAAATCTGCATATTATTTCTCCTCGTGGATATGCAAACATGTATTTATTTGTCTGGAGGTAGGCCATCACATATTTTAGTCTACAAATACATTTATTCTCCTTGCCCTTTACATTCACGTGCAATTATCATCATGTTTCTGTTGCCTGGGTTATCAAAGGCAATGGTGCAGGGAAAAACTGCAGAAAAAAAAAAAAAAAAACTAACGAGACAGACTGGACAAGATTTTGATGTGTTCCCTGAGATAAATATGTTGAGGGGATTTGGAGACAGAATTAAAATGTCAGCGCAAGCTAAGCTGCTGTTCATGCAGAAAGAGGGAGGACAAAAACATACTTTGAGAGGGAGAGCGCAAATAGCAGAGATTGGAGAGAGCCCCATTCTGGACTGGACCTTAATGTCTGCCTAGCAGGAAGGGGATTCAGATATTCAGGGTGTTTGGCGGTGCGGCGCTTGAGCACGTAGGTTACTGACTTGGTCTTCATGACCAGGTGACATCCAACTACAAAGGAAGGAATCTCTGTCTGTCTGTGGCTCGATTCTGTCGAGAACTGGGCATTATATGAAGTAGAAAATTGTATGAAGTAGAAAATTGGCATTTACCATTTTGCTTTTATCACTTATGTCCAAGACATGAAAATGCTTTTTTTAAATGGAAGTGTGGTGCCTCAGACTGTAGTGGAATCATTGAAATTCACACATTCATGGAAGATGCAGAAATTGTATGTATTGAGGTCACAGCTCTGCTGTGAATGTAATTTTGATTTCCTTCTCCCATCCGCTTCTCTTCCCATGATCCTCTAGCTCCACTCTGACGGCGACCGAGGAGATGGGAGCGTGCGGTACGTCCTGACCGGCGAGGGGGCGGGGAGTCTGTTCAAGATTGACGAGAAGTCAGGGGACATCCATGCCACCAAGAGGCTGGACCGTGAGGAAAAAGGGTACTATTCGCTCCGCGCCAAGGCCGTCAACAGGTTCACCAATGAAGCGCTGGAGGGCGAGTCTGAGTTTATCATCAAGATCCACGACATCAACGACAACGAGCCCAAGTTCACAAAGGACATTTACACTGCCAGCGTGCCTGAGATGTCCAAAATAGGTATGTAGGGGGCAGAATAGGAGCTATAATAATACACACTTCAACCATAGACACACTAGGAACCCGTTGACACCATAGACATACTACTGGACACCACTCAATAGCATATTCTTTCTTGGCACAGATTACAATTTGCCTTGTGGTACACTAAAATCACATCAATAGAAATGTTGAACTAAACTACTTAGACTTCTGTTGAAGGTGTGTAGTGTGTTGCTGCTGTACGGGCTGTTGTTTTGTCTTATCTTTGCGTTGTGCAATGTGAGATTATTTGTATAACATATTTCATAGACAATGGAAATTCAAAATGCTTTACAGAGGCACAATTTAAACAAATTAAAAGAAACACATAAATAACAACTGCTCAAAAATAGATTCATAAATCAACATCAGAAAGCAGTGCAGTTCCGTGCTTTGCTGGTCAAAGACATGGAACAACAGGTATGTTTTCTATCTAGACTTGAACATGGCAACAGTGGGGCAGTGTCTGATTTTATCTGGGAGCTGGTTCCAGCAGCAGGGGGGGCAAAGTAGCTCAAAGTTGCCTTGCCCTGTGTGACCTATAGTTACTGGCACAGTTAGTTGTCCCAACCGATGACCAAGCAGTCTGCTTGGTATTTTTGGAGAAACACGTCTGAAAGGTATATTGGTACTTCAAACTGGATTCTGTAACTAACTGGAAGCCAGGGTAGGACTATAAGGACTGGAGATGTGAACTCAGTTGTGTTGGTTTTGGTAAGAATTGTAGCAGCTGCATTCTGGATGCGATAATCCATCTGGTTTAAAAAAATAAAGGCGTGGATGAGTTTCTCATCTTGTTGGGAAAGAGCTCCCTTACTCATCTCTAGGTGACTGAACAACCCCCCCCACCCAGCCCATATGTGTGTAAATAACTGTGGGGATATGGCTGGTGCATCTTTCTCAGTTGTGTTGGTACCACACCCAAAACCCAAGATAAGGAGAGCCATGTGGTGTGCTGGGTTCCTGGGAAGGCTGCCACAGAATTCTCCAATGGCAGTTCCAGTGCAATCAACATTCTGCTGACACACCCTTCAGTTGAAAAGGTCCATATGTGCAGAATAAGTTAGAAATACTGGAAATGCCCCCAATTTCACCAGAATGCATTAACACTAAGGTTAACGTTTTTTATATAACAAAGTGCTTCTCAACCTTTGTTGATGGACCGACACAGCTTAAACTTACTTTTCATTCAGACAATACAAAACAAAACACAGTTATGACCAGCTCCACATACACAAAAAGAACAACAGCCGAGAAGTTATCTACACAACTTCAAACTATTTCAATGTCAAAAAACAATGTCTTAACCCAACCACAGAGCAGAAACGTAACATGGAAGCCTTTATGTTCCACCAGAGTCCATACGTACAGTTTCTCACAGCCCTTTGACCAAACTACAATACCCCAGCTTGGTACTTTAAGACTCCTGAGCCTTCCACAAAGTTACCCGGATAAGGAGATCTCAATTGGGTCAAATCTTTTGTCATAAAACCTCCTACCCACAAAGACTTAGAACCATTAACAGATGTGGCCTACGTTTACTGTTGATGCATTCTACACTTGTATTTGCCATGGAGAGCAGGCTTAGGGGAGCTTACAGAAGAAACAGGACAGAGATGTTACAGAACGCCCATCAGTCCGGATCAATGGGGCTTTATCAATCATAATAATGAAGTCCACTCGATGGAAGAGGAGATTGACTAATTAAATGAGACAGATTACAGGGCGAGCAGTGTTTTGTTACCATGCAAAATAGGTGAATCACTCCAGTAATTATGTTTGGAGTGTATTACCGAGGGATTCTGTGATTTGAGATAATCTTTTAAATACACCATTTCGTTAATGCACATTCGCAGGCCAGTTTTAGACGTACTGTTGTTTTTCAGACTGGAAATGATACAGGTTGTACTGCAGTCTGACGGAACCCAGTCATATAAAAAATGCCCTTTCGCCAACAAATTCTTGGTGAGGGACTTATAACATGTCCTTCTAACAATAGGCAATGTATTATGTATAAATATCAAGGTTTACATCAACTGTGACCGCCAAACTTTCTCCCCTGACCTTCTGCTTGGTAGTGAGAGATGTGGGTCTTACTGCACAGCCACATGACCACCATCCCACTCAGCAAGCATACCCCCCTCTGAGAAACAGACCTGCACTCATCCACCTCAGCAGGGGTGCCCATGGCAACCACCAGGGAGGGGTGATGTCAGTGCTTGACGGAGCATGTGTACATGTGTGACTGCCTCTAAATGTCAGCCCTTTAAATGTGACCCAAACTCCCCTTCTGTGTCGTCTCACCTTGTTCACTTAAAACAGTGACAGAGTAGGCCATTTTATTTTTTCTTACTGAGGGCTCAGCCCTAAAATGTGTTTTCCATGGTGTCCGCAAAAGACACAAGCTTGATAAACAATGTGATGATGGTGTGTAGCAGTTTTTTTCTGATATCTGTCGAATCAGAAAAGCCTCTTTGGGGCTTATACCCAGGTTAAAATGGTAGTGCTCAAGGTTGATTGAACTCTCCAAGATATTCTCCTCGACTGTCACTCCCACAACAGAGCACAATACACAGTGTGTCCCTCCCCAAATGACAAGGGCAACTTCTTTTGAATATTGCTCCACAAAACTCTACTTTTAATTTAACCTTATAAATTGTCTGCAGTGTTAGTCTACATAATACACAGTTTATGCTTTTACTCTGACCCTTCCCCAGTGAAACAAGGAATGTTTCAAAACCAATGATTAGTTAGTGGCTGAATAGGGTAGATTTTTGGAATACAATTCGTTTTCTCCGCAGACCATAGTTCTGAGGAACTATCAACTTTGCTATGTAAGCTCTTTAATAATATTGTATCCCAAATCACCTCAGATCATTATCTTTCCCCATCAAACTTGTGTGATAGGAACTTGCTTCCCCCTTGGAGAGATTTACATTGACTTCGAATTACCGAGATATTACCAAGTTATTATTCTGTTGGATTGCACAATTGCTATATTTATACCCATTTGCCATTAAATATTTCTACTCAATTAATTTTCTTATGCATTTAATGAGGCAGGACTGGCCCCGTTAGGCGTCATTGGGAGGTAGCACTTGGCTAACACTTTCCCCTTTGTTCTGTAGAAACTACGCTTTCAGTCCCTGTGATAAAGAAAATGGATCGCAGTCGTTGTCTTGCATCAGATATTAGCCTTGTTAGACTCGGCAGATCTTCGGATACACTAATGGGTTTCTCTGGGGCTCTGTTGTAGAAGGAGGAGTGGCGCCGCTACTGCGATTCTGTGATATAGATAGAAAAATACATCAGTCTTCAGGACTTGTTATTGATTTGTCTGGTGATCCATCATGCGAAGCGTCCCTGTAAAAGCGCCTGCTTCAGATAAGGTCATTATCGAGAACGGTTCACACATTCACAAGCCATGGCGACCCCGCGGAAGAAAGTGCTTTGACTCGTCAAGCAAACCCACGTCTGGGAGCCGTGGAGCCGCATCCCGGTCCAGCCCTTCCTGATCCCATGTCACATGGCCTCTCCTCAGGTACCGTGGTGATGCAGGTGACGGCCAACGACGCCGACGATGCCACCTATGGAAACAGTGCCAGGGTGGTCTACAGCATCCTGCAGGGTCAGCCGTACTTCTCAGTGGAGCCGGAGACAGGTAAGGGCCCTCTCGGAAGACCTCACCCTTCCCTCTCCTCCACACACACACGCACGCACCCACACCGACTTCTCCTCGCAGGCAGTGAAGAGAAGACGACAGACTGACTGCTGAGTCACCACTACTCTAGCTTTAGTCTAAACCTACAATCCGGCCACTGCTGCTAGTCTTAATCATGTGTAATGTGTCCTTTGGAATCCATCCCGATGCTGTGTTTTGCTTAAACAAAAGGGGAAATGGCGAGCCGAGAAAAAAAAGGCCATGTGCAGATTAGTGCACAGCTTAGCTGTAATATGGTTGATCCCAGATGTGGCATGTCAGCTGGCATTACCCCACCCTTAAAAAAAACGACATGCCTGGACATGAAATGATACAGGATTTCCCCCCGTGCCTGTATGCTGGATAGACAGGATGTGGGCGCTCGCACGAGCGTGTGCGATTTGAAGACGGTACGAAACACGAAATGGAGGTGAAAGAGAGGGAGAGCAACACAGGGAGACATCAGGCACACTGCACAAGTTGTCCCTCGGCCCTTCTCTCCTCCTCCTCCTCCTCCTCCTCCTCCTCCTCCTCCTCCTGTAGGAGAGTGTGCCTGTCCTTCGGTTGGGGATTTAGCTTTGTTTAGGAAAGAACACTGCATCCTTCTAGACTCCTGTCAGTTTGGAAGAGATGAAAAGAGAGGATGATTAAGTGTCCTTTGTCCCGTATCCGTTTGCTCTGCCTCCACTGTTTGGTATTCGATGATGTATGTCCTCCATGGAGAAACAGAGAAGGGAACTCTGAACTGCTGTCAATGTGTTGTCTCTTTGGCGTGTTTTTCCCTCTCTATTTCCTCCCAGTCCCTCTCCACCTTTTCATATTCACATTTCACTGGAAAAGACAGTAGGATAAAGTACTGTGAGTCTATTCGCGGCAGTGCGGTGGAGGGCACGCGCAGAGACAAAAGTTGTGGCAGGCGTTGACGGAAGATGCGCCACCGCCTGTCACCTAATACGCAGTCAATTACGGCTTCTGTCAGATCAAGCGTGTCGCGCTGAAAGTTGGGGGCTGGGGGGGATTTTGAAAACGCCTGGAAAGTGCTCGAGCACCTCTTCAAAGTGTCTCCCCCACCCCCCCCCCTCCTCCCCACACACGCACGCGCAAACACCCAAATGAAAGAGAAGTGCTCGTGTTTAGACCGGAGCACTCTTGGGTATTCGGTGATGCTTGGAGCCTTCGGTTGAATGTGCCTCGTCGACGGGTCTCTTCTTCTTTCTTTCCTTCCATCTCTATGATTCTCAAGCCATGCTCGCAAACTAACGAGTCTGATTGCCTGTCGTTTTGCTCAGGTGTGATCAGGACGGCCCTCCCGAACATGGATAGGGAGGTGAAGGAGAACTACCAGGTGGTGATCCAGGCCAAGGACATGGCTGGACAGATGGGTGGGCTCTCAGGGACCACCACAGTCAGCATCACCCTTTCAGACGTCAACGACAACCCCCCGCGCTTCTCCAAGAGTGAGTGTGGCACCCTGTTCCACCCCACACATCAAGTACAGGACCCTCTCGAACACACACACAAGCACACAAACCTCTGTAAACACATTATTGCTCGATTTCTCGCTCACACGCACACCCACATGGAAACCTTGATAAACACATTTCACATTTCTCTCTATCTCTTTCACACACACACACACACACACACACACACACACACACACTCACTCACTCACTCACTCACTCACTCTCTTTCCCTCTCCGGACCTAAACCTAGTCTCAGTTGTTGCCAATCAGCCATCCTCCATCTGGTGTCAATTTCAAAATCAGTCTGGATTATTACAGTGCGCTGCTGGCCGGGTACTGGGTATTGTGCGATGTAGGCGCCCTCTTAAATCCAACGAATAATTAAATGTCGAGCCATATGACGGAGCGAAGGGTCCTGCAAAGTGCATCAGATCACACTGTAATCCCTAAGAAATGAAGAGAGTCCTCTCTTTTCTCTCTCTCTGGGTTTTATCTCTGCCTCTCTTTCTCGCTCCCGCTCGCACACTCTGTAGACACGGTGACCTCTTTGAAAATCGCAGTTTCTCGTCTTCCCTCATTATGGCTAATCTCTATGCGGTTCTGTTTCCAATCTTTGTGTTCTTTTGTCTCCCTCTCCGTCTCCTTGTGTGTCTCCCTCACCCTCGTTTTCAATCAACTTTTCTTTGCTCATCCACTGCCTTCTTTCTAGGATCCTGCACATCGTCTCCCTCCCAAACCCTCTTCCTCGCTCTGTTTTCCCCTCTCCCCGTCTGTCCTCTCCCCGTCTGTCCTCTCCCCGTCTGTCCTCTCCCCGTCTTTCCTCTCCCCGTCTGTCCTCTCTCATGGTTGCGAATTGCAAAGACAGCTAAAGCAGATTGACAGATTACTGGTGTCATTTTGTTCCCCACACAATAACAGCAGTGTGTGTGTGTGTGTGTGTGCATGCACGTCAGTGCCCGTGTGGCTTGCGTGTTCGTGTGTGCGTCTGTATGTTTTTCAGCCGCGGTTAAATTGACGGCACGAGCCAAAACAGGTTTTTCCGCATGGCACGATGCACGCGAGCGTGGAAACCCTTCCTCCATTCATCACCCTCTCGAGCAGGGAGACAAGCACTGTCATCTCACCTCTACAGATCGACAGTGAGGAGGAGAGACGGACAGAGAAAGAGATACAGAGAGAGAGAGACAGGGCGAAGGAGAGGAAAGGGGGTAGACAGAGAAACAGGAAGACGGATTTGAAGGAGAGAATGGGTGGTTGTGTGTGTGTGTGTGTGTGGGGGGGGGCAGACGGATTGAGGGTGAGGAGAAGAGGGGAAGACAGAGAGACAGAGAGCAGAGAGGATATTGTAATGGGACACCCAGAAGAGGCAGAGTGTCAGGCAGCGATATCATTATCGTCTGCCAGAATGATGGCTCTTCCTCCACCCGATGCTAAATACCTGTTAGCCCCAGAATCCTGCTTACCGCGGGACACGTGCCTCTGTCTCTGCATGTGTGAACCAGAGTGGTTGTCTGGAAGTCGGTGCGTGTGTGTGGGTGCCTGGTTGGGAACGCATTTATACACGTGTGCGTGCATGTCTGAGTGTGTGTGTGTGTCGGTGTGTATGCGTTCGCATCACCGAGACCTGCCGAGTCAGGCATTGCCAAAACACTGTCAGCATGTTTTATTGGGGTGTCAGTGCTGTTTGTCTGGGCAGGTCGTGTGTATATCACGTCCACAAGCCCCACAGCCCAGCTATTTATTTTAGCATAGCAGATACAGTGGGCTGCCCAGAACGACAGGCAACCATCAATTTATCTGTCCCAAACAAGGAAATTTCCCCCCCTCCTACCCTCTGCCAGAAATTGGAAGAAAAAAAACTAAACGGAACAACCGACGCGTTCACAAAACAAATTGCATAAAATTTACGCCGCCTTGTGTGAGGCCGGTTTTAACTTGGCCTGACTTTAAAAGATGCCCTCGCACAACGTAAAATGACGTATCCGAAAGAGATTTGCACGTCCACATTTGGGTTGCAGTGTTTTTCCCATGTCAATAAAAATGTGTGTTTTTGTTGTGGTGTGATTGTGTGTCTCGGGGACCCAGGTGTGTACGAGTTCAAGGCCCCGGAGTCGCTGGAGGCCGGCTCTGTCGTGGGCGTGATCCGAGCTGTGGACGCTGACATCGGGGAAAACGCCGCCATGGACTACCGCATCAGCAGCAGCGATGGGGCGGGCATGTTCGACATCCACACCAACAGGAGCACCCAGGAAGGTGTCATCACCCTCCGGAAGGTCAGAGCCACCCCCCCCCCCACCCCGATATGCAGCAATCGTGAATAACAAGCACTTCAACAGGCTTACAGACAAAAACATTTCATCACAAAGTTTCAAGCCTCATGTCAGGTGTGTTAACAGAACTCCCCAAACGCCTCTTAAGCCTTTATGAGATTAAAATAGTCTTCCATTCCTTGATTTATGAATCGATAAAAAGGATTTAAAACACATCAACAAATCCCCTTATCTGACAGATTCGGTAACATCGAATCAGGATTCATACAATAAAATAAACCTTGTTATATTCACCATAAACTACTCACCTTATTGGACAGTGTGTTTCCAGAGAGAAGATGTACGGGGAGTATTGATGGCCAGTATAGATTTGGCAGGGAAGTGTGGCTCTGATGTGTGTTGTGATGTATTCAACGAGAATCTGACAGTTGCTTTATCAAGCACCCTCGCCACGGCTCACGATCGATCACTTCCAGCTCCCATCATTGAATGGAGGAAGATATAATTGCCTTTGCAGATATAACAGTTCGTTTTTGAGAGTGCTCTGTGATTTGTGTGTGTGCACAGAGCACGGTATACGTCTGGGGGGGTCTCTAATTAAAAGTGCTTGTCTAATGAAAGGGCACACCATTCCCCCATGGGCTCCTGTCACACAGCAACGCTCAGTAACACACGCGTGTGTTGCCGATGCCTAACGTCTGGCGTAACGCATGTTACAGCAAAATCAATGACTCGTATCAAGTTTTTTTCGATGGCACCATTGATTGATTTGATGGGTATGGGGTTTCATGCTGTCAGGCGCTGTCTGAGAGCACAACAATCTGGTACACTAGGTGGTGAACACACACACACACACATCTCTCCTTACGGTCGAGGCCTGCAGCCAGTTTTCTTGCTACAACACATGCACTCCCACCTGCAATCCCATCCTATCCTACTGCCCACAATGTTCTCTCTTAGTGAGGCAGGCGGTGTGAGGTGGTGAGGACATGATGGCTACTGTGCTTCCCATACCTTGACCCTTAACCTCTAACCCTTTTGGGAGAGAGAAAAGGAGAGTCGTGTGACACAGTTTACTTAACGTGCTTTTAAACTAGGGTCACAGGGTCTACAAAAGACACACCACCCGCCCTGTTTGTACTGATGAAAGGTCGTGATGTTGCGTGTATGGAGACTGTATTCAGAGAACGTGTGTGTGTGTGCGTGAGGGTCTACCTTCTACCTTCTGTGTCTCCTCCTCAGCCTCTGGACTTTGAGAAGAAGAGGACGTACAGCATGAGGGTGGAGGTGGAGAACGTCCACCTGAACCCCCGCTTCCACACCATGGGCCCCTTCAGGGACGAGGCCGCCGTCAAGCTGTTCGTGGAGGACGTGGATGAGCCGCCCGTTTTCGAGCGAGCCAGCTACGTCATGGAGGTGAAGGAGGACGCGCCCGCCGGCGTCGCCATCGGCTCCGTGAGCGCCGCAGACCCCGACGGCAGCCGCAGTCCTGTCAGGTAGGCCTGCTCACATGACCAAGTCCTGTCAGGTAGGCCTGCTCACATGACCAAGTCCTGTCAGGTAGGCCTGCTCACATGACCAAGTCCTGTCAGGTAGGCCTGCTCACATGACCAAGTCCTGTCAGGTAGGCCTGCTCACATGACCAAGTGGGAGTAAGCTGTTATAGCCTGAACACAACGCAAAGACAGTTAGTAATTTTTTTTATGTTAATGATAACTCCCAACCCCCATATGATGTTGGAGACAAGTTTTATATCAATAATCTTTTATTTTTTATAAATTAATAAAGGCGCTGGCAGGTTTATACTCTTTTGAGGACCTTTCCAGTTTTTAGATCTTAGGTCGCCCCATGAGAATTCTCAAGGTTGAACTTCCAGTATTTTTTTAATTACGGGTGTCAAGTTTGATATCATTCTCTTTTATCACCCATCATTGGGAGGAATCTTCCCTGTGGCATTTAGAGTTCGGGGGAAGGCCAGGAGATGCAGGGGAGAGCACAGAAGAGTGGACCAGGGAGGAAAGGAGAGGGGGAAGAAGATGGAAGGAGAGGAGAACATGGGCAGTCAGGGAGAGAGAGGGAGCGAGAGCAAACGAGAGAGGAGGGACAGTGAAAGGAGGAGATGAACATGATGGTGATGGTAAGAGACTGAGCACCTTGGTCGGTGCACCCATTCAGGGGGTACCCTTCCTACTGCACCCCTCCCACACGCCTCCTCCGACGTCAGGCCACCCATTAATCACTCTGATGCATCGGCCCCGTCTGGGGAACGCAGGAAAACAGCACCGCTGGACAGCATGTTGTGTGCGTCTTAGTGTGTTTGTGTGAAGGGGACCCGAGGGCAACAGTCAGTGAATTTGTCCACACCAGGGCACAGACGGACCGTTTTGGAGTTGTTGCGTCTATTTTTAGCCTACTGTAGACCTTAGAGGGGTAACGTAGATCAATGACACCCGCTGGGTTTGGAATCTATATACAAGATGATATATCGCCATATTTCTGTATCAAATTGGTGTGTCGGTGGGATACTCATAATGACCATTTGTGTGTGTGTGTGTCTGTATGTGTGTGTGTCCAGGTACTCCATCGACCGGCGCACAGACATGGACCGGGTGTTTAACGTGCACTCAGGCAATGGCTCTGTGTTCACGCTGAAGAGTCTGGACCGGGAGGAGAACGCCTGGCACAACATCTCCGTTGTGGCCACCGAGTTTAGTAAGCAGCTAGGAACATTCTAGAACTTCACCTGCATCAATGAACTACAAGCACAGCAGTTGGTGTGGTTTTGCTGTCGGATTTAAACATACTGACAGTTTTCTTTTCCTCCAGCTTAGTAGAAGAGATAAGTGTCTCTCTTTCAAGGGAGATGAGTGTATTCAGTGAGTGAGCAGCTCTTGGAAAGTAGTTCTAGGTTGTGTTGGTGGCCATTGTGTGAACAAATGCCAACCGACTCAGTGGCATTGTGTTATGGAGGCTAATGGCATTCAGGCCTCTGCATGTTATTGATGTTCAGCTTTGTGCTACGATAACGTCAAGTCACTGATCTTTGTGTTCCCCAGACAACCCTCGGCAGGTGAGCCGCGTGCCAGTGAACATCAGAGTGCTCGATGTCAACGACAATGCTCCAGCATTCGAGAGCCTGTACGATGCGTTCGTGTGTGAAAATGCCAAGGCTAACCAGGTAAGTGTACCTTTCATCTGTAATCTTCTGCTTTAAGCTCCTACCTTTGCTCGCACTGAAGCTTGAGTTACATTTTAGGATGATTTTAAAGGTACAATGGCATAGTTTTCTTTCTGACCTCGATGGTTGGTTGAAATTGAACAGAAGGTAAACTGAACCAAAACTAAGAACATTTAATAAAAAAAAAATATATAAAAAACAATGTAAACAAAAACATTAAACGCACACTTTTTATATTCACTTAGTTTGCAGACCGCTTCCAGGGCTACAGCCCATTGGCCAAAGATTCAGCTCTTGGCCTTTAATTCCCTGTTATTTCTCAAGCTCCATCCTTAAAGAACCTCCCAGTTAAGCCGTGTAAGCTGCTTGTTCCTCCTGTGTGACAGGTGATCCAGACTGTGAGTGCCACAGACCCTGATGAGCCCATAGGGGGACACCGCTTCTTCTTCAGTCTAGCCCAAGAGGTTTCTGGGAAAGCAAACTTCTCAGTCCGTGACAACAAAGGTGAGCCAGATGTCCGCTTCAACAAGCCGGACAGGAGCGTGAACGAAAAACAAACAACAAGCGCGTGAGCATCTTACGAGCTTGTGTCAGCTACATTTTACAGCTCCACGAGGCCAAAAAAATCATCACTGCTGAATTGTTTGAGTATGATTGTTAATTGTTTAATCAGTAGGTGTGACGTTTTGTTCGGGGTCGTTTTTTTGGTTCCATCAAATATTTACCGAACGCTGCACGCTACCAGAGCAAACGTGCGTGTAAGTACACAAGTAAACAAACGAATGCCGCGCGTTTGCGTCCGCCTCCCCCCCGCAGATAACTCGGCCTCCATCCTGACGCGCCGGAGCAGCTACAGCAGCCTGCAGCGGAGCGTCTACCTGGTGCCCGTGGTGATCTCGGACGGAGACTTCCCCATGCAGAGCAGCACCAACACGCTGACGGTGCGCCTGTGCACCTGCGACCGCGAGGGCAACATGAAGCTGTGCAACGCCGAGGCTCTCACGGGGAGGGCGGGGCTTAGCACCGGCGCCCTGGTCGCCATCCTGCTCTGTGTCATCATCCTGCTCAGTGAGTACATGGATAAATGATTGATTTACCGACCGACCGACCCTGCTGAATGAGGAGTTCATTCGAGTTTTGAATGACAGGAAATGACTGACTTGATTCATTTGAATGACCAAAATATGACTGACATATGGACCGCTGATTCGTATGGTCACTGACTAATTGACCGACTGACCTACAGTGCAAACCAACCAAGAGACTGAATAAATAAATGAATACACGAATGAATCTCTGTACACACATACTGTTCATGGAAGGGCAAAACGACGGGTAAATCTTATGTGCCTTGTATCTTATAGTTTATAGCCTTTTTGCCATGCACAGGGCTATACAGGGCTATTCTCCTCCAGCCCCTTGCTGGACTTGGGTGCTAGAATTTTCGAAGACACTTTCACTGATGTGGCTGGAAATGATGTGGACCTCTTTTAGTCTACTACTCCCCCACATCACTCGGTATAGCCACGCCACTCCCACACACTCTAGCTTCCAGAACAAAAGGATAAAAGGCTGAACAGAAGAAAAAAAACACAAAAAAACACGAACTGTCTATTTTTGCCTAATTCTATAGTGATTGTTGTGCTGTTCCAAGCACACTTATATCTGTCGTCTCTCTCGCTCTGTTTCGGTAGTGATCGTGGTGCTGTTTGCCTCCCTGAAGAGGCAGAGGAAGAAGGAGCCTCTGATCATCTCCAAAGAGGACGTGAGAGACAACGTCGTCAGCTATAACGATGAAGGGGGCGGAGAGGAGGACACTCAGGCCTTCGACATCGGCACGCTGCGCAACCCGGAGGCCATCGAGGAAAGCAAGCAGCGGCGAGACATCGTCCCCGAGGCCTTCTACCCCGCCGTCCGCCGGCCCGTCCTCCCGCCGCCGGCGCAGCGGGACAACGGCGACGTCCGGGACTTCATCAACCAGAGGCTCCAGGACAACGACACCGACCCCACGGCACCCCCCTACGACTCCCTCGCCACTTACGCCTACGAGGGGAACGGCTCGGTGGCCGAGTCGCTGAGCTCGCTGGAGTCGGTCACCACCGAGGGGGACCAGGACTACAACTACCTGAGCGAATGGGGGCCGCGCTTTAAGAAACTGGCCGACATGTACGGCGGGGAGGACAGCGATAGGGATTCCTAACGAGAAACCGGCGGGGAAAAAGGAAGGAGGAAATGTTAAACAAACACGACACAGATAACACGGTGAGCATGTGTGCCACGCACCAAGCAGTGCTAAAGACAGGAGAGGACACAGATTTCAACGTGTTTGTCAAAGTGCTCTTTTTACCGTCGTCCATGGGCTATGGGCCGGCTTTCTGGTGGGGGGGTGGGGGGGTCTCTCAGACTGAAGGAGGGGGGATTCTGTGTATATGGGTATCTGCAAGGCCCAAATATATCTCTATATACAAATTTCGTTTTCAAAAGCTGCCTGTGCTGGAGGAAGAGCAAGCCGTTTGTGTGACCTGGCAAATAAGGCAGATATGTATTTTTCCGTGTTTCTGAGACTAAAATAAATGCTGCATATTGTGAGTTCTCTCTTAGCTTGTGTACATACTTGTACTGTAATACAAGACAATACGCTGTACAGTTTTTGTTTTTAGAGGATTCATGTCATCCATGAAACCCCGTTTTTCAAAGCACTGAAGGTGTCTCACCATGCTCACAAGAGGTACTGTAATGGTTGAGCCCATCTGAATCCAACAGACTCAATAAGGTCATCCCAACACAAGGCAATGGTGCGAAAACACATCGCTTTATTCAAGAGTTCACTAAACCAAACACTAAGTCTCTGAATAAACATTGCAAGTATTCTATCTGTATGTATAATTTTTTTTATTTTCTTTGCAAACATGTACACTGTGTAAGTGTGAAATGCTCAGGCTTGGACGACTTGGATTCTTATGGGGGAAAATAAACAAGATGAGAACTGCCTTGACCATAAAAACTGAAATTAAAGGGGGTTTGTGACCTTTCATTTCTATGGAATAGGTGACTCACTTGCAAGAGAATGTCAGGATATGTGGAGTTGTTGCATTTGTTTATAGAACAGCCACAATTCAAATGAAACAAAAGCAAGCAAATGAACATGGATTTGGACCGAACGGTGAACGGTAAAGCCGTTTGGGGAAACAAAAATGGCCAAAAGCATATTTTCTAATTTTTTCGTGCGTAGGCTACATGCTTCTTTTGATTTCAATGGGCTGATAAGCGGACAGATTGAAGTAGGGAGGGTGGCATTAGTACGGCAGCAGCATGCCAACAGGAAAAAAGGCAGGCTAAAACTAGCACTGCCCTCTCTCTGGCAAAATGTCAAGTGGAGAGGATGCTGACATTTAGCAGACATTAGAAACACTAATAAAAAACCATGTCATAATTGGCACTATGATATTATTTTTCCCTCTGCAGTGTTCTTCCAAATAATATAGGTCACACAACAGATATTTTATGAACCAAAATGTCTACAAAGCTTAGACAATCCAGGATAAAAAAAAATATATAAAAACACACTTGTTTGCTAAACAACATGCATAGGCAATAGTATCCTCAGTAACTGTGGGCAGGTGTTTAAACCTTAATATCTTTTTTTTTATTGGCCGTTGAGCTCCCACTGAGAGTGGTTATTCCAGATTGTGACAAAATGTTGCTTCAATAAGCATTTACCGTAGTGCACAAACGCTTCACACCAACTGTTCTTCAGCCCGCGAGGTATACGGTCTAAACTGCTGCTCCTGACAGTATGACAGCAGATCGCATTTAATGCAGTTATTTTTTGTTCTCCTCCCTCAGTTTTGTGTACGTTAATACAGGGTGTCAGCATAATGTCATTTCACATCCTTACTCCTGCTTCTTGTGCAGTCTGTTTTTGCCTTCCAGCGGTTCCACCACGCTACGCTAAGGACAAAACAAAACAGTCATGTCGCTACATGTCGTAACAGACCACTCTCTGCATAAAGGAAGGGGTGGGGTGGGGGGTTGTAGTCAAGGCAGCCTGCCATACACGGCTATACTGATGTCCTCTTTTTAAAGCTATGCTAGGTCTGTGGGTGTCAATGTAGAAACGGTTAGCCGCAAAGGCTCGACCTCTTGTAATATGTTGGTGACAATGTGAAGTCAACAGTCCAGTTTTGTCAATGTAGAACAATAACGAGAGGTCATGTGACGTAGTTTAAGGGGCCCTGAACTAATGGCCGTCCATCAATCTGCTTTGTACAACGTGATATTTTGTACTGAATATTTATATGACTCAACACGATTAAATATCTTTAAAATCATGACTCTTTGCTCTGTATTGTGTGTATGGGTGTTGACTTTATTCTGTATTTTGTGGATGTGTGTGGATTGTATTATGGTGTGTGTGGTGTGGGAAAAAAATAAGAATAATATGTTTCGAAGATTGTTGAGAGTTCATTCTCATTGTAACAACTTAGCATGAAGCATAAAAGCTACAGTTAGAGATACAATGAATGGAACACATGTAATACTGACATATTGAGCTTTCAAGGTGACCCAGTACTGATTTGTAAATTTCAAATACTTTGAAACATTTCATTCAGTTTGGCAACTGCAATGCGTGATAACATTTGGCCCAGGTCTATGAGTGTGACGCACAACTTATATTCAGGGCAGAACAGTGGTTGGTCAACAAGCTGGATTTGGTTGCAACTGTATTTTTAATTAATTAGCAGCAATCTATAATTAAGATCTATTCTGCAAATCACATTGAGGGGGGGGGCAAAAGTGTGGATTTTTTTGTTTTGTTTTTTATTGTTCCGCGACTAGTGGCAGATGTGAGGCAGATGGTGGCATTTTACAGATATAATGTAATTAAATTATGTGAGGGCCTTCCCTCATCCCAGCTGCCATTTTGCTATATGTAGCCTATAAAACGTAGGTAGGCCGCATCGGTGCAAATAGCAGGCACCAGAACAAACTACATGACTATACATGGGTTGTCAAAGTTTCAGATGCCTTTATTATTATTATTAGATTCATCATCAGTATACTTGAAGTACAATTACAAAAACATTTAAAACACCCCGTAGCTCTGTTGTCACTAACGCTAACCACGGTGTGTGGCGGCATTCTAGAGATGGTTAAAAAAGTTATTCTGCTGGCGTTATCCAAGTTCTTACTGATTAAGACCTACACGTAAAAGCAAATTCCCTAAATGTGAATGCCTATGTGTTTCCTGAAGCAGCCCTCCGTATCTTCCTACCCAACGGTCTTACGTTTGAATCTCGGGTTGGACCACACCATCGATCTGAAGATGGACCAAGATGGTGCAACCGACCGATGGGATTTCCGAGGCTGAATGGGAGCCCTGTCACTTCCTGTAGTCAGCAGTGGCCACATCAGAGTCGCTCTCCTTCTCCTGCCGCTCGCGCTCGCGCCTCATCTCCTTCAGCTCCTGTCGGTATTTACGCTCGATGAAGCGCTTCTGATGAGCCATCTGCGGGAAGTTATCTGGTGGAGAGAGGCAGACCGAGAGAGACAGAGAGAGAGATAGAGATATAAGCGGACCAAGGGAGAGAAGCGGACCGAGGAGGCGATAAAGAGAGAAAGAGGGAGTGGAAGAGATAAAGAGACATGGTCAGTATCTGATCAAGGAAAAAAACGCTCGCTTTTTTCCTAACGCGTGTACATTCGCAGGATGTCACTCAGGCTAAACATGAGCCATGTGCAGGCGATGTCGCCCCCCATTCACTCCCTCTGCCACTGTTTTCATTACAACAGTCAAATAACAAAAGATTATTAGACAGGCCTCACTAGGTCTCGGTTGCGATGGTAATAAGATCTGATAACATAATTAGAAGGGAACATATCTAAATTAGATGTGTAACAAGACGGGGAAATATATATATATAAATGTCCAGTGAAATCTAAGAAGATGTTGCTTGTACGTCTCAATTTGAAAGCATCATGCTTGATAGGCCTGGCTCCTTGGTGTCATATTATTAAAGTCACTAAATGAATGTGATTGTATAGATTAACCGCTTAGCAAATGAAAAAGTACTCAATGTCAAGGCTCTGTGATGCCCTGTTTTAGCTCAGGCTCAAGACAAACAGGACTATTAACTGCCAGTGTCTTCCAACTGACTTGACAATGGGCTTCAGAGCAGGGGACCAAGAGTATTTACAGTTCCTTTGTCGAAAAACTGGGAACCAGCATCCTTGTGGGTTTGGAACAAGGTGAAACTATGAGAACACCATGTCTGTTGCCAAACCGTTGGGTAACCAGGGTTTGATTCCCATTGAGTGCTGCCTACATGCAGTCCCTCATATTGCCAAAAAACAGCCATTGACAGAAGACAGGTAAATTGGTCCTCAACAGCTTAGCAGTGCTTGATAAGCCATTTGACGAGAAAACTACATATTCCAGTTAAAATATGGAAATCACCGGCATTTTCCCTGGGACGGAATGACTTAAGGATAAATACTAGTGAGGGTGGAAATGGGGTGCTGCGACGAGGGGTGCATTTGCACTGTTTAACATGCAGCATCGAGAGCATTTGCATGCGGTAGAATAAAGGCCGTTCAGGAATGCACCAGCCTTTTCATTTATTCCCAGCATACATTTGGGCAGAGTGTGAGAACAGAAAGGTCTGTGTGTTGGGCATTGCAAAGACATATTGAGAATTGTCCACCGTCTGGCCCTTTTGGCGGGGGAAGAAAAGAAAAAGGATGAAGAAAAAAAAAATCTACTTGAAAGAAACACAGAACATACTGATTCTAGTAGCATGGGGTCACTGGCTTAGCCCGTCTTGAGGTTTTTTTATCAACAATGCGCTAATTCCTTTCAAGAACGGGAGTGAGTGGTGGGTGAGGGCCTTGAGATTCCTTTCCGAGAAGGGCTACTTAGCCAGGGGGCCTTGGCAGCGGCGGGCCCACTACACGGAGGTGCTGAGGGATCAGGCGCGTGTAAAGACGTGACCGTGAGTACGCTCTGCTGTGTCCTCGGCAGCGCACCAGCCGCGGCCCTAAGCCCAGAATTCCTGCTGTTCCACGGTTCTGCGGCAGACATACCTCAACCTCATTTGTTCCATACACAGAGCCTGCTAGACAACAAGCCGACACTATATGTCTACGTACCTTCGTTGACGAGGGGGAGTCACAGCTCCCTCTCCCCCCTCGCTGAGCTGCACCACAGAGTAAACAAAGCATCCGATTGGGCGGATATCCCCCCCTACTGTACTGTACTTTGCCTCTATCCACTCTGAGGCTTTTATCCAGAGATTAAGGAGGGGGGTTTAGAGACAGCTGAGGAGAGAGATCCAGTCTCTTTCCAGCTGCAAGCCAGATATAAAGCAATCTTCGCCTTGTTCGGGAGACGGTGCATTGTTTGGAAAACAAATGGCTGGGGGGGGGGGGGGGATTGAAAGAGAGAAAGAGAGGGAGAAGAGGAAAAGGGATGCTGCAGACCTAGAAAAATATTATGGGTGTGCAAGAGAGAAACGAGTGAGAGAGAGGAAGAAGTGAGCGAACTGGAAAAAAGTATCTCCGCCTATAAAATGGTTGTCTCGTTGCTCAACCTTACAGGGTATGGGAGGGGTAGTGGGGGCCGGGAACGTATGTGTATGTTCGGCCTCTCGTCAAGGCTTTGGTGAACATTTCATTCCAAACTTGACTGTCAAAACGAGAGGGGTGGTGGCGGAGGGGAGTGGAGGACAGGAAGGGGGGTGAGTGCGTGTGATGACATTGAGTGATGAAATTAAAGTCAGTCGAGCCACCAGCCGATCTGCTACAGGTGGCCAGACACCAAACACTGGGGGCCCCGCCAGTTTCTTTTAATGAGCCCCGAGCTGTCTGAGTGAACACAACTCTGCCTCTCCTCCCCGTCTCCTGTCTTATATGCTGCCTCTCTGCTCCTGTCAGGCACAAAGTGGTGCACCAGAATCCCCCCCCCCCCCACTTCACACAAAGTTCCGTTCCTTTCAGCGGACCGCATTGACCACCCAAGAGGGACTTAAATGAATCATAGAAAAAAAATCCTTAAAGTGGAGCTATTTTGGATCTGGTGGACACAGCCATGTTTGCCAGCTTGTAGGCATCAGGAGGAAGACGTGAGAAGAGATGGAATAATAATGTGTGTGCGTGTGTGATCACGACCATAATGCACTGATCAAAACGCGCAATGCACGTCCTTGACGGGTCCCATTGTTTTAGGGCGAACGGAGAGGCGAAATGAGTCGTCAGAAGGGTCTTGTGTATGCGAGGGGTTAAACTTGGTGTCATAAGACCATGTCTACATATCCTACAGAACATGGTGTGCTCAGAGATGGCTGTAACACAGGAACCCAGGAGGCAAACTCTGGCCAAAAGAGAGCAGACAATGCATAACCCTGACTCATCCTGCAAACCCTGACTCATCCTGGTGGGGGTGAACGTAGATACCTCATACGGCAGAGGAGAGGAAGGGGAGGGAGGAAAGCTTGTTGTGAGGCATGTGTGTGTGTGTGTGTGTGTGTGTGTGTGTGTGGGGGAGAGAAGATGAGAGGGGGGGGAACTCAGCAGTGGTAGGCCGCCTCGAGCAGAACTACGGGTGACTTTGGGTAAACGTTTGGTTTTAGTGAGGCATGCAGTTCTTTGGACAGTTTTATTTACTTCAAAAGTCAGGGAGGGCTGAGCGAGGCATCGTGCCGGAGGGAGGGGAGGAGGAAGGAAGAGAGAGCCAGAGACTTGCTGATGTGAGATGATTTGGAACGAACTGACCTTTTAAAAGGCATCGCTAATCTAGTCACACGAAACAGCAATTTATGAGGGGGAGAAATGTTCATTTACTAGCAATGAGCATCTATCAATCACAATGACAGAGGTATACACTGGGGAGGGAGGATGGAGTGAAGAAAGGATAGGTGGGGGGGGGGGAGGAGAGAGAGAGAAAGCGAGGGAGGAAAAGATGGAGTAAGAGAGAGATCGGAGGAGTGTGAGGGAGGGAAGTAGGGTGGTTTACAGAAAACTAAAGCGAGGGTTTGGGGCGCATGCAGTATCAATCACACAGAGGCAGGGCCTCGTTTAGAACCCCAACCAAATCAAAGCTCTGACCCCTCTGCCCTTCCTTACTTTTGTGGGCCTGTTGTGGCAAAAACATTTGTACCTGGCGCCGTCTAATTATGCGGAAAAAAGTTCAAATTGTATGATTAATTTCTGGGTCGGGTAGGCGAGCGAAGGTCTCACACACACACACCTTCCTGTAAATGTCCTACAACTAATGTTTAACGCGTGCACATGCATATGCATGGCATCCTAAGAGGCGTCGCGGTGTGAACGCCAGGAGGGATTAGGCGCGGGTCCCATCCTGAGAGGACCGGAATGATCATTTTACACGGCAGAAAGCTTGGCACTGCTAATGCGCGCCTATGAAACCGTGTCCGTTTTTTCCCCTTGTGAGTGCTGCGGGACCATGGTAAACACGGCCGAGGAGTGGCGCAGAGCGGCGTCGGACACGACCAGCCGTCCCTCTCGCCTGCCGTGGCGTCGTCCACACAAGAGCCCTCGTGGACCGAGACCCGTACTTACCGCCTTTAGCTCCAAACACAAAACACAACAAACTGAAAACTGTGGATCGGACACCTTCCTAGCCTGTTGCCATTGGTGGGTTAGGAGACATCTGGCATCGAGGCTTCGGGGTTCATGCGTGGGTTGGAGGACATCCCACGCAGACCCAAGCGCGCGCCCACACACACAGGTCTGTGCTCTGGAGTACGTGCTTCAAACAGACCTGTTGGTCTGGACATAAGGGCCAACAGGGCATAGCTCTGCCAGTTGTTTTTCATATACCCGACATGGTGCTGGTATCAGGCGCTGAAGCATGCTACTAACAATCCCAGCAAGAAACTGAACAAAGATGAAATAAACAGATGCCCAAAAAAAAAACACTTTTCTACTTACATTTCTCAAGCGCGTCCATTGCCGCCCCCATTTCCGCCTGTTGGATGCTGTTGGAGGGAAAGAGAGAAAAAAGAGGTCAAAAGAGAGAAGAGAAAGGCTCTTTAGCACATTCAAAAGCTTTTCTATTTTTTTTTATTCTAGTGGCGCGATAAAAAAATAAACGGGTTCTTAAAAAGACAGAGGATTAGAGGAAAGTGTTCTCTGAAAAAGCCCTCAACCGCACCATTTTCTGACTCCCTCCCTCTCTCTCCACCCCAATCCCAGGTAACTGGGTGCATCAGTCTCGCCAAGGTAAGCCTCTGGGCTGCTCTGCATGGATCCTGTTTACGCATGCTATCCACCGGTCTACCTCTGCATACATTATGCATTGTGATCACAGATGAGCGGTTCGAGTGTTTGTGTGTGTAAGAGAGAGGCTTAAGACTAGTAAATATCACAACAGCAAGCAGCCAGAGATTCTATGGACGGGGACAAACTTATCGCCAGCTTAGGGATGGCGAGCGCTCTTTTAAGTACAAAAAGGGGTCTGTGGTGTACGGTGTGTTTGAAAGACGTTTGATGGGTTTATGTTTGGCTTCTCCTCAGCCGAGCTGAGTCAAGGGTTGGGGGCGGGTGGTGAGGGGGGCGCTGGCCTTCCTTGCCCCCCCCGTACACTTTTCAAAAAAAGAACCTAACCCTCGTCACTCAGTGCTGAATCCCATCTGAGGTAGAACCAAGGAGAACTAAAACCTTGCCCCTTGGGAGATGGGCAGAGAGGACGGCAGAGGAGAGGGAGGGAGAGGAGCCCGAGAGGAGAGGGGAGAAGAAGAGAGAAGAGGAGCTGAGTGGAGAGGGGAGGAGAGTAGAGGGGAGGAGAGAAGAAGAGGAGAGGGGAGGAGAGAAGAAGAGGAGAGGGGAGGAGAGAAGAGAGAAGAGGAGCTGAGAGGAGAGAAGATGTGAGGAGCTGAGAGGAGAGGGGAGGAGAGAAGAAGAGAGAAGAGGAGAGGGGAGAAGAGAAGAGGAGCTGAGAGAAGATGTGAGGAGCTGAGAGGAACACTTCACTCTATCTCTCATCCCTCCCCTCCTGTCGCCCATCCCGAGTGATGTTTCCATAATACCGCTTTATGTCAATTCGATAATGAATCGATTCATTTTCATTCTGCATAATGCCTCTCCCAATAGTGGCCACCAAGAGAGGAGACCTTAATTGCTATAATAAACACCATCAATAAAACACAGCCATTATTCTACAGCCCATTAGCAGACAGCAGAGTTTTGGGGTGTGGAGCGGGGCAGAGGGATGCACCAGGTCCCTGTCTGCAGTCCCTAGATAGCCAGCCCGACAGTTACCCACCTTGGACCCTTGCCGCAGCCAATCCTCTCCCCTTTGAAGTAGACGGCTACCGTGTAGGTCCTGGCGTGCGACGGCCCCACGGTTTGAAGGGTCCTGTGACAAAACACACGGCAGAAGAAAAAAGGGGTTACAAGGCAAGAGAGAGAAGAAAAAGAAAAGGAGGACAGAGGCTGTTGGTAGATAAATCTAATAACACACATGAGAATGCTCAAGGACGCTCCGTGACATTGTCCTTCAGAAGGAAATACATTTGTAGAGAAAAAAGGAACCAGGAAAAAAAGTTTTCATTTGGAGCAAATATAATTTGTCTCTGGAGGCTTGCTGAGGAGGAGAATGGGTCTTTTGATTGGCAACCGTGCCTCCACAGTACACACAAGCTTTTGGAGGGCCCGATGAGCAACAGAAAGAGGCCCCAGCAATCATCCTCTGAGGTGGAGATGCGTGTCGTGCCACACGTGATGAGTTGAGGAGAAAAGGCTTCATATTGGAGAATGACAATGTTCTACAGGATATCCTTTCAAGCTTTGGAGAGTTGCAGCGTGGCTACAATACAAAAGAATCAACAAGTGCAAGGAGAAGAAGAAAGGCAGGGACAAACGGCTCACAGAGTGAAAAAATGTAACAACACAACAGCAAGACGACACAAGATAAGTTATTTCATATTAAACATTTAAGAATGTGTTCGTCTATCAATTGGGCTCCATTTCAGCAGGGAAAGGGGAATACAAGTCTGCAAACAAAACAAGTTTTGTTTGAAATGTTAACATTTGCATAAACACCCCCCACACACACACAGGCTTGAGTCCCCTAAATTATTCACAGACAATTTACTTATTTCAGGAGACCTATTCATTTTTAATGCAATGTGGTCACTTATGGCACTTTATTAATTATTCAATTCTCTTTCTCACTTACAAATGAACAAGTACATGGCATGTGCAGAACAAACACAAACTCTTCGACAAGGCAAGACGGCATCAAATCTCGACAGGGGAAGAAGAACAAGACGAAAAAACGTCACTTGGAATGAGAGCGTCGCTCCCCAAACATATATGAGAAAAAAGGAGGTGAAACAAGAAACGCAGGGAGACATTAGGGGAGCCGTCAACTTTAAGTGGCATAGTGTACAAGCATGAGAAAGAGTGTGTATGTATGTGTGAGTGTCATGTGGTCTGCTCTGTTTCCCCCCCGCCCCCATCCCCTGCTATCCCACCATGCCCTCAGGTAATGTGGGTGGTTGGAAGGTGAAGGGGTTTGACATGTGCAGTGAGGTCCATACATATAAAAGTAAAATAGTAAAATAGTATTTGCGTTGAAAATCAAAACACTCTTAGATTGTAGTGTTAGACATTCCATCATTTGTACAGTGTGGAGTGAGGGTTTGTCAGAGGACAGAACCTAGAGTGAACTGTGTGTGTGTGTACAGCATGTTTCTGTATGTACAGCATGTTTCTGTATGCATAGGGTGTGTGTGTCTCAGAAGGACTCACTTGTAAAGGGGGATGTCAGGCTCCTTTCCCTCAGTACGCAGAGTCAGGCAGCACTGCTGAAGCTGGGACTTGGGGTCGTTCCAGTCCTGGTTCAGAATAAACTCCTGCTCACACACAGAAAATAAATACACAAAAATATAGCAGTAGTTCCACAGTTACAAAATCCCCCCCCCATCTCTTCCACACTCTCTCGCTCGTCTGCTCCACTCTCTGGCTCCCCTTCTCCTACACACACCCCTCGCTCTTACTTGCGTTCGCAGTCTCCATCTCAGCCTAGGGAGACGGTACAAATCACGGACTACTTAAGACAAAAGCGTGTGTATCCGGCCTGGCTGTAGAGAGAGGCAGGGGGAGGGTCCCAGGTGGATGGGCCCCGATACATTTCTCTTATCCAAGGGGACTTCTAAAAGCACTTCCATTAACAGAAAAGCAGCCTTGTTGTAAAATGGAAGACTTCGAATCTAGAACTGTCTGTTCCTATTAATTTTGTACCAAGAGTGGATCTGGCTCTGCTTCCGACCTCCTACCTCCCTCTACTCACCTTCCCCCCTTTACTCTTCATTTCTACATCTCTCTCTTTCTCCCCCCCCCCCCCCCCCTGTCCTTTCCCCTCTACCTCTCAGCGGGGCATCCACAGCCTTCTCTTCTGCCTTTAGCAGTGAAACGATTTGCTGGTTTCCAAACCAGCACACAGGCTATATACAACCACACACACACACACACACCTGAGTCTGCACGTACATGCACACTAATACATAATTACACACCACAGGAAAAACATTTAAATAAAATAAACAAGTGATCGTCCCCTCCCCCGCCCCCCGTGTTTTTTTGGGTTTGTTTTTTTCTTCAAACATAATAAACTCTGTGACTGTTTTACCGGTGGAAAAAGACTCCTTCTTCCCCTCACCGCCATCCTTAACACACTACCTTAACCCAAGACACACACACACACTTCTCAAAACGAGGGGATCGATAGCAATGCGGCTAACAAGCGGCTAGCAGTTTCCTATCAAAGGCTGGCAAAGAAAAAAGGATGGACCGTCATTTAAAGACCAAAGTCAAGCACCCACCTCACGCCTGCGTCAATGCTAGCGCCATTAGCGCTTTAGCTTTTTACTCCCCATCTGCATTTCTCTTTCTCTCTCGTTCTAAGTGCTCATTGATCAAAGTGAGGCGGGGGAGGGTTGTGTGGCCTTGGGCACGAACTAGCACTCACCTTCAGACGAGGGAAGAAGCAGACATTCATGAAGGTATGCACATACTCCAAGTCCTTATCAATGTACAGGGCCGCGATGAAAGCTACACGAGAAAGGGAGGGAAAGGAGAGACAGGAGTTACAACAACAAAAAAAGGAGCAGAGGTGAAACCACATGAAAGGATGTTTCCTTTTCCTCAAAGGTATATAATAACACAAAGGTTTCATTTCTCTTTTTTTCCTTGACTTTTGAATGGTCAAAATAAAGTTTTGGAATAAAGGAGGGGCTAGGGAGAAAGAGCGAGAGAGAGAGAGCGAGAGCGAGAGCGAGAGAGAGAGAGACAGCGAGAAAGAACAAAAGCAAGAGAAAAGGCGTGAGAGTGATATGGTAAGTGATGGCAGTGAGAGTGTTAGTTGAGTGTTAGTGGAGGTGACAAACATCATTTCCCACCATGTGAACAAACAGACACGGAGCACCAAAAGCACCTCAGAGTAAGCAAGCTTCTGTTTGCATTGTCAGGAACGCCATCTAAAAACGTACGTATGCACATTTTTGGCTTTGCTTTTTCTATTTGATTCCATGCTTGTGTTTGCGTGTGTGCGCGTGCTTGTGTGTGAGATCCTTTTGTGGCCTGGTCTTTGAAGCACAGCTGGATGTTGTCACGATGCTTTCTACTTGAACCAGCTTGAACCAGCTTGAACCCTCGCTCTGGCTGTTCTGATGAGTGAGGACTTGAAGGCCATGAGGGGCAAATAGTCATCCTCCATATAGACTTGAGTTCGAATTAACTAAAATATGAGTTAATTACCTGATATGTTTTTTTTTTGGTTTTTAAGACTGTGTCCAAATTCTGTATTTATATTCGGTGTACAGACTCAACCTCTGGTCTGAGAAAGACCATCCCCAACACATTTAGGATGTGGAGAGAAAACATCATTTCCTAACATGTAAATATTACCAACATTAAAGACAAAACTATTCCCCCAAATAATAAACACGGTAATATTGTTTATATTTGTCTATTTCTTCAGGTCTCATGGCAAACTGAATTGGAGGGTTAAGTGAATTGGAAGACAAAGTGACTTGGATGACCTCTGCAAATCCTGGCGAACAATTCAATGACAAGCCAGTATAAAGAACCTTTGCTGGTGAAATTCCTGGAGCAATCTACATGCATACACACAGGTGTTTGTAGTGTTGTTTTGGCAACATGGAAAAGTGGGGAAATCAAAAGAGCGAGAGAGAGAGACACGTACACTCCAGCAGGTCAGCGAGGGTCTTGGTGCGCAGGGCGAGGGGACGCTTGGTCTTGTCGTTGGTGATGGCGAAGTCCTGCATGCCCAGTTCCTCCGCCACCTTAGCCTGGGTGCGGTTGTTCACCAGCGAGCTCCGCAGAAGCTACTCGCAAACACACGCAAATAAATACATGACAAAATCCACAAACAAGAGGTAAAAGTGCATGCCCAGCCAAAACACACACACCAAACTACAAAGCATGGGAGACAGAGACCTGAGGTCTCAGGTGGATTGAGCTCTTGAATTTTACATTTGTATTCAAAGCTGAGCAGATAAAAACTGTGTTGGAGCGAGTTGAGTACATTTCCCCATCTAAAAGAAAACCACAAATATGGTAAATATAGCTGGGAGATCAGAGGGAAAGAGAAACAGAGATGGAATTCTAACAGATGTCTTGGCTTGGTCTTGAGACACACACAACATCCCGGCAACTACACATACACATGTAGACACACACTCATACACAAATGCTCTCGTTGGGAAACACACACACACACACACGTGTTGAATGAGCACTTTTCAATTTGAGCTCCATTTGGGTTGTGTCTCCTCTGGGCTGCTGCAGCATACGCAGAGCTCTCAATGCTTTAGTGACGCTTCGCTGGAGCCTTTCATACTGTGATGTCACACTCCAACGAATACATAGCTAACAGCACATTGCTTCAACTGTCCTCCTGTAGTTAAACCAGTCATACTGCCGGTCAGGAAAGTGGATGATGGAATAGAATAAAAAGCCTAACGAAAGGAAGGAATAAATAAAACAAAACTTCTTTTTTTTTTTTTTTTTTTACGGAACTGAAAAGGTTTTGCCGCATCACTTCCAGTACAGCCCTGGTGGTGCACTGTAGGCCATCTCTTCTCTGGAGTTCCACTTGCACACATTAAACACAACGTGCGTGTTCTCTCTCTCGTCCACTCAGAATCACTGTCTCTCTCTCAGTCTCACACACACACACACACACACACACACACACACACACATCTTCACAGATAAGAGTGAAGCGCCTGTCATTAGGTGAAGGCAGTTTCCTGTCACGACAGCATCCACCTTTCTCTCTCAGGCCCCTCCAACACAATAATAATGGAGAGAGAGGAGAGAGGAGCTGAAGAAAGATGAAGGGAGAGTATGTACAAAAGACATGGGCGGTAATTGAAGATTGACCATAACTCACTGCTTGCGACGGTCTAGATAATGAAGAGAGATGTCTGGTAAAAACCCTAGGAAGGGGGTGTGAATGAGAGAACGATCAGGCAGGACAGAGAGCGCGGCAGAACTAAAGGAAGGACTCAGGCGGACGCGAAAGAGGGGAAAGGAGAGATAATGACGCCGAAGCGGGCCGATACGGTCTCCCACCGTATTCAAAGGGGCGTCCTTCAGAGACCCACGAGGCCGTGAGGAACGGGGGATGAGCCGCGCGCTACCGTGGAGACACTGTACGGTAGAACCAAACCGGACCGGCCACGCCCCCCCTTACCGTCAGGTGACCCTCGTGGTGGTCCGGGAAGTGGATGAACAGGTACTCTGTGGCCACCAGCTGCATGATGGAGTCTCCCAGGAACTCCATCCTCTGGTTGTGGCCCCTGGAGAAGACAAAGTAGGAGGGTGGTAGAGGGGGAGACGGAGAGATAAGGACGGAGAAAAAGCAGCAAAGGGTAGAGTAAATAGAGAATGTGGTTTAAGCGAGTGGGGGGTGGGGTTATGGATAGGTGTGTGTGTGTTTGTGTGCGTGGGGGTGTGGGGGGGGCAACAGGGTGAAAAGGGGTTGAGAGAGAAGAAAGAGGTGCGGTGGAAAATACAGTAAAATGGTAGAAAAGAAGAAGGAGCAGGTTGAAGAGGGGGCCGGGGGGCAAATGGAACAACACAGAGGAATAAACAAGAGGGAGAGTGGGGTGAGGAATAAGGAAATGGGGGTGAGACGGACGGGCCGAGGAAGACAGGCCAAGAATGATAAAGAATTGAGAGAGATGGAGGACAAGCATCATGGGGAGGAAGGGGGGAGCAGAGAGAGAGAGGGAGAGAGAGGGAGAGAGAGAGAGAGAGAGAGAGAGAGGAGAGAGAGAGAGAGAGAGAGAGAGAGAGAGAGTGAGGGAGAGAGAGAGAGAGAGAGAGAGAGAGGGAGAGAGAGGGAGAGAGAGGGAGAGAGAGGGAGAAGAGAGAGAGAGAGAGGGAGAGAGAGGGAGAGAGAGGGAGAGCGGGCATGAGGTTATTCAGGTATGCAGCCTCAGGGCGTGAGCAGCATTAGACTCACATATTAATCTGTGAAGGCTTTTAGTTCCTCTCTCACCACCCTCTCTCTTTCTCTCACACACACACACACACACACACACACACACCACACACACACACACACACACACACACACACACACACACACACACACACACACACACACACACACACACACACACACACACACACACACGAGTTCAGGTACAGCCCTGATGCACAGGCCCTCAACCGGACAGGCAAGCTGAGAGGCAGACAGACGTGGAGGCAGACAGACGTAAGAAGCTAGAGGCCATTACCTTGGCGGTCTGCATAACACCGCAGTGAAAATACTAAATTAAAATGTAATGAAACACCAGCGTTGGATCAATGACATTGGCATTTTGAGGATAGGGCCCGTAATATTTACAGACGTGATTGCAACTACACAAACACACACCCTATATCTCTGACACAGAGATACAACAAAGGACAATCTCTCGGGTTGAATGACGTTGAAGTACAGTTATCCATGTTCTTAATCCTTTCACCCCAGACTGAGGGTATTGTACAGTATGCAGTACAGTGAGTGCTGTGCCCAACAGCAGCCAGTGTGCTGGACAGGGGCTGCAAGACGTTAGAAATAGCATGTGGTTGTGTCTACAGTACTCTTTAATTAAACAGAATTATAGATTACTGTTGCAGATGTAGGCTTGGTGCTCTGCCAGGACCAGCAGAGCACAGGCAGCGGTCGGGTGTGTGTGTGAATGTGTGTGCGCACACTGACATGCAGATCCTGAACGACTGCAAGTGAGTCCTGACCAGGTGGCAGGGGAACAGTAAAGGCAGGGGTTGACATCAAACAAAGGTCAGAGTTTATAGTCCTCCTTCTCAGGCACTAGGGCCTTTAATGTTCACTGGTGCTTTTTATGTATTGTGTATGAAAAGTCCCCTCCCCTCCTCCTCCTCCCTCCCATCCTCCCCCTCTCCCCTCCCATCCTCCCCCTCTCCCTCCCATCCTCCTCTCCCATCCTCCCCTCCTCCCCCTCTCCCATCCTCCCCTCCAAATCCTCCTCCCCTCCTCCCCCTCTCCCCTCCATCCTCCCCTCCTCCCCCTCTCCCATCCTCCTCCCCATCCTCCCCTCCCCTCCCATCCTCCTCCCTCCCTCCTCTCCCATCCTCCTCCCCTCCCATCCTCCCCCTCTCCCCTCCCATCCTCCTCTCCCATCCTCCCTCCTCCCCCTCTCCCATCCTCCCCTCTCCATCCCCCATCCTCCCCTCTCCATCCTCCCATCCTCTCCATCCTCCCCTCCCTCCCCTCCCATCCTCCTCCCCCATCCTCTCCATCTCCCCTCCCTCCTCTCCCATCCTCCTCCCTCCCCTCCTCCCTCCCATCCTCCCCTCCCCTCCTCTCCTCCCCTCCTCCCTCCCATCCTCCTCTCCCCTCCCATCCTCCCTCCCATCCTCCTCTCCCCTCCCATCCTCCTCCCCTCCCCTCCTCCCTCCCCTCCCCTCCTCCCTCCCATCCTCCTCTCCATCCTCCCTCCCCTCCTCCCATCCTCCCCTCCCCTCCTCCCTCCCCTCCCATCCTCCCCTCCCTCCTCCCCTCCCTTCCTCCTCTCCCATCCTCCTCTCCCATCCTCCCCTTCCATCCTCCCCTCCCATCCCCTCCTCCCCTCCCCTCCTCCCTCCCATCCTCCCCTCCCATCCTCCCCTCCTCTCCGCCTCCTCCCATCCTCCCTCCATCCTCCCCTCCCATCCTCCTCTCCCCTCCACCCTCCCATCCTCCTCTCCCCTCCCTCCCTCCTCGCCTCCCATCCTCCTCTCCCATCCTCCTCTCCTCCCCTCCCTCCCCTCCTCTTCTCCCCTCCTCCCCTCCTCTTCTCCCCTCCTCTTCTCCCCTCCTCCCTCCATCCCATCCCTCTCCCCTCCCTCCTCCTCCCTCTCCCTCTCCCATCCTCCTCTCCTCTCCTCCCCTCCCTCCCATCCTCCTCTCCCCTCCTCTCTCTCTCCCTCCTCTTCTCCCATCCTCCCCTCCCCTCCTTCCCTCCCTTTCCTCCCTCCCTCCCTTCTCATTCTCTCTTACAATATGCATAATTAGGCAGGCTTGGGAAGGTATATGCTGTACTGTCCACACATTAATACTGAATGATCACAGGGCTTGTCATGATGAGAAACCTATACCACAATACACTGGGGTCATGTGGTTGAGTGTTGAGAGTGTGAAAGTACGGGAGTATGTAATGTTTCACTTTAACACGCGTGCGTTCTTGATGAACCAATGAAGGTCTCTCACTGAAGCACGCTGACATACAGTAGAATCTTTAGAAGACTAGTATGGTGCTCTTCAAGGCAGCCCTGGCTGCACCTCCAAGGGTTCAACATCTACATCAAGACACTGCGCCAAACCCGAATCCATTTGAGCTATTTCTTCGCGTATTTCATTATTCTAGGTGCTGCTCAATAAATGGGCGACACTATTCATCGGTTCTGAAGTACCATTCTGCCTCCAGACAACTGGCCAGCCTTTCCAAACTGCTCAAGCCAACAGCTCATGTCTGGATGATCGTCAAACATTACTCAGCTGTGCTTAACACAACATACTATTGAACGCAATATGGGAACGGTTTCTTTTCGTCTGTGTGTCTTTTGTGTTTGTGTGGCACGAGAGGAGAAAGAGATCGGAAGCATGCAAAGAAGATAGAGACGTTGAGTGCGTGCGAGAGAGATCGAAGGGAGAGAGGGCACACAGGTCAAAACACATAAAGCACTTTCCATGTGAAAGGCCCGGAGAGATGAACCCTCCTTCAATTGGACAGAGAAGGCACAACGCTGCAGTCAAAACCCGGTGAAATTGGAGTAAAGTGTGTAGCCTGGAGTCGTTATTCAGACTGACTTTGATCTCAAATACCTTTAAAAGCCCCTGAAGCAAGCGATAAGGACTGGGCCTTCCAAGACGACGACTCCATTCATCCTATAAAAGGTCTCCCCCTTGAGTTCTGCTCTCTGGGAGTTCTGTTTCGAGAAGAAGACGGTTCTCGGTAGTGTGTGTGTGTGTGTGTGTGTGCGCGCACGCATTGTGTGTGAGTGTAATACGGTTGGGCTCTGGTGCTATATCCAGTCTACCTGTTTCCGGAGCCAGAGACCCCTAGCGGTGTGCCGGCCTGCTGGGTGACCTCACCATTCAGTCATTCATTCATCTTGGTTTCAGCCAAGTACCTCTGATGTCATCCATCTATATCCGTTTTCTCCACAAGCTTGGCTCGACATTAAGCTTCTTAAGGTATCTCTCCGGCAGGCAAGTGAAACTGATGTATTATGTGTCAGACAGCTCCCAGTCATTTATGCGTCACGTTGACTGTGCTGAAACTGAATTGCAGAGGACAATGTGATTCCAAGTTGGCTTGAACATGATGTTGACCAATAATTTGTATCCTAGCTGTAGTTTTGTGTTTAAATTAAACAAACAACACTCCACGTCAAATGCCCGGGTTATCAGATTCAGACTGTTTGCCTGGCTACATATTTCGACATGCTCTTGCATCTTAAAAGGCAGGGCAGGTTATGGTTTTGAGGAGCACTGTCATATTTGATTAAATATACTTCACATCCTGATATCAACCAATAAATCTAAAGGTTTGACAGTAAAATAATATCAATCCGATATCTCTGGGTGTCGCAGGACTGGTAATAAACACGACCAATAATAGAAGGGAGGAGCTCAGACACGTGGCGATGACGTCACAGTGCATGCATTGCTAGTTTGATCGCATAATTCCTAGTTGGCTAAAGCTACAGTATTCACATTTATTATGCATTGCATTCCATCAGGCTAATCCAAACAATATGGTAAGAATAACAAGGCCCATGAATATATTGTGACCGGGCCCAGTTTTGGTTAGCCAGCAGACATTAGAAGCAAGGTAAATATACAACCTTGAGTGATTTGCAATATGTAATCAATCTATATCAAAATTCTATTCATACTCATTTAATGTAGGCATAAAGGCACACAATTCTGACTTCTGACTGCAATTCTGACTGAGCTGTGAGGCCATGGCGGCCTTAAAAACCTTCATTAAATTCCAGTTTAGAAAAGCTTTATATATATACATAGAGACATTATGTATTTATTATATATATATTTAAAAAAAATCTTGTAAAGAGATTGATCTTTAATGCAATGCAAGACACTTAACTAAGCCTACATTTGTGTGCTGGGTGAAAAAGCAAGTCGAGGAAGCTAACCTTGACAAGCTAAAACTCCCCTCAACTGCACTGGCCATGAGTGGGAGAGGCTCTGGCATTGAGGTGATGGATTAAAACGCGCACACAAGCAGTCTTTGTGGTAAATCTAAAGGCAATTACTGAATACAGACTGTCAGTTAAATATTGTAGGTGAGCTGTCAAGGCTAATTTGGCACAACTGTCATGCTCACTATTGTGTTGTGAAGCCTCAGCAAGCTTTTTCAGCTTTCACTGGATCTTCTCAACCCTACACACCAGGAAGTGCCTACACACCAGGAAGTGCCTACACACTAGGAAGTGCCTACACACCAGGAAGTGCCTACACACCAGGAGGGGCCTAAAGCATAGTGACCCAACGAGAATGAGCAACATAATAATCAAGTAGCAAAAAGGTTGTATTCTTTACAAATGCAGACCAGGTACATCATTGATACTTAATGTCTCACGTTTTACTGTAGTAGTTGTTGAAATGCTGTATTCACACTGTTCACAGGGAGTTGATGGCATTATCAATTAAATGAAACATCCGCCGTTTGATTGATATTCAATTTCATGGAGATGTGGTTACCCTGTCGAGATACAAACGCTTATGATGAAGTGTTTGATGGAAAAGGAGTCCATTGGTCAGTTCCTACTGGACCCGGGTGTCTAAGGCCCATGATAACCTACACTGCAAAAACGTGAGGACACAGAAACACCACTGCGCGTTGGTAGGCAACACACCTTGAAGCTTCCAAGTCAATGGAACGCAAACAATCAGAGATATAACTATGAACAAAGGCATGTGCACAGTTTAAATGAAAGGGAACGTGCCTCGAGGAATAAACAGCACAATTAATCCACAGAGAAAGAAAGAGTAACAGAGAGAGCGTCAAGAGAATGAGAGTGCGAGAGACGGAGCAACAGAGTGTAAGAGAGAGACCCAACAGAGTGTGTGTGTGTGTGTGTGTGTGTGTGAGAGAGAACGAGAGAGAGAACGAGAGAACGAGAGAACGAGAGCGAACAAGCGAGGGGTAGAATTTATAGCCGAGGTCTCGGACTAAAGCCAGTAAGTATAATCAACAGCATTTTCAAACTCAATTTCCCAGGGGGCAGCGGGCCATGGACCTCACAACCCGAGGCGGGCAGCAGATAAAGGGGCTTTTGCGTCCCGTGGGGCGGTCAGGGGGCAGAAAAAGCCCCAGGATTAGGCACGGGGCCAGCAATGTGTTAAAGAACCTATCAATCTCCAGGCAGAGAATCACCAGACTTATCTGGCCATGCATGCCCAAGACACTCATATAAATGTCTCATCCAAGGGGCTGAAGAAATATGGACGGGGGAAGATGGATGAGGTCCAGTGCAGGAGAGCAGAACTCACCGGGAGGACGACGTCCCGTAGAGCGGGCCGAGACGACTCGCGCGGAAACGTGGAGTGTTTTGGATGACGCGCATGCACACACCACAGACACACGTGCGTGGATGTTCCAGGAGTACTCACAAGGTCAAGTGGTTGAAGCCTACAGTCCTCAGGGTGAAGGCCCTGGCCAGCAGTCGCACGTGTGTGAAGAGCACTCCAATGGCCTCCTCGAAGTCTGTCAGCTTCTGAAGCACCGGAGATGTCTCGATTAGCTGTCTGTCAGTCTGGGGCTCCTGGACCTGAGCACACACACACACACACACAAGGTTTTGAGGGAAATGTGTTACCGGTACTTGGACTTGTATACAAAAGGAGTGTAGCCTGTGCATGCAGTTGTCATGGCAATGGGTGTAAACAGTGCTGCTGCCCATCATCATTTCCTGTTGACACCTTTCCTGTCACGTCACTGACGAAATAAACCCACACCAACATCTGTGATTCCCTGGTTAATTATCAACATTGGTGACAGTCGGAGAACCGGAGTGTAAACATGAACCAACCCAGATGGATCCCGCAAGAGCTTAATTGAAATGTTAAGGCACTCGCAAGTCGGGTTGTGGATCAAGGTTCAGGGCTAGTTCTGTGGCTTTGGTGGTCCATTAGACGAACAAGACATCTCCGAAAGGGAAGGTGTTTTACAGCTTACATCCTTATTAGGAAAAAGAAAAACATAAAAAATGAGTACATGTTTGTGAGTGTGTGTGTGTGTGCGTGGACGCACGTTAAATCTGGAGTTTCCATATGGGTGAATTAATTTGAGTGGAGACAGCATCTAATTGGTCTCTGCTACACTAAGTTTGACCAAGACATCTTCTCTGGCAAACAAGTCAGCCTAACACTGGGCAAAATCATTTTAAGTAGAGTTTCTGTAGAAAAAATAAATAAAGAGAAACCACAACCAATGCAACACTGTTAGCATGAATCATTTTACTGTAAATATATACAAATGCTGTACAGGCACGTGGAGAACCTTGAAGCTCCAAACAGCTTCACCGCAACAATTTACACTTGGAGTACACACAGATAAATTGTGAGCTAGACCTAATCTCAAAGTTCGGAGCAAAGCTGTTAATATTCCAGAATAAGGACTTCACAGTTCTCACGTAAAACCCTTGGCTCAACCTACCACACACTGTGGAATCACATGACCAAAGTCTTTTTTAAACGCTGCACTTTAATTGGAAGCGCTCTGGTAATGTCATGGTTCCAACTCACTTCGCTCAAAGAAACAGTTAATTCTTCAGCCTCCTTAATTAGCGAGGAAGCGTTGAAATGCCAGGCGTCACTGTGGACGGTGTTACTGAGGAAGAGGCCGTTCGCGGGCGTTGGCATGAAACCTCCTCAGCCTGGCATTTGAAGGAAGAAGCGTTCTGACCCTACGGTCCGACTGAGGTGCCTGTCAAAAGGATGCTTGGCAGGGATGGCGATATCACCGATACCAATGCTTCCAAAGCAAAAAATAAATTATTCACTAAGGAGTTTATGTTCGGATCAGAACCGAGAAACCACACTGGTTTGGATAGATGGGAACGATAGCCAAGAGACAGGAACCAGATTTTTAAAAGCATGTTGACCAAGACACATTTGACCAAACTTCCCTTTCCTGGCTCCGTGGCGATGGCAACAGACGGGGGCTGTAACGGTGTTGAGCGACAGAAAGACATAAGCCCCCCGCCAATGCCAGCCGGCTCCACCAACCACAGGCAGTAGGAGATGAAAGAGGAAGTGTGAGGCTACAGATGTGGGTGCCCATAGACCAAATATTAAGTAGACCAACCGTCACATTTCTTTAAAGATGATTTCTTCATTTCTATGGAAACTGCTCAGTGGCACAGTGAGAAGCACACTCTACTAAGCAAGAGCGGATGGGCCGGTTCAACATGGCGCTGACCATAACTCGGTTTTGCAAGCTTCTATGTGCCACATAGAGCTTTCCAAACATTTACATTTAGTCATTGAGCAGACACTCTTATCCAGAGCGACTTACAGTAAGTACAGGGACATTCCCCTGAGGCAAGTAGGGTGAAGTGCCTTGCCCAAGGACACAACGTCATTTGGTTGGCATAGCCGGGAAACAAACTAGCAACCTTCTGATTACTAGCCCGATTCCCTAACCACTCAGCCATCTGACTCCCATAGAAACTAACGGGACGCCATCTTAAAACAGCTTTGATGCTTGGTCTATTTAATAATAGGTTTATGTGCAGAACCCACAACATCGACGGTGACGCAAACACATGCACACCAGATGAACACACGTGACTACTAAACATACTGCGCTGGCAGGGAAAAGCAATTACTGGTTATTAGCCAGACCAGGGGCCTCGTTAGCTCGGCATAGGGCTTGTTTAGGACTGTGAGCCTTTACCATTTTGCAACCCTCTGTTCTTGGCTACACGATTGTATCAAATTCAATCAAGAACTGTTCCTCACTTGTTACTTGGTAGTATTATGAACCAACTGTCAAAGCAGGGAAGCAAATTGACATCAACAACATTGGTATCACCCCTCTCTCCTTAGTCAGGAAAAAAGCCTTGAAGCAGAGCCCCTGGATGTGATGCTGGTTCTCTACCCATAGGCTACTTTAATCATCCAGAAAGAGTAATCTGTGCTGAAAGACAGTTGGGTGGGGGACACAATCCCACAACAGGAGGTCACTGAGGCCCTGTTACTATCTTCATCCATCCGACCAGAGAGCAGCTGTCTGCACAGGCTCCGTAGGCTCGCAGGACGAGCCGGAGACGAGGCCGCCCGCGGGCGACCACGCCGGGGCCACAGCGGGGCGCCCAGACCTCGGGGCTGCACCCTCTAATGAGCCTTCCGAGCGATGGCGGTCCCCGCCCACACCGTTGTGAGTTCCCAACCTCCTGCCCAGCTGCCGCACGGAGGGGGATTCTCAGAGCGCCAGGAGAACGCCCGGTGGTCTGAGGGGTTGGGTATGATCTTACATTGGTGGAACATTTATAGACCTAGGGCCAGTTGCATAAAAATAGACTTAAATGCAACATTAAGTCCGACTTGCCATAGACACTTCAATTTCCCTGTTGCATAAAGCTTCACTATGAGCAACTAACGCAAGACTGACCAAGATAGCCTGTTGCGCTTTGCATTATGGGTAAAATAAGACCCTTCGCGAAAAAGAAAAGATGCCGGACAAAACAGCGACACTTAACGTCTAAAGATTGATACATTTAACCTTCTGCAAACCTGGATATGTAGGAGGAATACAATTGTGAACAAGTGGTCTTATTAACAAATAGTGTATGTGTTTATAAGCTTCTTAATTTAACCCCAATGGTAGTTCCATTAATCAACTCCAACGCAGATGGCTAGCGTTGATTAAGTGAGTTGTTGTCATCTACTCACTTTTTAATAAAATTACATTTTAGTGGAAAAAGCAGACCCCAGGTAAAACTTTCTGCAGTTAAATTAACAAACTTAATTCATTTTCTAATAACTTATGCTAAGATAATGACGTACTAACAGATCGTTGGCATAGCAACTAACCGCAAGGATTGGGGAGAGGTGGCTAACTTTTCTACCTCAAATTAAGTCAGTCTTACTATGTAGGCAACAGACAGGCTTAATTAGACCAGTCTAACCTGACAATTCAAGACAGTCTAAGGCCAAGACTAGTCTTAAACTAAGTTTATGTAACTGGCCCCTGGATGCGAGTCTGGCCTCCACGTGTCATAGTAGGACTGCTGTTCCAGGACAGGGTCCAGCTGGGCTGCGTCGTTTGAAATGTTATAGCTGATCCTGAATCTGCCGTCCTAATTTCATACCTTGAATGGCCATCTAACCTGTTCCGACCACAGGGTGACGCACAGGAGGAGCAGGATGTGTACTATCACATTTGAATTATGCTCATTTGAGTGTGTGGCGTTTGATGGAAAACTGATTGAAAGTGGCTCACTGGAAAGCTTGAGTGTGTTGAAACAGCTTTCTTCATCTAAGACAGAAACACACGCAGGCGTGCACACACACACACACACACAAGCTCTCAAAGGGATTTGGAGTCAAACATGTATATGCAAAAGATGTACATGTGCGAACACTTCCGTCAGACGTGCCACACACGCGCAGGCATCAGGGGGACAAGTTGAAAAGACGGCAGGCGTACACACACACACACACACATCAGAGTGAGGGGAAGGCATGCTGACGGTCCCTCGAGGCCCTTGTGATTTGGGACTGTAATCCTGTTACAGCATCTTTGATCTGTTCCTCCAAATCCTAATTTCAAACAAACACCCCTCTCTCTACTCCCAATGTTTCCGGGCAGATCAGGCAAAGCAAGTAGAGTGAGAGGGAGAGAGAGAGGTGTATGTTGGCGTGTTAAGACAGCGACAGAAAAGTGTTTGTGAGAGGGAATGAGTGAGACAGAGAGAGAGAGAGAGAGCGTCTTCTGACAGACAAAGAAATGCAGGCACACAGATCTGACATTCAGAGGAGCAAACGCATCCCAAACAAGACACGCACAGAAGGAAAACGTGATGTCTGTATCTGTGCACGTCTTTTTCATATTTCCGTTTGCTCCTCTGAATGTGTCTCTGTGTGTTGGAAAGTATGTCTGTGTGCTTGGGCTGGTCAACGAATGCAAAATGTACAGCCTGACAAATATTTTGAGCCATTGCCTTCAATACATCATCTACTGTACATGGCTGTGTACTGTATCTGAAGGGGGGAAAGCATGACACATGGGGATTAAATGTGGACCAACCTGCAGTGGGTGACGAGGGTAATTGAGCCAAACCTCTCGCAGGTCCTAGAGAGAGAGAGAGAGAGGAGAGAGAGAGAGAGAGAGAGAGGAGAGAGAGAGAGAGAGAGAGAGAGAGAGAGAGAGAGAGAGAGAGAGAGAGAGAGAAGAGGAGAGAGAGAGAGAGAGAGAGAGAGAGAGAGAGAGAGAGAGAGAGAGAGAGAGAGAGAGAGAGAGAGAGAGAGAGAGAGAGAGAGAGAGAGAGAGAGAGGAGAGAGAGAGAGAGAGAGAGAGAGATAGAGAGAGAGAGAGAGAGAGAGAGAGAGAGAGAGAGAGAGAGAGAGAGAGAGAGAGAGAGAGAGAGAGAGAGAGAGAGAGGAGAGAGAGAGAGAGAGAGAGAGAGAGAGAGAGAGAGAGAGAGAGAGAGAGAGAGAGAGAGAGAGAGAGAGAGAGAGAGAGAGAGAGAGAGAGAGAGAGAGAGAGCGAGAGAGAGAGAGAGAGAGAGAGAGAGAGAGAGAGAGAGAGAGAGAGCGAGAGAGAGAGCGAGAGAGAGAAACAAGTGATTACTCAGTGCTCTGAAAAGGGACCATCAACACATCCATGGTGGCAGAAGCAATCGAGTGAGCCAGCATCTGGTCTGACTGCTCCACACACCATCCAGTCCGCCCAGCCCCTTCACCCTCTCCATCAGATTTCCCATCCGCTCTTCTTTCCCTCCCTCCCCTCCTCAGTCTACATCACCCCCTGCCTCTCTCATTTCCATCAATTCCCCCCCCCCCACCCCCCCCCGTTTGTGGCTGGAAACGACTCGCTGGCCGCCTCCGGAATGGAGGCGTCGACGCCAAGGGGAGGCGATCGGCCGCGATGTGACCAGCGCACGTCCACCTCGCCGACTGCGCCCCTCCTACTGCACCTCTCTCACTGCTACCCACCCCATTACCTTGAGGTCTACGGAGACTGCATTTAAGTGCTCGATCAGCTGGATGAAAACGCCCCCGCCGCCCATCCATCCAGGTGTCCTAACAACCAGGCAGGCACTAAGTACATACGAAGTGTGGGATGGCAAGGCGGCGAGGGACAACATCACACGCGGGTTCGTATTATCCCCCCCTCACCACCACCACCACCTACCCACTTCTTCACAAAGCAAGATGTAATTACAGAGTGCTAAAGCATGGTGTGTTTGGGTGAATCACGAGCATTGGGAGGATGCCGCACCCTGACTCCAGAATTCAAATCCTCCCTCGGTCTCGCAAACATGCCTATTTGAATGGCAATGACATTTGGTGGCGTTGGAAACAAACGGTGAATAAAAACAGCGTCTGGAGAGGGCGGCTGACCATTATTTGAGACCTGGTGGCTTCAATCAGCCGGCCTGGAAAGCTGATATAACCGCCCATCTACTCCACAAATACAGTCAGTCAGCCAGCAAGCAAGCCAACCAGCCGGTCAAATCAGTCAAACAATCAGCCGGACAAAAGCCTCCAAAAATACAGCATAATGTTGGCTAATTGCACTGATTGTCCTAATGTTCTGCAAACGTTAAGAGAGCTCTTCTCACTGTGGTAGTCTGATTCCAACAGGGAATCCTGGACCTCTATGACTGGACCTGAATGGTGCTCCTCTTAAACTGGTCTCCAGACACAAAGACCGATCTCCATCTGCTTGTCAAACTATTCATGGAAGATGCTTTTGTGGTGTCAGATCAGGTGGAGATCAATAAATAAGACCCCGTTTGGCTGCCAAACAACATCAGCCCCATAAAACAGACCTTGACCAAGACAACCGGCAGCCTGACTTTCTACAGCAAAACGCTATGTCGTTTCATAGAGTGTGATTGTATATTGGGATTCATAGGTGTGTTTTGAATAATGGTCCCTATGTGTGTGTGTGTGTGTGTGTGTGTATATGTCTACATGTGTGTGACGACTACTGTATTTTCTAAGCTCCTTCTGTGAAGGTCACCTAAGAAAAAGGAAAAAAACACACGCAAACACTCCAACAAAAAAGGTTGGGATGAATAATGTTGCAATCAATAAGGTGAGGAGAGGTCAGAAGGAGGGAGGGGCAGTGGTACAGGCAGAGCGATAGAAAGACCAAGAGAGAGACCTTGACAGAGAAGGAGAGAGCTGGACTGAGAATGCACTCGGTGGATTGGGAACGCTGTTGTACAGTGAGTGTTGGTACAGCCTTCCGTCACAACTTTCTCTGCAATGACAGGTTCAGAGCCCACCTCACCTATGGGAGCATACAAAAACAGAGAGATGGAGACAAGAAGGAGGGGACAGAGGAGAATGGGAGGGAAGCAGGAATAGATGGAGGACAGAGGGGAGGAGGGATGGAGGAGAGAGGGTGAAAGGAAAGGATGGAAGAAAGGGAGGGGAGGTGGAGTTCACTAAACGGAGCAATGGAGGAGGGAGAGAAGAAGGGGTGGCAAGGGGTGAGAGAAAGAGCAATGGATGGAGGCAGAGGAGAGTGGGAGAAATGGAGGCAGAGGAGAGGGATGGAGGAGAGAGGAGGGATGGAAGGAGGAGAGGAGGGGGAGGGATGGAGGAGAGAGGAGGGATGGAAGGAGGAGAGGAGGGGGAGGGATGGAGGAGGAGGGATGGAAGGAGGAGGGACGGAGGAGAGAGGAGGGATGGAAGGAGGAGAGGAGGGGGAGGGATGGAGGAGAGAGGAGGGGGATGGATGGAGGCGAGAGGAGGGGGGGTGGGATGGAGGAGAGAGGAGGGATGGAGACAGGAGGGGGGAAGGGATGGAGGAGAGAGGACGGGGGGAGGGATGGAGGAGAGAGGAGGGGGGGAGGGATGGAGGAGAGAGGAGGGGGGAGGGGGGGAGGGATGGAGGAGAGGGGGTGGAATGGAGAGAGGAGGGGGGGAGGGATGGAGAGAGGAGGGGGGAGGAGACAGGAAGGGGGGGGAAGTGAGGAGAGGAGAGGGGGAGGGATGGAGGAGAGAAGAGGGGGGAAGGATGGAGGAGAGATGAAGGAGAGAGGAGGGGGGAGGGAGGAGAGGAGAGGAGGGGGGGAGGAGAGAGGAGGGATGGATGAGAGAGGAGGGGGGAGGGATAGAGGAGAGAGGAGGGGGGGAGGGATGTAGGCAGATGCCTGAGGCAGCCGTACAACCGTAAAAACAAGCTGCCGAGACAGCCATGGTGACCACCTCTTGTTGTCACGGCAACCTGTGTCATGTTTGCGTGAGGGACAAGGGGTGAAGAGGAGGGGGGTGAAGAGGAGGGAGGGAAGGAAGGAGGGAGAGAGAAGGAGGGAACAATAAAAAACCCTCTATTAGTGTTTGAGCAACACAGAATTATCACCATTATGGCGATTACCACTCCCAAAAATAATACCTTTGGAAATACAGAGGTAACTGTGGAAACGTACAAAATCGGCACGGTCTTCGTGGAGACGGAAACCACCGCCGGCAAGATAAACAGGCCCTCAAATACAACCCATGACACCAACTTCACTAACACAACGGCCAGCAAGTTCCCTGCCACATCCTCTGTGCTGTGGCGTTCAATTTCCTTTCGCAATTGTGAGTCCAGTGGCTCCTAGTCAGCCATACGACAGAAAGACAAGGTGAAGGGAAGCGCCAACATACCTTTGGTGTCGTGTGAGACGAGCATGAATGTCAAACCAATTAGTGGAATCGTGGAGAAATAAATTCACTGGAGATTGTCTGGCCGGTGCGGTCTTGATGCGAGAACAGCATATGTGCAGACGTGCTCTGTTTGTACCCCTCCACAAATAAAACAAAGAATGTACAATTTACTCTGAAACTGAAACTGACTACAGTAATCCACCATTGTTTATTCCATATGTATTAGAATCAGACTTGGCTTTTGTTTCTAACACGAAAATGAATAAATAATAAAACATATTGGCATTGGACACCTAATATTTAGTTGCACAGCCTTTAGGGGCAATCACTGCAATCAAACGTTTTCTGTAGTTCTCACTGAGACTTGTGCACTTGTGAGGCAGTTTGGCCTACTCTTCCTGAGCAAACTACTCCAGCTGGCTGGTTTGATGGGTGCTTATTGCAAGTTCCAGCTCTTTCCATAGACGTTGGATAGGATTCAGATGAGAACTCATACAAGGCCACTTCAGAACAGTCCAATGACTTCTTCCTATCCATTCTTGGGTGCTTTTAGCAGTGTGTGTTTGTTCTGGGTCATGATACTGTTGGACGACCCATGACCTGCAACTGAGACAGAGCTATCTGACCCTGGGCAGTACGCTCCAGAGTGCCTTGATAGTCTTGAGATTGAATTGTGTCCGGCACAAGGGAGTTGCATGGAAGCACCTTGTCATGTAGTTCATCCCAGGACTTTGCCATCTGCCTGCTCTATAGGAGGCCGGTCCTACAGAGAACCTGTGCGTGCAGCACAAGCTGTCCCCTCGGGCAGCTGAGAGTGACATGTCCGCTCGGCTGCACCTCTGGACTCGAGGCTCGTCCACGGTGACGGGTACGCTACAAGCCCCGCCGGTGCATAGCAACAAGCACAGCAACAAAAACAAAAGAGGAAAAACACTCAACACCAACAGTAGCCCGGCGAGGCACAATCAGGGGAACAAAAAGTGTAGCAGCGCCATTTCTTGCAATGATTGCATTTCTCCTTAATCACATATTGAAATGAGTTTAATAATGACGTTCAATTTGTGGCCGGGGGGGGGGGGGGGGGGGGGGGGTCAGCGTACATCACAGACACGCTTTCGAGACAACCGTCTGGCACATGAACAGGTCTACTCCATCTCCTGCAGGTCCTTCCCTCCTCCCCCAACATGCACTCGCTCCCCAATTCCTGTCTTTCTCCACTCGCTCGCTCGATCACTCTCGCAGCGTTCATGGTGAGCGTTCCCTCGGACACACCTGTCCACCTTGAAGAGCTCTTCCCTCCTCCCTCACAGCCCCCTGTTCCCCCTTCCCCACAGAGAAACAAACACCTGGGGTCTTTTGCTCTGCGGCGTGGTCACTGGCATCATTCGAGGCTATTACAGAGTGGTAGGCAGTCTTTAGATGTAATAACCCGGGGCTGTTTATCTACTCTGTGCTGTTTGTCTCCTTTGTGTGATATATATATATAATGTGTGTGTAAGAGATACATGGCTATGAACATCTGTGACTCACAGATCCTGATCCAGATTTACTCGGCTTGTCAGTGCTGAGGGGGAAGTTGTTTTTTTCCGATTGTTCTCTGTGTGTCTTTTTTGTTTCAAAACTTTGGGGTGGGGAGGGGGAGAAGGAGAGGAAAAACACTAAAAAGAGAGAGGGAGAAAGACACAAAGAACCAGAATCCCTTTTCTGGAGGCACTGCTTTAATCCACTACTATTGGAGCCAATATCAGCACAGCCATTTACAGCTGCTCCTATCCTCATAATGTGGTGTGTTACTGTATGGAGGGTGTATGGCCACTGATCTCCCTCTCCCTTTATCTTCTCCACCCATTTACTTCTTTAGTTGGAGGGCGAGTGAAAAGCTGGCAGAACCCCCCCCCCCCCCCCCCCCTCCCACACACACACCCTCACCAGAGTAACCCAATAAACAGTTGTTTGCCTTCATGGCCTTGGGGAAAGGGAAGCAGGCGAAGGGAAGTTGCAGCAACGTCTCTCACACACACACACAAAACAGGGTACAGAATTACAGTGCGAGGGAGTTTGATACTTTGTCTGGAGTTACCTCGCCGTTGAACAGCAGCCTTCCGAAGAGGAGCTTGGCCTCCTCCAGCCCCCCCTCCAGGTACACTGCACCTGCACACACAGAGGGGCACAGGGTCAGCCAGAGTCAGCCAGGCACCAGGCGTGTGTGTGTGTGTGTGTGTGTGTGTGTGTGTATGGGGGTGGTGTGTGGAGGTCAGGTCACATAGACACTGTGTATTCAAAAAGCTGAACAAGCACACTAGGACACACAAGCACTTCCCGAACACGTCCCTGTTCCCTTCACACTAAAAACATGTAAGTGATGAGAGCAAGCCCGGACTCTGAGGATCAGGGAGGGGCGGGGGAGACCTGAAGCAATCGACTCCTCTTCTAGCGGAAACATGGTTTTAATTGAATTCGGGAATGAGTTATAATTGCTTTATTAAAAGTTAGAGTGCATTTGTATTGCTGTTTTATGGTAAAATGACCTCAGGGTTATGCAGCCACACCACTGTGACAGAGCTACTTTGTGTGTGTGTGGGGGTGTGTGTGTGTGTGTGGAGAAAACCAAGGTCACATAAAATGAGATCATGAAATCATGACTGCCACACACACACACACATTCACAAACGCATGCACACACTCCGACACAGCGCACAAACATAATAGTCAGACAATTGACTTCCCCAAATCTTCCTCCCTTACTTTCTTTCTGTCTCCCTCCCTCTAAATCTCACTCCATCCCTCAAACTGTATGTCGAGCAGGTGAACCAAAGCTACATTTGAAAGTGAAAGATAATGATACCAACCACATGATTCTCATGCTTCTAACCCACTCATAATGTCATTGTTGTTTTATTAACATTAATGTCAGAGAAAATCTCTTAACCTGAATGTAACTTCAATCCATATCACATTTAGGGAGGCTCGTTCAATTTAAATGGCAGTAACAACTTGGCACTTGACACATACAATACATTTAGTTTTTTATTGACATTCATTTTATTGGCGCAAACTTTTTTGATGTTTAGATGTGGGCAAGGCTTGGCACACAGCCTTAACGATCCCACCGGTTTTTATAGACCACATCTAAACCTGACATGGGGATACATCATCTGGAGAGGAAACGGTTCTCAGATGGCAGAGAACACCCCTACACACACACACACACACACCACAGAGGGTATGCAAACACAGACAAACATACAGTACACACACCCACCCACACACAATGACAAGCACCGCCACACATGCAACACATGGACTAAAGCATGCACACAACCCCTTATCTACTCTCAGCTTGTCAGCTGTACCTGAGGGTGGGACCTCTGCAATCTCAGCATCGTGCTCAGGGGGGCTCCACCACAGGGTGCACAGAGACAAGCAAGCAGCTCCTCAGAAGGCTAGAGGATCTCCAGCCCTAAAGATCTGGAACCGAGATCTGTGGTTTGACCACGGCCTTGGATGCTAAAGCAGAACAGATCCTTGTGGGTTCTTGAGGTTTTGACGATGCGTCAAGATTCCAAAAGTCCCAGAAAGATGTTTGAACTACAAGAGTTTCACTTTATATTGGATTTTTCCATCTTTTTTTTCTTCTTCCCTTTCCTGGGAAGAAAGAGGAGAAGGAGGTGGGAGGACGGTGGAGAGAATCCTCAAGGGAGTAGTAGGTAAGAGGTATTACAAAAATCTCAAAGTAACACACCTTTGGTGTCAATCAACGAAACGGCTGGATGAAGAAACCGAGATGCTCACTTCATTCTAGTTCTGACAGGGAGGCTGTCCATCCGCAGAGGGAAAAAAGAAGAAAAAAAAGAAAAGAGAAGCGAGAAAGTGCAAGAGAATGGCCCCCAGCAGTTCGCTCAATTTCACAAAAACACGTCGCCGTCATTTGACAAAGCATGCTCGCCAGGCTTCCAGAAGCATGGCCAGGCTTTGCAGTCGACAGAAGCCTGACCAGCCAGCCTGTCAGAGCATTATAGTGTGTACAGCTCCCAGTGCAGACCCCATACCTCAGTCAGTGGTTAAATATTCACGTTTCGACTCAACTGGCCAACTCAGTGGAACTTGATGGGTCCAGTGGTGGCCCAGATACACCTCTCTGGTAGTCCAGAGCTGGCCCTCTGGTATAGTCCAGAGCTGGCCCTCTGGTATAGTCCAGAGCTGGCCCTCTGGTATAGTCCAGAGCTGGCCCTTTCATTATGCTTGAGACAAAACATGGCACAAATCAAATAATTCAAATAATGCCTTTGAAATATGAATGTGACCTAGATACGAATGGGTGAGTCAGTGAGTCAAAAACAGACTGCATAGCCAATCACATTGTACTGCTAATGGCCTGGGACTGTGAAGAAAGCATGCTAAGTTATCATTAGGGAAGAGTTTTCCACCATACGCACAGCTTTCCAGTGAATGAGAGTTTTAAAAAAAGGGGTCCAGGCAATATCTGACAGTCGCATTAATAATCCCAAATGAATAATTCAAAAACGCTCAGGCTTTAATCCATCACGTAGCATAGCAAGGAGCTCTCAGCAGGAAATGGCCAGCGCAGATGTTAAATGGTGAAATAAACGGCAAACCGTGGGACGTGAAAGGAACACCGCCATGGCACAAGAGCTGCCTGATTGCGTTCCACTATCAGAACATCTCACTGTACACAAAGAGCAGGGTTTGGAGGAGAAGAAGAGAACAAGCGGGAGAAGTAAAAGAGGATTCCAACAAAAGGCACATTTTTTGGGGGGTCCTTTTTGGTTGTTCCCCCCCCTTCTCCCGGCAGCAATTAAAAGGAGCAGCACTTGCTCTGTGAATACACCGGCTGCATTGTGTGTACGGATCTGATGTACAGTGAGTTAGAGAGATGATCCTTCTGTCTTCGTCTCTCTCCATTCTCTACGCTTTCAATAGGAAGAGCTTAGAAGGAGCCCTCACCAAAATGCCCCATCTGTGTACTTGCTGGCAGGCACAGTACACCCCACATATCAACTGTATAAGAAAATGGGGGCCATCAAACAGAGTGGGGGCCCTTTCTTGTCAATTCTTTCCTCTTGTTTTGGAGCAGTTCAATAGAGAGGGGAAGCGGTGTGGCTTAGTGTAAGAGAGAAGAGAGACTGGGGGGGTAGAGGAAGAAGAGGGGAGTGTCTGAGGAAGGGAGGGAGAAGAGGCGAGGAGATTGAGCAAGAAAGAGGGGGGAGGATGGTAGGAGCAGGCCAAGGGGAGAAAGCCGTTTCAAAAGATGGGAGAGGTGAGGTGAGATAGGGATAAAGAGATGAAGAAGAAGAATGTAAAGGCGACCAGGGCCAAAAGTGCCCAAATGAGAATGGCCCGCTCTGGCAAGAAGTTAATGACGAGCGGATCAGAAAAGCTAGATTTCCATTCAACACTTTAAATAATTCAGGGTTGTGGGGCGCCCATTTGCATTGCAGATGCCTTCGCTTGTGTCTCGCACTTTTCCTCCCCTTCCTCTCTCCCGCCTTCCACCTCGCTCTCGCTCCATTTTTCCCATGCTCTCCCTCTCTCCTTTGCTCTCCCTCTCTTACTCCGGTGCCATAGAGCGGCCCTGCCTCAGGGTGAGGAAATAGACACACTCCGTTTGTCAGGCGGAGGAAGAGGCTCGGCCCATGCAAAGTAGGGGATTATCTGCCATTTCCAACACGGCGAGGGGTTCAAGGGTCACCGCGGCGCGCAAACAAAAAGCGGGAGGTCACAATACATGCAAAGCGACCCTTTGCGGCTATCTCCTCCAGCTTTCAAAAACACATCTGCCTTTCAAGATTGCCGCCTTCTTTTTCTTCTCCCTAAACCAGTGCCGGAAGAGAGAATCAGCATTCTCTGAACAGAGAGGTGCAGGTGGAGAGATCAGAGCAGGGAGTCCACAGGACTACAACTCCTGTGGATTTGTTTCCCACTTTTCTGCTTCCAGCGGCAGATTTAGTGGGAATTATAGCCAGTGCCGCGCTAGGCTTTGCTCATGCAGTGAAACGCCGTAGAAGGGGAAAGCGAGCGGGAGCGCTAGTTCGGCTTCGCAGACGTGGAATCCGAACAGTGCTTCCAAGTTTTTTCCACTCCAACGTACGTTCACTGTGCAATAAAATGGACGAACTTCAGCTACTGATGGTGAAAAAGAGACTTTCTTTCATATTCGGTTTTGTGCTTCACGGAGACATGGCTGTGCGATTTGATCCCGGACACTGCATTACATCTGGCAGGCTTTCAACTCGTGAGAGCTGACCGGGACACTGCACTCTCCGGAAAAACCAAAGGCGGTGGTATTTGTTTCTACATCAACAGTGGCTGGTGTGTAGATGTGACAGTGATTCTGCAACATTGTTCTCCGGATCTGGAATCATTTTTAATAAACTGTAAACCTTTTTACTCGCCACGAGAATTTGCGTCACTCATTTTGGTCGAAGTTTACATGGCACCGGGTCCACAGGTTAAAGAGGCCCAACACATGCTCGCCGACCAGATTCTGAGTGTGGAGCGAGCAAACCCGGATTCCCTTGTTATCGTACTCGGCGACTTTAACAAAGGTAATCTCAGCCACGAACTCCCTAAATACAGACAATTCATCAAATGCCCAACCAGAGAAGAGAACACTCTGGATCACTGCTACACTACAGTCAGTAGAGCCTACCACGCCGTCCCTCGTGCAGCACTGGGTCACTCTGACCATACCATGGTCCACCTGATTCCTGCATACAGGCAGAAATTAAAGCTCTGTAAACCTGTTGTGAGGACATCAAAACAGTGGACCAGTGAGGCTATGGAGGATCTGCGGGCGTGCTTGGACTGTACTGACTGGGATATGTTCACGACTGCTACCAATAGTCTGTATGAACTCACAGAGGCTGTGACATCATACATCAGCTTCTGTGAGGACTACTGTATTCCAACACGCACCAGGGTGAACTTCAACAACGACAAGCCCTGGTTCTCAGCAGAGCTCAGAAGGTTGAGGTCAGAGAAGGAGGAAGCATTTCGGAGTGGGGATAGAGACAGATTCAAGGAGTTGAAGAACAGGTTAAGCAAGGCGGTGAAAGAGGCTAAACGACTGTACTCAGAGAGACTGAAGCGTCAGTTCTCTGCTAACGACTCTGCTTCTGTCTGGAGGCAGATTACCAACTACAAGCCCAGAGCCCCCCACTCCACTAATGACTCCCGCCTGGCCAACGACCTGAATGAGTTCTACTGTAGATTTGAAAGACAATTGGACTGTCCTGAACTACCCCTTCCCACCCACGAGGCCTCCTCCCTCACCCCCTCTACAGTGACGACTCTCTCCATTCAGGAGGGTGAAGTTAACAAACTTTTCAAGAGGCAGAACCCCCGCAAAGCAGCTGGGCCGGACTCTGTCTCTCCTGCCACCCTCAAGCACTGCGCTGACCAGCTGTCTCCGGTGTTCACCTACATCTTTAACACCTCCCTGGAGACATGCCATGTGCCAGCCTGTCTCAAGTCCTCCACCAGCATCCCTGTGCCCAAAAAGCCAAGGCCAACAAGACTCAATGACTACAGACCCATCACCCTGACCTCTGTGGTAATGAAGGCTTTTGAGCGCCTTGTGCTGGCACACCTCAAAGCCATCACAGACCCTTTCCTGGACCCACTGCAGTTTGCCTACAGAGCCAACAGATCTGTGGATGACGCCGTTAACATGGCCCTCCACTTCACCCTACAGCACCTGGACTCCCCAGAATCCTATGCCAGGATCCTGTTTGTGGACTTCAGCTCTGCCTTCAACACCATCATCCCTGCCCTGCTTCAGGACAAGCTCTCCCAGCTGAACGTGCCTGACTCCACCTGCAGGTGGATCACAGTCACCACCCTCATTGGGCTCATCTCTGACGGGGATGAGTCTGACTATAGGTGGGAAGCGGCCAACCTGGTGACCTGGTGTAGCCAGAACAACATAGAGCTCAATGCTCTTAAGACAGTGGAGATGGTTGTGGACTTCAGGAAGAATACGGCCCCACTCACCCCCATCACCCTGTGCGACTCCCCAGTCAACACTGTGGAGTCCTTCCGCTTCCTGGGCACCATACTCTCTCAGGACCTCAAGTGGGAACTGAACATCAGCTCCCTCACCAAAAAAGCACAACAGAGGATGTACTTCCTACGGCAGCTGAAGAAATTCAACCTGCCAAAGACAATGATGGTGTACTTCTACACAGCCATCATTGAGTCCATCCTCACCTCTTCCATCACCATCTGGTACGCTGCTGCCACTGCCAGCGTATCATCCGCACTGCTGAGAAGATGATCGGCTGCAATCTGCCTACCCTCGAGGACCTGCACACCTCGAGGACCCTGAGGCGTGCGAGGAAGATCGTGGCCGACCCCTCCCACCCTGGTCACTCCCTGTTCCAGCTACTCCCCTTTGGCAGAAGGCTGCGGTCCATCAGGACCAAAACCTCACGCCATAAGAACAGTTTCTTTCCATCTGCTACTGGCCTCTTCAACAAGGCCAAGGACTCCCATTGACATTCATTCACTTATTTGACTATTATAAGTCCATCTAATGGCAATTCAGTATGCATAAGCCACTTTATCTCAGTATCCGATTGCACTATGTTGACCATTCACACTGCTCATTCCATTCTTATTTGTACATATTTTATATTTAAATTGTTGTATTCTTAGATTGTTTAGTTATTAGAAATAGTTAAACTTTTGTACTTTTACTTAATTTAAGATCTGTATATGTTTAGTGTTTTGCACCTCCCTGCCACAGTAAATTCCGTGTTTGTATAACATACAATTGCGAATAAACCTGATTCTGAAATAATACGTCTGGAAAATGTTATGACAACTCTGAAGAGGGAGGAAAAGGCATTTCCTCTGTCGGATGTCACCGTGTGTGTGCCAGAGATGTCGGAGAATCTGTAAGCCCTTTTGCAATGTCTGTTTTACGGGGAAGGTTCCGTGTGCGTGTAGAAAATGACAGGCGACATGCCTCCCCCATCCCATCAGAGGTCTTCTTGAGAGAGTGAAAGCTCCAAAAGGGGAGAGAGGAGAGGGAGAGATCAGGAGGGAGAGAGGGGAACAAGAGTGAACATGTGACAGGATGACGCCTCATCTGCATGACATGCCTTTCACCTCCGAACACCCAAACTATACACCACACTGGGAACGAGTGCGATGGAGGAAAGAGGGGGAGGAAGAGAGATGGAAAGGAAGAAAGAGAGAGAGGGAGAAACAGGAGAGACGCAGAGTGAGAGAAACCAAAGAGAGGATGGGGGGGGGGGGTGCAGACAGTAAGACAAGGGGATCTTAAAGGAGCGCTCCGAGCCAAAAAACTGAAATGACAAACGTGTCAGAGAAGAAGTGAAACATCAAGACAAGCAATTTCAACGTAAGCGGTTTTCGCGTGCTCGAATGTCTGTATGTGTGTGTGGGTGTGTTGGTGGGGGGCCTATTTTGAGCTACTGATCCAAAACCGTTGCTTGGGGGGGGAGGCTGTCTACTGACAGCAGTTTTCACAGACTCCTTTTTGGAGCACCACGCCTGTTTATTCACTTTTGTTCTGAAATTGAAATCCTCGAGATGGTCTGGAAAGAGACCGGGGAGAGAGAGCGAGAGAGAGAGCGAGAGCGAGAGATAGACAGAGATCGAGGAGGAAGAGATGAGGGGGGGGGGGGTTTAACGAGAGAGATGAGAGAAGGGTACAGGGTACGAGTCGTCTGGTGGCAGTTGCCTTGCTCGGTTGCGCCCGGTGATGAGGCGGCGACAGCCACGGGACAGAATAGATTAGGATGCCGTCTCTGACGATAATGAACCGGTAACAAGTACGAGGACCCAGCGGGGGGGGGAAGCGACCATGCCAGTCAGCACTTTCTCACTCTTGTCTCTTTTCCACCTATGTATACTTTTTTTTAAGAAAAAGAGAGGGACAGGGATCTTTTCAAAGCCACCCCACTCTTCTCTATCTCCCATCAGGGGAGTGAAGGAGCGTCTGAATTGGTTCAATCAAGATGGTGATAAGACGGAGAAAGCTGCAGACTCTGCAGCTGTACAGGGCCACGGCTTAGCTTAGCGCTACCCATGGGGCCTAGGAGAGAGAGCGATGGAGACCGTGCCTGCAGAGAGATTAGAGTGTGTGTGTGTGTGTGTTTGTTGCCAGGGCAGGGGGTCCTAATCACTGCACAGGCTCCAATGTACTCAAGCAAACACTGAGTGAGATGAATGGATAGAGAGAGAGAGTGTGTGAGCATGTGTGTGTGTGTGTGTGTGGGCAGAGAGAGAGCTGCTCCAGGGACTAGCTGTCCAGCCAGAGGTCACAGCACATCTCTAGAGATCAATAAAGCTGCTTAATGTGTCGCGTCCCTAATGGGAGTTGCACTGAGGCTATTTACACAGTTAAACACACACACACACACACACACAACACACACTGACCTGAATACAACTCTGTATTCAAAGCACATGTAGGTCACTTAGGGAAGTGTAGCACAATTGGCACAATTACACAGAACACAGTGACCAATACGATCCCCGCCAGGCTGGCTCGGCGCCCGGCCGTGCGTGGGCGTCGCTGGCGGTGGGGTGCATGGGGAAGAGGAAGGCGCGGGCCTGTCACTCGTACACGTCACCTGTCAAAAGCGCTCGCTCAGAACGGCGTCATTTGTGCGTCGGCATGCTGGTACTAACTGCAAGTGACAATGGTGGTCACTTACGGAGTTCCTCCATTTTTGTTCATGTTTACGTCTTAAAATGTCATCCCCGATGAGGGGGGGGGGGGGGGGGGGTCTCACCTATGAGGGCCTCGAAGCAGTTGGCCATGGCGTGGCGCAGGTCAGACTCTCTGCACAGGTCCGGCCCGTGGGCGTACAGCATGAAGCGGTCCAGCTCCAGCTTCTGTGGACGTCAAGCACAACAGCGAGTGAGAGAGAGAGAGCGGGCGGGCACACACGGAGAGTGGGACTGAAACGGGACCTCGAGGAGATCCTCTCGTTTTAGATCCGACTGAACAAATGGTCTTAGGTTAAGGGATTAGCATTCATCTTCGAGTGAACCGGTCTGAGAGGAATAAGTGCCAACACAGACAGACACACACACAGACAGTGTCCACAGACAGTGGGCCAGCGTCCAGTGACAGTGGGCCAGCGTCCAGTGACAGTGGGCCAGCCCGACAGCTCTGTCCAGAGAACGGGCAGAGGTCTCAGAGCTCACGGGGGGGGCCGGTGTGCCATCCAGCTGCTCCTCTCTGCAACCTGTCACCACAAGCTGGATCCGGCTAGACACACACACTTTTACCGGCGTGCACACACAGATGTACAACTTTCACACACACACCGACCCCCACAGGGGCAGTTTGGAGTCTGAGATAATCCCATATAAAACGATTGTGTTGGATCACAGCAACTGACCTTCACTCCGTCTGGGAAGACAGGAAAAAACACCTCTCCCTCTCACCATCAAACGACCCAGTACGTTTTCACCCTACTTAGGCCACTACATCGAGAAATATGCTGCTTGTTCAATTCAGTTCAAAGTAGACTTGGTGGTGACCCATGACCCGGTAGGTTTAAAGGTCGTCGGATCATCAGGTATGTTTGTGCAGTCCTTCTAGGATGTTCTGCGGACACTTGGAGGCACCGCACCAAGCATTTGTAATTGGAGTGGTAGAAATAGGACAACAGTCCATCCTTGGCTAATAACATTAGAGTGCCAACTAATTAGTCTGACATTGCAGGGCGGTAGTCTCCCACCCTCTATTGCACACACGCACACACATTATAGGCACCGTTGTAACAAACACCGCTACAGGGAACTCCGACTTCTAAAGTCTTCCGAGTGAAGTAGCGGCTTACGCCGGAGATGTTTTTTTCCCTCTCTAGATAATTGCAAGCCCCCTCCAGCAGACACACTTACAAGGTGCGCCACAGCAGGCAACACGGCAAGCAGGCAACACCGAACCCCGTTCCCTTTCCACGAGCAGCGAAAAGAAAATCGAAATAATAATGAAACAAGCACAAACTCTTGGCTAACGTGGTACGTGCACAGTGGCATCTGTCTGTTTCGCGGCAGATTATTGGAGTGGGTGTTGTTGACTCACACCAGTGTGGCTACAAGCCACTGCCAAGGAGGGGAGGAGAGAGAGGGAGAGACAGCAAGCCTGTAGGGAAGCTTGGTGTATGTTTAAGTCAAATGTACCCCTCCACACCCCTTGGAACAACAACCTTTTAACTCCAATTATAAACCTGGAGAGGGAAAGAAGGAGGGATGAAGGGGTGAGGGGATTTCCAGTGCCCTCACAGAAAAGCTATGAAAGGCTAAAGAGACCAGAAGATACAAGTCTGTTTTCCAGGTTCTTTCTTCAGATCTGATAGCATATGGGAGGGGGCCTCACCTTAGCTAGCATGGCAAGGTGCTGGTTCTGGACGATGGCTGTTCGGTAGGTGGCCAGGCCGCCCTCCTCAAGACTGGGAAACAGGTAGTATAGGTGGACACTGGGGATACAAACAGGCTGGATTAAAAATGGCCACCCATGGAGGGACAAACACAGGAAGAACTTTGTGATGCGTCCCAAAAATGTAATATGGGACAGTTTTGTCCTCAGTTCTTTTAATATTTCACAATATAATAATAATAATAATAATAATAATAATATGTTGCAGCTATAATGCCAAGAACCTTACACACAGCAAAACTTTTAGGTACGCATTCTTTATTGTTACTTAATTACCATCCAAGACAGAAATCATTAATATATTATCATGCTCTTGCTCTCCATCTGTCCAAATCCAAAATGGCCGCCCGTATATGGAGTAAGCACAATGGGAAACACCTCATCTCAAGTGGCCGTCTGTGGTCCAATGATCGCACAGCTGTGTCGTGGGCAACTGGCTTCCATTTCATTACAACGCATCTCAGCCTCCCGAAAGCTCCAGCGTGTCATTTGATTTTCATATCAAAACCAGCCATTTATTTTTGCAATTTCTAATCAATGCCAAATGAGATAGCAGGTGGTGTTATTTTTCTTTATTATTTTGTTCCCAACTAGCACAAAAAAAAGTGAATTTGTCAAAGCACCGCTAACTTACCTCCTTAACAACACATTCTGAATAAATACATAATATTTATCAAAATGAAGATAATTTGTCTTGGCACATCTGTAGTTCAGACAAAATGGCGTGTCAGAGACGAGATGGCATGCAACGGAGACTGCACACCCTCTGGATTTGTGAATTTGTCACAGAGCAACCATGGAAATCATTTTTTTGTGTCCGACAAACAAACTCGAATGCCCCCAATAGATCGAGGCCGATGGAGTATTATTTCAATACACTGGGTTTCATGTTTGTGTGAATCCTTCTCATTGTCAGCCTGTCAGTCTGGAATGTGTGGGGGCGAGGCGACCTCGTGTGAACAGTGGAGGGAGTAGGCGAGGGGTGGCCAAGGCTGAGTATGGAATGAGGTGTGAAAGAGAGAGAACAAGAGAGGAAAAAAAAGTCCTTGGCCAGTGTGTTCCATAATGTCCTAACGTAGAGCTACGTAACGGGGATGGATGGGTGGGTGGGTGGGCTACAAACCGTTTCTCGACAGCTTCGCCCTCGTACAAAACGTGGAGCATGTCTTGAAAAGGTTGAAAAAAAAAAAAAAAACAACGATGGTGGAGATCTACCATCTCCCACTACAGCACGGAGCACGGAGCAGTCTTCAGCTGGCCTGGCTCTTTTTCTTCCCCTTTTATCTTTCCCCATTCTCAATTAATTATACTTCTTACCCAGCTTGTTCAGTTCCACTAACATGTTCTTCTGCGTCGCCCTCTACACAGAGCGGGGGCTAGTGGATGCTTCCTCGACAGAAATTGGCTGTACCTGAGAAATCGACGGCGGGGTGGGGGAGGAGGGTCTGAATAATTCACGGCCGCAGAGTTGAGAAGGAAGGCGCACTGGTCCCCTGTCGAGGGCAAACATATCAGAGGAGTTCCGAGGCAAGGCGAGGAGGAGCCATACTGCCCCGGGTCTGGAGAAACCACTCTTAAACGCCTTGCTTCTCTCTTCCCTCCTGTTCTCCCTCTCCCCCCTCATTTTCCTGCCCGGTGGAGATGGAAAGGAATCTAGTCTTATTCCAGCTGTTTCTCAACCCCTGTCAGAGTCTCGTTCTCCATATCAACCCTGTATGTTGAATACTGCCAAAGGAAATGGTTAGCAAGCACACCCAAACAGCAATGTGATGGAGAGGAGGGAAAAACAAAACAAAAACAAGGGATCTCTCCCACCAAAAGACGATATGCTTCATTAGAGACTGGGAAGAGGAGGGGGGGGATGTCCTGAGAATGCATGTTTGTGTATGTATAAATACACACGCACACACTGTGTGTGTGTTGTTGGCCACAGGCAATTTTTCTCTTCTTTCATAAGAGAAGTGGGAGGGTACTAGTGCAAGCGTGCAAACGTGTGTGTGTGTGTGTGAGAGAGTGAGTGAGAGAGTGAGTAATAATAGCTGAACGTAATTAGCGCTGTGCCAAGCTAAGTGGTGGGCCAGGCTGGCCGCTCTCACCTGGGAGTCAATAATACAGTCAGCAACCCAGACAGCTAATTGCACAGTTGTCATGGAGAATTTCAGCCCTTTTAAAAGGTATGTTTAAGCTGGCTCGGGTTTGGGGTGGGAGGGGGGGTTGGATGACTACATCCCAATCCAATCGCAGCATCGTGAATGAGGCGGGGTGGGTGGGGGTTGGCGGGGTGAGAGATGAGAAAGAGAGCCGGTGTCGTGTTGGGGTTTAATTAGCGCTGGTCTCTGTCAGGAGGTTTTCACCCGCCCACCGCAAACTCACCTGGTGAGGAACTCGACGACGGCGTCGCCTAGGAACTCCAACCTCTCGTTGTGATTGATCCTGGAGACGGGGGAGACGGGAGGGGGTTAACCTCTCCAAGTACAGCAGACACGGATGCATGCATAGAAACACGCACACACACGAATCTCAGGTTCTCCATCTTTCTCACTCACACACACACAAGCATCTTAGGTTCTTTATTTCACACACACACACACAAACTAGCATTTCAGGTTTTCCATCTTTCTCACACACACACAAACTGAATTTTCATTTCCCAGACATGCCGTCCCAGCCACGACGCCCCAGCCACGACGCCCCAGCCACGACGCCCCAGCCACGACGCCCCAGCCACGACGCCCCAGCCACGACGCCCCAGCCACGACGCCCCAGCCACGACGCCCCAGCCACGACGCCCCAGCCACGACGCCCCAGCCACGACGCCCCAGCCACGACGCCCCAGCCACGACGCCCCAGCCACGACGCCCCAGCCACGACGCCCCAGCCACGACGCCCCAGCCACGACGCCCCAGCCACGACGCCCCAGCCACGACGCCCCAGCCACGACGCCCCAGCCACGACGCCCCAGCCACGACGCCCCAGCCACGACGCCCCAGCCACGACGCCCCAGCCACGACGCCCCAGCCACGACGCCCCAGCCACGACGCCCCAGCCACGACGCCCCAGCCACGACGCCCCAGCCACGACGCCCCAGCCACGACGCCCCAGCCATGACGCCCCAGCCATGCAGTCCACGTGACCCACCTGGAGGGGGAGGGGTCTTCCTGGCCCAGCCGGGACATGATGTTGATCAGAGTGTTGATTCCTGGCCGACAGTAGACAGGGCGGTCGTTACGGACACGTCAAACAATTGTGAAGTGATTGTGGAGTGATTCAGGCCGGACCAACACAGGTGTACCCACCCTTCTTTCTCATGTACATGTGGTGGACCTTCCTGTCGCCGTACTTGGGCTGGCGGATGCCACAGTTGGACAGGGAGTTGCGGGCGTGGTCTGGGTTCATGCCAAAGTTGAGGTGGTGGCTGGGATGGGTCATGGCCAGCTGAGAGAGAGACAGAGAGAGACAGCGTGCTTAAACAGAACAAAAACACCAGCTATGTGGCCAAATGATTCCAAATGTGGATATTTGCCTTTAACACTCGGTTAGGGAGTCGGGCTATTAATCAGAAGGTTGTTGGTTCGATTCCCGGCTGTGCCAAATTACATTGTGTCCTTGGGCAAGGCACTTCACCCTACTTGCCTCGGGGGGGAATGTCCCTGTACTTACTGTAAGTCGCTCTGGATAAGAGCTTCTGCTAATTGTTTAAATATAACTCCTGTCAAAGCAGCCACAGCATACAAGTAGACTTTAGAATGAGCACCTCAGAGAGCCCACAGAAGATCAACAAGTTTGTCTCAGAGCGCTTTTCTTTTTCCCCCCGTAATTTCGACAAAATGGTTTCCCCTCAAAAAAAGTTGGTTTTGAACCAAACTGGGCTGGCTCAGGAAGAAGCAGAGATACTGTTCAGTAGGACATGTCAAGCCTTTATCAATCTTACATTAGCAGACGGTTCTCAGCAAAAAAAATATATGATATATCAAATCCTCTCTCCGCTGGGCTCGCTGTTCAGAAATGCTTGTCTTGCTGCAGCTCAACTTCAAATCAATTTCAAGCTCCAATGAGATATATGTAAAATGTTAACAGAAAGGTTTCAATATTTATCATCACCGGAGATGCCTTGCGGGGTTTGTAGCGTTGAAAGGGGAAACTAATTTAAAGGCAAATAAAGAGGACAGAAGCCTTGTTGTTGCTAGGTTAGGTTCAGCACGTCGCCTCTGCCCATGTTGGTTCCAAAACAGCACACTTGGCATCTTGAGGGTCCCTTAAAAAGATGGTCCTGAGCATGCTGCAGTGATGTGAGGCTGTTCAACACAAGGAAGAGAATGTTTCAGCTGAAGCTAGGGAGCGGATTGGCTTTTTGTAACCTTAGCTGTCAATATTATGAGTGCGTGAAGTATGAGGGATTTGGACTTAAATGATCAATCTTCTGCCGCTCTGCTCAACAGCCTCTGGCTGTGTGTGTGCGCTTATATATATATATATATATATATATATATATGTGTGTGTGTGTGTGTGTGTGTGTGTGTGTGTGTGTGTGTGCGCTTATATATATGTGTGTGTGTGTGTGTGTGTGTTAACCAGAGTAAACATGATCACAGAACAGTTTTCAGAGTTAAGACACAGCTGTGTGTCTCATTTGAGTTGCCGCAGTGTTTTTCAGATTTCCGTTGGGGGTGAAGGGGTGGGTGGGGGTTCTGGAGTGCTTCACCATCAAATCTGAGAGATCAAAACACTTGGGATGTTCGGCTGTCAAGTCTTCGCTCTTTGATGACCGCTCCAATTTAAAAACGTAAACCTACACGTGTTCGGCCGTGCACAGGGACACACCCAGAGGCAGACACGCACACAGGCAGGATCAGACGGAGCGGTGCAGTGGTACAGCTGAATTCTTAAACCCTGCTGGGCCATCTCCGGTTCTGTCAACATGGGTCAATGGAGGAGGGGTGGGGAGGGGATGGAGGGATGAAAGGTGGTGTGGTGATGGGATGGTTAAGGAGGCGTGGTGAGGTGATAAAGGGATAGGAGGAGGGGTGGTGAGTAGGGCTGTCAACTTTAGTTGTTTAGTCGACTAATCGGTCGATTTCGTCTTGGTCGACTGACATTCTCATTGGTCGACCAGTTGCATTTTTTTTACCAATAAAGAAATTTTCATTGATTTACTCTTTGATATTTATTCCTTTATAAGCAGTTATATATTACTGTATTCAAAATATAATTAGCCTATGTTTTATCCCCAACTTTAAATGCTTTAATTTAGGCTATTTCGTAACAGCGCCACAGTTTAGCGCACCACGTAGAACACTCGGGAACCGCACGTGGCTGGCTGCACTGCTGCTTCGCGCTCAGTAGCCTAAGGAATATGGGTAGTTTTGCTGTATTCATTCAGTTAGAACGCTACGTGTTTTGTCTTTAGTCGACAAAATGTCCAAGAAATCTAAATCTTTTGTCTGGCTGCATTTTACAAAAAAAGACGACAAGACTGTGGATCCTCTTGCGACGAAATGAAAGATTATCTTCAGGACAGAAGTAAAGTGGACACTGCTGGGCCACTTGCGTGGTGGAAAAATAATGAGGAGAGATATCCACAACTTGCTCGGGCAGCCAAACGCCTGCTCTGCATCCCTGCAACCTCCACTCCTGCAGAGCGCATATTTTCCAAAGCAGGATTTATTGTTAACAAGTCGAGGAGCTGTCTTTTACCCAAGAATGTGGACATGTTAGTGTTTTTGGCCCACAACATAAAAAAGGTGGACTAGGCCTGCAGATCTGTTAGTAGCCTTAACGGCTTTATTATGCTGACTCA